>NC_084624.1:34318789-34436289 GCF_033978795.1 Nerophis ophidion | reverse complement strand
GGCGGTCGCTCTGGAGAGCCCTCGGACTGCTGGGGGTCGAGGGGCTGGCTAGGAAGCGGCTGGTAGCCAACACCACTAAAAGGGCAGAAGAAGCATCACGCTGGATTTGGATACAAAGAAAGGTGCGGTGGCAGAGCCGACCTACTGAAGGACTAGGGACATAGAGTTGGGTGGCATTCAGCAGGGGTAGAGCCAGGACGCTGGATCTGCCGTCGAGCCCCTCCGAAGCGTCATGGGCTTAATTCGACGAAACGTTAATGACGGGGGGTGCCCATTTGAGAACCTTCTGATGCCAACCAACTGATGTCCAGTTAAGGTATGCGGTCAAACTTAGTCTTGACTCAGGGAGGAGGACGTCCCTGCCATGCAGAGTCCCGATGGTGCCTTGATAGAAGGAGAGATGAAGAGAGCGAGGCCACAGGCTCACAGATGGTGCAGGGGCGAGTACCTGTAAAGGTGAGCCAGTTGCGATACCCTTATCGTATTTTGCATATATATGTATATATATATAGTATATACATATATATATACACACACATATATATATTATATATATACATATATAACAAATATATATATATACATATATATATATATATATATATATATATATATATATATATATATATATATATATATATATATATATATATATATATATATATTAGGGCTGGGCAACGATTAAAAAATTTAATCGAAGTTAATCGCACTTTTCTCTGATTAATCGTGATTAACTGCATTGTATACGCAAAGCCCAATAATGAATTCAAAAGTAGTGTGTAGTGCACCTTTATTGGAATATTCCCCCACATGAACAAAAGCGCCAAAACATTTGTTGTGCAAACACAATTCAAATCAGTCCTTGTTAAACAGTAGCAGTTAAATAGCAAATTTTATGAAAATCAACTCAAAAAATGTAAATACAAACATTTAAGCTTATTGCCACTGCCAGAGTATTTGAATTATCGTGTTTGTTATGGAAAATAAATATAATCTACATACAAATCTCTGAGCCACAATCATAACATCTGAACAGGCAATTTCTGAGGTAACAGCAGAAACATTTTTTTTATCAGGGATCTTATGTTTAAAAAACCTCTATTATAGGTAGTGGGCTGTTTTAGGGAATTTTTGATCAAATTATCCGTAGTAGCAATATTAATAATGTTGTGTTTATTCTGCGTAGCGCACTTAAAATAATAATGACCATATCTAGGAATTGATATGATGGGAATTTTCCGATTGTTTGCTTGGTGCTTTGATAAACTGAACGCATCATATACATAGTACTATATTGTGATGTTATGAGCCAGGGAAAAAAAGAACTACCCTACCCAGCATGCAACAGGAGTGAGGAGCATGCGCGGTAGCCCGGCAAAGGTTGTGTGTCGCCATGACGGCATCTTGCATGTTGTGATATGCACGCTCTGAAAGCAAACGTTAAGAACTCAGCCAACACGCCTCGTCTGCATTATTGATAAATAAACAGACAACACATATACTCCACTGCTTCACAGGCCGCTGGATGTAGCCGGCAAAGTATTCCCATGCTAGCTAGCCGGTCTAGCAAGCACGCCTCATTCAGTCCAAAACGGCCCGATTTATCCACATTCAGAATTGTCTGGCGGTCGTAAGTGATCCCGGAGTGACCACGCTGTAAGCCAGCCATGAAATTTGCAGAATTGTCCGGTATTTTTGCCAAATGTTCCATCTTTACCAAGAGCCCCTCCACGCCGAAGCCCGTCCGGGCGACGCCATCTTTATAAGAAAAGGCGTTAACAAAATAAAAGCATGTAAACAACATACGCAAATGTGCGATAAAATAATTGTCGGCGTTAACAGATTGATGAGTTAACTCGTAATTAACGCATTAATTTGCCCACCCCTAATATATATATATATATATATATATATACAGTATATATATATATATATATATATATATATATATATATATATATATATATATATATATATATATATATATATATATATATATATATATATAGGGCAGAGGGGTTAGGGCGTCTGCCTCACAAGACGAAGGTCCTGAGTTCAATCCCGGGCTCGGGATCTTTCTGTGTGGAGTTTGCATGTCCTCCCTGTGAATGTGTGGGTTCCCTCCGGGTACTCCGGCTTCCTCCCACTTCCAAAGACATGCACCTGGGGATAGGTGGCAACACTAAATTGGTCTTAGTGTGTGAATGTGAGTGTGAATGTTGTCTATCTTTGTTGGCCCTGCGATTAAGTGGCAACTTGTCCAGGGTGTACGATGCCTTCCGCCCGATTGTAGCTGAGATAGGCACCAGCACCGCCCGCGACCCCAAAGGGAATAAGCGGTAGAAAATGGATGGATGGATATATATACACACATATATACATATATATATATATATAAATATATTTGTCCTGTCCAAATTTTCAGGCAAATCATATTGTTGCTGTAAATGCCCATTTGATTATCTGCTGTACTGATTTACTTTACAAAAGAGAAGTTTGGGATACTTCTCTTGTTGCTTTATTTGTATTTAACTTTATTAAATGGAATACACTCTTTAAAAAGTTTAAGCTCAAAAATCTCTGTTGTAGTTTCATTATTAGTCTTGGCCATTGTAAATGTGATGAACTAAACTGGCATTTACATTTTGCATCCGTTAGAGGTCGCTATTTCCTGCCGAAACGCCACATTATAATTGTTCCCCAATTTCAATAAAATAACTTGCATGGAGATTATCCGATGTGGGCTGATCTTCCCCTGGGTCCACGCTCATTAAAAAACAATCATAAATTCTGGTACTCTTAGGAATAAAATACTGCTGTCAAACTTACCAATTCCTGGTCAAGTTTTGATATACTTTCTGTAATATGATTGGTTCAAGGAGTGTCCCGAAAGCACAAACACAACACCTCTCGACAGGGAGTTGGCATTGGCCCTGTTGCCATGGAGATGATTTAGATGGCTGAGATGGATTTGTTGCACAAATTCTATCATCTCCATGGCAACCGTGCAAACGCCATGCAGTGATTAAGGACATGTGGCATACATTGGGTGGGGAAAATACAACAACATCCTAAATTTAGATAGGATGGTTAAAAAATGTACTCAAATCCTTACATCTCCATGACAGACAAACATGGATTATAGCGGTGTTTCTTAATGACTTTCTGTCATGACCCCTTTAATCAGATTTTTTTTCCCTCGACCCCCTCAGAATGAAATCAGTATTGATAACGCGGAATGTGTTTATTCATCTCCACCACTCTGTGTTAGAGAGATGTTAGAGGAAAACTTTAGCGTTTACACACGTGCATGGTCAGTAGCTTTAGGTAGCTCTATTTTTTAATGGGTAGCGCATTTTGACATAACACCAACTTTTTTTCTAGCAGCAGTCTTGTGTATCGTTCTACATGAATACTAGAGGGTAGTCACAAATAATGAATCTCCCCATGCTGGTCTGACGCCCCACTATTTGAGAAACACTGGATTATAGGTTGTTAGTTTAGCAAAAAAGGGAAAAATGTATTGCATGATAACGAGGCACCTCTTTCGCCACAGTAAACGTCACTAAAACTTGTCACCAATGGCCTTTCTGATCCCCTTTAAGAGGAACAATACAGCATTTGTCCAATATAATCCTTACACCTGGATTAAAAATTGATTTAAAAAAGTCAATATATTTCTGGCATTGTATATTCCAATTTAAATGACCCAATTTAGTTAGCAATAAAACATTTTCAAATTTTTTTTTTTTTGGTTAGTTAGGCTCCCTTAATTAATCAGGGAAAATAACAGAAACAAGTGTTTGTGTGCGTGCGTGCGTGTGAGTGTGTATATATATATATATATAATAAAACATAACAAAACATGCATGTATAAATGTATATACATTACAGGTCGAAAGATTGGACACACCTTTTCATTCAATGTGTTTTCTTTATTTTCATGACTATTGAAGGCATCAAAACTATGAATGAACACATGTGGAGTTATGTACTTAACAAAAGAAGGTAAAATAACTGAAAACATTTTTATATTCTAGTTTCATCAAAAGAGCCACCCTTTGCTCTGATTACCTTTTCGCACACTCTTGGCATTCTCTCGATGAGCTTCAAGAGGTAGTCACCTGGAATGGTGCTCACTTCACAGGTGTCATAGTTTTGATGCTTTCAGCGACAATCTACAATGTAGATAGTCATGAAAATAAAGAAAACGCATTAAAATGAGAAGGTGTGTCCAAACTTTTGGCCTGTACCATACACACATGTTAGGGCAGAAGAAACACAGGCTATATCATCCCTACAAGCCAGTTTTGCAGGTTTATATATATATATATATATATATATATATATATATATATATATATATATATATATATATATATATATATATATATATATACATATATATATATATATATGTATACAGTATCTATATACAGTATATATATGTATGTATATATATATATATATATATATATATATATACACACAGTATATATATACAGTATATATATATATATGTATATATGGAAAAAAAGCTTATATATGTAAATATTTTTAATGCGTTTACCTCAAAGATCTAAAATTATTATTATACACACAACAGACCTATCCTCTCAAATATTGTTCACAAATCTGTGTTAGTGAGCGCGTCTTCTTTGCCTAGATAATCCATCCCACCTCACAGGTGTGGCATATCAAGATGCTGATTAAACAGCGTGATTATTGCACACGTTTGACTTAGGCTGCCCACAATACAAGGTCACGCTGAAATGTTCAGTTTTGCTATATTAAGGTCTGGGGGAGGGGTCAGAAAAGCAGTCAGTATCTGGTGTGAACACCATTTGCCTAACGTAGTGCAACACATCTCCTCTGCATAGCGTTGACCAAGTTGCTTGTGGCCTGAGGAATGTTGGTCCACTCCTCTTCAACGGCTGTGCAAAGTTGTTGGACATTGGCAGGAACTGGAACATGCGATCGTATAGGCAGAACTCGCATGTGAGTATTAGGGCTGCGAATCCTTGGGTGTCCTACGGTTCGATTCAATATCGATTCTTGGGGTCACGATTCAATTCAAAAACGATTTTTTCCCGATTTAAAAGGATTGTCTATTCATTCAATACATAGGATTTCAGCAGGAGCTACCCCAGTCTGCTGACATGCAAGCAGAGTAGTAGATTTTTGTAAAACATTTTTATAATTGTAAAGGACAATGTTTTATCAACTGATTGCAATAATGTAAATATGTTTTAACTATTAAACAAACCAAAAATATGACTTATTTTATCTTTGGGAAAATATTGGACACAGTGTGTTGTCAAACTTGAGATGCAAAGCATGTGTAAGCCACTGTGACACTATTGTTCTTTTTTTAATTTTGATAAATGTCTAATGATAATGTCAATGAGGGATTTTTAACCACTGCTACGCTGAAATAATAACTAATATTGATACTGTTGTTGATAATATTCATTTTTGTTTCACTACTTTTGGTTTGTTCTGTGGCGTGTTTGTGTCTTCTCAATTGCTCTGTTTATTGCAGTTCTGAGTGTTGCTGGGTCAGGTCTGGTTTTGGAATTGGATTGCATTGTTATGGTATTGCTGTGTATTGTTTTGTTGGACTGATTAAAAAAAAAAAAAAATCGATTAAAAAAAAAAAAGAGAATCGATTCTGAATCGCACAACGTGAGAATCGCGATTCATATTCGAATCGATTTTTCCCCACACTCCTAGTGAGTATGCTGGTCATGCAAGAACTGGGATTTTTTCAGCTTCCAGGATTGTGTACAGTTCCTTGCAACTTGGGGCTGTCCATTGTCATGCTGCAACATGAAGTGATGGTCCCTGGTGAATGGCACAACAATGGGCCTCAGGATCTCCCCACGATATCTGTGCATTCAAAATGCCATCAATAAAATGCACTTGCGTTCGTTGCCCATAACATATGCCTGCTCATACTATAACCCCATCCCCAACATGGGCCACTCGATTCAAAACGTTGACATCAGCAGACCGCTATCCCACACAACGCCACACACGCTGTCTGCCATCCGCCCTGAACAATGAAAACCGGGATTCATCTGTGAAGAGAACACCTCTCTAATGTCCCAGACACCATCGAATGTGAGCATTTGCCTACTCAACTCGGTTACGATGACGAACTGCAATCAGGTTGAGACCCCAATGAGGAGGATTAGCATGCCGATGAGCTCTCCTCAGATGGTTTCTCACAGTTGGTGCACAATATATTTGGTTATGCAAACCTATTGTTGCAGAAGCTGTCTGGGTGTCCTGGTCACGGACCATCATAGAGGTTCACCTGCTGGATGTGGAAGTCCTGGGTTGGTGTGATTACAGGTGGCCTGCGGTTGTCAGGCCGGTTGGATGTACTGCCAAATTCTCAAACGCCTTTGGAGATGGCTTACGGTAAAGAAATGAACGTTTAATTCATGAGCAACAGCTCTGGTGGACATTCCTGCAGTCAGCATGCCAACTGAACACTCCCTCAAAACTTGTGACATTTGTGGCATCAAGCTGTGTGATAAAGCTGTACATATCAGATTGGCCTTTTATTGTGGGCCGCCAAAGGCAAACGTGTGTAATAATCATGCTGTTTAATCAGCATCTTGATATGCCACACCTGTGAGGTGGGGTGGATTATTTTGTCAAATAAGAAATGCTCACTAACACATATTTAGACAGATGTGGGCTGGAGAAATAGGTATTTTGTGTGTATAGTAAATGTTTTAGGTATTTGAGTTTAACTCATGAAAAATGAGAGCAAAAACAAAAGTGTTGCGTTTATATTTTTCTTTAGTGAATTTACATACATTGATACATACAAACAAAAACCGAAATATACACATATGCATACATATATACATACATGCAGTTGGGAGAAAAAGCATGTAAACCCTTTGGGATTACTTATTTTTATGCATAAATTGGTCATAAAATGTGTTTTGATCTTTATTGAAGTCACAACAATAGACAAACACAGTCTGCTTAAACTAATACCGCATGTGATATATATATATATATTTACATATATAAAAATATACATAAATATATATACACACATATATATATACACACACACTCACACCCATACATATATATATACACACATATATATTTATAAATACATATATACAAACACATGTATGTGCATATGTGTGTGTGTGTGTGTGTATATATATATATATATATATATATATATATATATATATATATATATATATACACACATATATATGTACACATATTATACATATATATGTATATATATATACACATGTATGTGCATATGTGTGTGTGTGTATATATATATATATATATATATATATATATATATATATATATATATATATATACATACATATATGTATACTGTACGTGTATATATATGTAAATATATATAAATACATATATATACACATGTATGTATATGCACATATACACATATATGTACATGTATATATACACAAATATATACTGTATATATATATATATATATATATATACAGACACATACACACATACATATATATATATTATATATACACACACATATTTATATATACATATATGTTTATAGTTAAACAAAAAAAATTGAAATAATGGATAAAATATAACCTCAAAACTGAATTCATGTACGTACATTAACGGTAAAGGACAAAACTATAGCGACACATTCTAAATCAGTGACATGTTCTGCAACGAATCCGGCTTCTCCCATTGAGTTATCCATCTCAGGATATTAACACAGTAAGATTCTTGTTCGCAGTTTAACCTCATTGGGCCACGAAGAAAGAGAAAAAAACAGCTTTTCATTGACGGTGAGGGGGCACAAGAAGGATAAATACCTCAACTCCACTGTGTGAGTGGGCACACTCTTACTCTCCAACTTCAAGAGTTTGCTTTGTGCACACAGGAGTCATGGTCAGCAGGTATGTTAGCAATTTTGTTGATGTAACGCTTCATATACAGTAGGTCCTTAATGACAAAGTGGCTTTAGTATTTCCAGCAAATAATAATTCATGTTATTTTATTATTTAAATTTGATATATTAAATTTAAAAATGCATTTATTTATTTTGTATTATTATTTTTTGTTTAAATTGAATTATGTTTATTTTTTTCTTATTTTTCTAACAGATTTGAACATCCAGCCGGTGGCTACAAGAAGATCTTTGAGACATGTGAGGAGCTGGCTGAGCCACTTCCAGCAACAGTTATAGGTTAATTTCACAATTTGTCCGGTGATTTATTCCCAAAAATGTATATTTATTTATCTTCCCTTATAAAAGGCGTGTTTTGTGCTGTTGTTCCTCAGGAAGGATTCCCTCCTTTCTGAAAGGTAGTCTTCTGCGTTTGGGTCCGGGTCTTTTCGAGGTGGGAGACGAGCCCTTCTATCACCTCTTTGATGGACAGGCGCTCATGCACAAATTTGACTTCAAGAATGGTCAGGTCACTTACTTTCGCAAGTAAGTGAGCCGCTGGTTTGCATATAAAATAATGGAAATTGATGAATGTTTCAGAGTCAAACTGTCGCCTTACAACTGAATTTTTTAACTGTCATACAAGAAGCTAATTAACACGTTACGGTGGCAATAATGCAGTTTTATCGCGTGAAAGCTAAGTTCCATTTTTGGTTCTAAGGTTATTGCCACAATTTTCTGTACGCTGTCATTACGATCAGTCTCTAACTACCCTGTGCTCCATCCAGATTTGTCAAGACGGACGCATACGTGCGAGCCATCACCGAGAAGCGCGTGGTGATCACTGAGTTTGGAACATTTGCTTATCCCGACCCTTGCAAGAACATCTTTTCCAGGTCCAGATTGTTGTTATCTGTCACTATCATGTGTTCTTGTTTTAGTAGAATGTTTTTTTGCAATGCGTTTGCAGGTTTTTCTCCTATTTCAAGGGTGTGGAGATCACAGACAACTGCTTGGTCAACGTGTATCCTGTGGGCGAGGACTTTTACGCCGTGACAGAAACCAACTACATCACCAAAGTGGACACAGAGACCCTGGACACGCTGAAGAAGGTGCGATGATGTTACAAAGGCATTTGGTTACAACATTTTTTTATTCACCGCTGCTAACCACAGGTGGACATGTGCAACTACATTAACATCAACGGCGTGACGGCGCACCCCCACATCGAGAGAGATGGCACAGTGTACAACATCGGTAACTGCATGGGGAAAGGCGCCACGCTGGCCTACAACATTGTCAGGATTCCACCCACGCAAAAAGGTTGCAGAAACTGCTCCATGTTTTGTTTAAAGATGTGTAGCAAAGCCTGATTTATACAAAGCCAGATAAGGCTGTCAAAAACCAATCCAATACAAAACCCAAAACCAGTGAAGTTAAGTATCTTGTCTTTGCTGTCTATTCAATTGAATATAGGTTAAAAATTATTTGCAAATAATTGTATTATTTTTTTTATTTCCGATTTACACAACGTGTCAACTTCACTGGTTTTGGGGTTTGTACTAGCTTACTGTGTTTGGCGGCCATGTTGGAGACCTGTGACATCTACCCACAGACGTCTCCATCTTTTCTTCCATTGTGCATCCCTATACTTTTGTCCACACATTGTATGGACATAACATGCGTGTCGTACATCTTCCCCAGACAAGTCGGACCCCATCGAGAAGTCTAAGGTGGTGGTTCAGTTCCCCAGTGCCGAGAGGTTCAAGCCGGCCTATGTGCACAGGTGAGTGAACCGTTGCTTATAGGTTACCATGCCAACCAAGCACACAAAAAAATAACATTTTAAAAATGCTCTCGTTTCAGCTTTGGCATGTCCGAAAACTACTTTGTCTTTGTGGAGACGCCGGTGAAGATCAACCTACTAAAATTCTTGAGCGCCTGGAGCATCCGAGGCTCTAACTATATGGACTGCTTCGAGTCCAATGAGAGCCAAGGAGTAAGTCGGTCTCAGGTCAAAATGTTCAACTAAAAAGCTTCATCATCATGCAAACCTTCTAAACTTTTAATTAATTTTATTTCAACTTTGAACTCAAGTTTTTTTTGATCACAGAACGGTAACAATGAAAACGAGGACATTTGTAATGATAACCATAGAACAGAAACAGAATAGAAGTGCTACAAATTGCATTGTAATATACAGTAATTGCAAAACATAGTTAATACCCCCCAAAATACCTAGAGCACCACTAGTTGACTCTGCAAGTACCTTCTTCTCTTCTACCAGGCATCTTCAAAGGTTGAGTAATTTTACTTTAGTTTTATTATACAACCGCTTTATATGCTGATACCATCATATCGATAGGTGACAGTATTGCAATGCAAACATGCATTACACATTGGCCACTGCCCTCTTTTTATACTTTCAATACTGCAATACTTCTAAATATAGGTGACAATTTCGCTGTGCAAACATCATTGCCAACATCCTTCTGTTCCCTCTCCATCAAGCATCTTCAAAAGTTGAGTTTTATTATACAAACTCTTAATACTTATTTGCTGACAATATATTAAAGCAAGTGTCAATATCGCTTTGCATTTTATTGTTCCCTCTCTCTAAGACATCATCAAAGGATGTAGTCATTTTTCCTTGATTTTGGTTTATTGTACAGGGATCATTTTCTGTTTACAATTTTGTAACAGTTAACCCACACACAAAGCTTTATTTCATTTTACCAGATTTGGGTAACATTTTATTTTGTGGTTCTAGACGTTGTTCCACGTCGCCAGGAAGGACCCAGGAGAATACATCGACCTCAAGTTCAAAGGGGCGCCAATTGGCATGTTCCATCACATCAACACTTACGAGGACAATGGCTTCGTTGTATTTGACCTGTGTGCATGGAAGGGGTGAGCGAGGGTGATTACTGGTATTATTAAACAAGCACACTCTTATATAAAACAATGTGTTTGTGTGTGCAGCTTTGAGTTTGTGTACAACTACCTCTGGCTGGCAAATTTGAGGGCCAACTGGGAGGAGGTTAAGAAGGCGGCCATGATAGCGCCCCAGCCGGAGGTCCGCAGATATGTCATTCCTTTGGACGTCCACAAGGTGACTCAGCGGTTTGATCCTCCAAAGTAAACCCAGAGTTTAGCCTCATGTGTTACACCTTTGACGGACTATAGGAGGAGCAGGGGAAGAACCTGGTCAGCTTGCCCTACACCACAGCGACTGCAGTAATGCATGCTGATGGGACCATCTGGCTGGAGCCTGAGGTGCTCTTTGCTGGACCTCGTCAAGGTACACACACCATTACTGTACATCCTACCACCCATGCACTCAAGCACTATTTATATGTGCTTGTAGCTTTTGAGTTCCCGCAGATCAACTATGAAAAGTACGCAGGGAAGAACTACACGTACGCCTATGGCTTGGGACTTAACCACTTCATACCTGACAGGGTACTTAACAGGCAGAACATGGACACTACATAGAGAAAAAATCTTTACTTTCACTTTTGGTTTAATTTTTTTGAGCAGATCTGCAAGTTGAACGTAAAGACCAAGGAGACCTGGGTTTGGCAAGAACCTGACTCCTACCCCTCAGAGCCCCTCTTTGTCCAGACCCCCGATGGTGTTGATGAGGATGACGGTATTTTGTCAGATACAATTGATTCATTCTCAGTCCTAAAGAGAAGTTAACCACTGTTAATGTTAAGATGCATGATTTAACATTGTTAACTGTCATGCAAGGTGGCGTAAAAGTGATAAAAACCTCAGCATTACCTTTAAATAGACAATGGAAAAGCTGATACATCTTTTTTCAAACCTTTTTTTGCATTGTAAAAAATATGTTTTTACCTCTGCAAAAACGCCTTAGTTTTGATACAAACGTGACAGCTGCCAGAGTAAATGTTATTCATGATGGATTGACTTATTTAGTCAAAAACCGGACAAGCAAATATTGTGATGCTCCTAAATGAGGTTTCTATCAAAGTCTCATGCATGCATGACCGGGTTTGAACTACATGTTTTGCATTATAAAACACAGGTGCTCGGGTGGCCACATCATTTAAAATGGCCCAAAACAGCCTGAAGATGTGCGGCAATAATACACACATATATTAGACGCATTTAACTTAATTTTAATAGTTTTTGGTAAATAATAATCAAATGAAGGGCTACATTTATATGGTTTTGCTTAGGAGTAGCCCCAGATGAAAATTAGTTTGACACCCCTGACTTACAGGCACTGTTTTTCCTGAAGAGTTGGGTGTAATTTTGAGTCATATTTTTTTATATAGCTTTACTTTCCTGTTAAAAGAGGACTGATTTCCATTGTACCTTCCTCAGGCGTGTTGCTGACCATTGTGGTGGCTCCCGGCTCACAGAGACCAGGATACCTCCTCATCCTCAACGCCAAGGATCTGTCCGAAATCGCCAGAGCAGAAGTGGAGTGCATCATCCCGGTCACCTTCCACGGCATGTACAAGCCACAATAGCCACTTAAGCAGTGAGACATTATAATAAAGCACTCCCTTCCAAGGTTCATTTCATGTTCATGTCTATGTATAAGCATAACAATAAAAATGGTTAAATGGTTCAACAGTAAATAGATGGTTTACTCCATGAGTCAAAATAGTTGTAGCCAACAGCCTAAATGCCTGGAATATTTGCAGGGATTTCTTGTGTTGCCACAGAAAATCCTATTACTATGAAGGTATTCAAACAAGCTTGTTACGCAATTCTCATCGTTAAAATAAAAGCAAATCTGATTAATAAGCGTGTCAGCTCTTAAGCTGAAGAATGTTGCAATCAAGACAGACACAAAGTCCCTGAATGCAATGTTTTATGTTTTAACAAGTAAAGAGCACCTGATTCAAAGTTTGGATGATAATTAACTAACTTTTGTAACACGGTCAGAGAGGTATACCTTTAATATTGCTTATCATAACAATTGTACACATCTTTTGTTACAGCTCATGTATGTATTCAAGTGTGCAGGTGTATAACAGCTTCATCTATCTGCAGGCTAGAAGTATACACGATACCAGAAGATTATCTTTTCATATTTATTGTATTTTTTTCCTTTTCATACACACACACATGAGGACTGGTTAACTTTTTCAAAAACAAAAAACAAATAAAATAATGATTACAGGAAACGTGATCATTCAGATCGGGTTTAAAAAACACAGTAAAAAGGAAATTCGCTCAAATGAAAACTAATTTTCAACTGACACTGAACTTGGTTTGCCCATTGTGACATTATAAGTAAGCCTAAATGCAACAACAACACTAAAAAATAATAGCAACCAAAATAATAACAAATAAATGCGGAATCAAATGAGTGATGAGCAAGCTTGTGACCGCACACACTGACTGAACAAAAACGGAAAGACGTGTTGATAGTGCAAGGTTATACATATATTAATCATATATATATAGTTTAAGATATTGTTCCTAAAGTAAAGTGCAAATCAGTGGATCAGATGATGTGTGTGTGTGTTTAACTTGTGATCGTCTTGCTCATGCACCAGAGCCCTTTACACTGGCTGCTTTATTAACACGCACACACACACACACACACATACTGTACAAACACACACCAAAATAACATTCACAACCTATTTTTGCTTATACAGGGTTTGCTGGGTATTCTTGTCTTTACATATTTACTATGGATTATATCCCCGTGTAAGGGAATGACACACCACAGCCAAATAATATTCATAAATAGTATTTCAACTAGTAATAGTAGAACTGTATAACATTGCGCTTCTGATTAGGGTGTTTGGTCAATAATTTACCGTAAAGTGACCACTGAGGCCAGCTCAAGTAGATGCACCCAAATCTAGAATTCTGAAACTTTCTTAGGGGTTGTTTTAAGAACAGTATCAGGTCAGGGGACTTTTTTTTTGAAAGTGCAAGACAAGACGACAGCCAACCTTTGTGTGTGTTTTTATGCTCCTGGGAGCATCAGTTGGTCTCATAGGTGGACAACAGGGCCGCATCGACAGGCTCCATGCAGGAGGGGCACGTGAAGGACCTCATGAGCCAGTCGTCTATACAGTCCATGTGGTAAATGTGCATGCACGGCAGGAACCGCACTGGGTCGCCATAGACAAAGTCCAGCATGCAGATCACGCATCTGCAAAACACAGCGCAGGTTCATTTTTTTTTAGGGGAAAACAACAAGACATGTAAATAAGAACAAAAAAGTGAAATTCAAGTTTCTGTCCATGTCTGGAAACTTTTCATGATGGATATAAAGGGGAAAAGGTTATCATCAAAATATTCACTTTCTGCCTATTACACTCATTGTGGGCAATTTGTATTTGATCCACCGCTGAGGAGAAACGACGAGGAATTACGTCATCTGGAAATAAATTGCAGGAGTGCAAAGAGGAGATGGAGGAAACAATACGCAATCAGATTGTACGTCAACAACTCAAGACCTACAATGATACAAGTCGCACAAGCTAGAATTGACCATTACTCACAACTCATCACAGACCATAAAAACAACCCAAGTTCCTCTAGGCCACATTTCTTAATTCAACAAGTACAAATTAAAAATACCATCAGACGCTGTTTGCAGACCTCTTAAGAACCAAGCTCAAGGACATAAAGATTTGGTCTCCTGACAAGTTTTTGTCCTGGTTGATGCAAGGCCACTTGATCGAGTTTTCTCCCAAGCAAACCCAACAACCTGCCATTTAGATCCAATTCCTATATCAATTTTTAAATAATTGTATGGATTCCTTGAGGAATTAGCTTTTATGCATAATGAATTGCTCTCTTCAGACATGGGTCTTTCCCGCCATGTAAATCCCCTTTTACGATCTACGCAACTTACATTATTAAAAAAACTGGAATTTAATGACTTTTTAAACAGAAATAACATTTAAGAAAAACATCAGTCTGGTTTTAGGATGAAGCACAGTAGACAACACTTTTAAATGTAAACAGCATTAGGTGGAATTTAGATTAAACAAATCTCAGTGTTGGTTCTGTTGGACCCAAGTACCACTTTAAATAGTGGCCAAGGGTGTCTAAACTTTTTGACTGGGCATAAAATCTTTGTCCGGGGGCCGAAAGCGGACCGAAAGCTAAGTAACATATACACACAGTGTGTATGTTTGTATGTACAGTGGGGCAAAAAAGTATTTAGTCAGCCACCGATTGTGCAAGTTCTCCCACTTAAAATTATGACAGAGGTCTGTAATTTTCATCATAGGTACAATTCAACTGCGAGAGACATAATGTGCAAAAAAAATCCAGGAATTCACATTGTAGGAATTTTAAAGAATTTATTTGTAAAATATGGTGGGAAATAAGTATTTGGTCAATAACAAAAATTCAACTCAATACTTTGTAATATAACCTTTGTTGGCAATACCAGAGGTCAAACGATTACTATAGGTCTTTACCAGGTTTGCACACACAGTAGCTGGTATTTTGGCCCATTCCTCTATGCAGATCTTCTCGAGAGCAGTGATGTTTTGGGGCTGTCGCCGAGCAACACAGACTTTCAACTCCCTCAACAGATTTTCTATGGGGTTGAAGTCTGGACACTGGCTAGGCCACTCCAGGACTTTCAAATGCTTCTTACGGAGCCACTCCTTCGTTGCCCGGGCGGTGTGTTTGGGATCATTGTCTTGCTGGAAGACCCAGCCACGTTTCATCTTCAAAGCTCTCACTGATGGAAGGAGGTTTTGGCTCAAAATCTCACAATACATGGCCCCATTCATTTTTCCTTAACACGGATCCGTCGTCCTGTCCCCTTAGCAGAAAAAAAGCCCCAAAGCATGATGTTTCCACCCCCATGCTTCACAGTAGGTATGGTGTTCTTGGGATACAACTCAGTATTCTTCTTCCTCCAAACACCACGAGTTGAGTTTATACCAAAAAGTTATATTTTGGTTTCATCTGACCACATGACATTCTCCCAATACTCTGCTGTATCATCCATGTGCTCTCTGGCAAACTTCAGACGGGCCTGGACATGCACTGGCTTAAGCAGGATTTGATTTGAGTCCCTGTCGGCGAAGTGTGTTACTGATGGTAACCTTTGTTACTTTGGTGCCAGCTCTCTGCAGGTCATTCACCAGGTACCCCCTGTGGTTCTGGGATTTTTGCTCACCGTTCTCATGATCATTTTGACCCCAAGGGATGAGATCTTGCGTGGAGCCCCAGATCAAGGGAGATTATCAGTGGTCTAGTATGTCTTCCATTTTCTTATAATTGCTCCCAGTTGATTTTTTTCACACCAAGCTACTTGCCTATTGTATATTCACTCTTCCCAGTCTGGTGCAGGTCTACAATTCTTTTTTTGGTATTCTTTGACGACTCTTTGGTCTTGGCCATAGAAGAGTTTGGAGTCTGACTGTTTGAGGCTGTGGACAGTTTATACAGATAACAAGTTCAAACAGGTTCCATTAATACAGGTAACGAGTGGAGGACAGAAGAGCCTCTTAAAGAAGAAGTTACAGGTCTGTGAGAGCCGGAGATCTTTCTTGTTTGAAGTGATCAAATACTTATTTTCCACCATAATTTACAAATAAATTATTTAAAATTCCTACAATGTGAATTCCTGGATTTTTTTTCACCGTCTGTCTGTCACAGTTGAAGTGTACCTATGATGAAAATTAAAGACCTCTGTCATCATTTTAAGTGGGAGAACTTGCACAATCGGTGGCTGGCTCACTAAATATTTTTTTGCCCCATTGTATGTATGTATGTATGTATTCATATGTATATATATACACACTCATACATATGTATATACATATATATACACACATATATATGTATATATACATACATATATATGTATGTACATATATATACATACATACATACATATATATGTGTATACATATATACATACATACGTACATATATATGTATATACATATATATATATACATACATACATACATACATACATATGTATATACATATATATACACACACATACATACATATGTATATACATATATATACACACACACATATATATACATACATATATATGCATATATATATATATGTGTGTATGTATATAGATATGTATCTATACATATACATATATACACACATAAATGTGTATATATATATATATATATACACACACATACATACATACATATACATATATATATATATATATATATATATATATATATATACCATACATATGTCTATATATACATACATATATATATATGTGTGTGTATGTATGTATATACACACATACACATATATATACATACACACACACACACACACACACACACACACACACACACACACACACACACACACACACACACACACACACACACACACACACACACACACACACACACACACACACACACACACACACACAATCTGTCACTCCTAATCGCTAAATCCCATGAAATCTTATACGTCTAGTCTCTTACGTGAATGAGCTAAAAAATATTATTTTATAGGTTACGGTAATGTGTTAATAATTTCACACATAAGTCGCTCCTGAGAGTAAGTCGCACCCCTAGCCAAACTATGAAAAAAAACTGCGACTTATAGTCCGAAAAATACGGTATATGTGCATTTCGTGCATAATCTTATTTTATCACGTTTGCAATCTGTAATGGCATATGTATGTCATTTAGCCCTTTGTCTTTTGTACAATTTATCAATAATGAATTATTTTTATAGTTTCACTTTTAAATGAAAGCCACGTTCACATAATGTTTGTTTAAAATAGTAAGTGCAATGAAAATATTTTATAATTAACAGTAAACAATCAAGATTAATAATTGTGACTTCAATATTTATGAGAAAAAAATCAGGATGATTATTTTGGCCATAATTGTGCAGCCCTAGTACACACGAGCTGAGTTTCTATAACAGCTTTTCGCAAAATAATATTACTTCAAAAATTTCAATAAGTATATTTGTGATTTGTCGGTCTCTCTATTAAAGGGTGTTTTACGTCATGAGCCGTCATTCTCAAAAAATCTCATTAGTGAGACTTCACTTTGAGGAAGATAATACAGCCACTGCTCCGGGATGTCAATAGATGACAAAAGCAGCAGGTGATCGCTCAAAAGCAACGTCCCTAAAGCCCCCTTGACACTTGTTCGGGCATGTGGGTCTCTTCGTGCCTGCGGGTCGGCCTCTGTTGCGAGGAAGGGACTCGGGAGACCAGCTGGCAGTGTCACCTCCCTCGCCCTGGCCGACCAATCGGAAACAAGGCCAAGACGACCTGTCTGCCCTGGTTGTCCTGCATGGGCGCACTGTTGCTTCAGCGTTTAGGTGCCCTTTAAATGCGAAAAAAAGTGTTTTCATAATGCTTTTGCGAAAAACTTCAATATCATAACATCTCAAAAACCACCTCATGAGAGCGCAAAAATGTTTTAGCAATATCTGAGAGGTTTTTCGAAATATGAGTGTTTCCATTGCGATATTTAGGTTTTGCGCATTTCTAGGGGTAATGGACACGCAGCTACTGATTCTCCAAAATAGTAGGCTGAATATTTAAAACATCGCTTCTGTTAGACGTCAGACTGTGCTGGTGAACATAAGTGGTGACTTTTAGGCTACATCAATTATTGGATTAGTATATAATATATATAAAACTCATCTCCTTACTCTCTGATCTTTTTCTCCAAGCCATCCGGCCCTCCGTCGTACACGCCTTTGGGCAGGTGCTGGATCAGTCCGATGCGCTGGGCTATGCGGATCTGCTCCTCCTCTGTCAGCTGGGTGGCGAGACGGGCCTGGCTGGGCGTGGGATGGTACATGGGCATGTGAGCCTGCTCCTGTTGACACAGCAGCCATTATCCACATCTTGTTTTACTTCACTCTCCCACATAAGGCGGCAGTCCGATGAGTAGAGTATTCGCTAGGTCAGATAAGTCAAGTGAAGCAGTATCAAGAGTGTTGTGGACATTTCTAAAAAGTGGTGGGCACCCTAACAAGGTTAAATGCTGCATCATTATTATATTTTATGCAATTTACATTATGCTTAAATTACCCCATTGTACATCAGCAAATTTGTTTTTTTTTACATATTTGCGTTAATTTTAGAAAAGGTACATAATGAATGTCTTTAAATAAAAATGTTTTATCATAAATGATCTTTTAAAATACTAAACATCCAACCATCCATTTTTTAGCGCTTAACCCTTTCGTGGTCGCGGGGGTGGGGTGGGGGCTGCGGGGGCGGCGGCGGCGCTGGTGCCTATTTCAGCTACAATCGGGCGGAAGGCGGCGTACACCCTGGACAAGTCGCCACCTCATCGGAGGGCCAACACAGACACTACAATCGGGCGGAAGGCGGCGTACACCCTGGACAAGTCGCCACCTCATCGGAGGGCCAACACAGACAGACAGACAACATTAACACTCACGTTCACACACTAGGGCCAAATTAGTGTTGCCAATCAATCTATCCCCAGGTGCATGTCTACGGAGGTGGGAGGAAGCTGGAGTACCCAGAGGGATCACACACAGTCACGAGGAGAACATGCAAACTAGTTATTATTAACACTTTCATAATTTTTTTATATAATGATCTTTCAAAACATTTTAAAAACATAGTAATCAATGAAAATCATCACATTAAATATCAGCAACTCAAACATCACAGATCCACAGTTATCCTAAAACAATTTAGAGCAAATATTCTGTTAACTGCATAACAAGTTAGTACTCTAAGTTGGAGATGTAATTTGTTGTATGTTTTTGTCACTAATCTACATTATATGTTTGTTACTTTTGTTGATTTTAATATTATATTTCTGCGATGAGGTAGCGACTTGTCCAGAGTGTACAACGCCTTCCGCCCGATTGTAGCTGAGATAAGCACCAGCGCCCCCTGCGACCCAAAAAGGAATAGGCGGTAGAAAATGGATGGATGGATATTATATTTATTTGCATTTGTTTGTTCTGTTTGATAAGTAAAACATACTATAGTTTTTATTATTAGGTATTGTTTATTCTGTTATATGCTGTAAATATAATTAACTTCTGCGTTTGCATTATATATATATATATATATATATATATATATATATATATATATATATATATATATCCATCCATCTTCTTCCGCTTATCCGAGGTCGGGGCGCGGGGGCAGCAGCCTAAGCAGGGAAACCCAGACTTCCCTCTCCTCAGCCACTTCGTCTAGCTCTTCCCGAGGGATCCCGAGGCGTTCCCAGTCCAGCCGGGAGACATAGTCTTCCCAACGTGTTCTGGGTCTTCCCCGTGGCCTCCTATCGGTTGGACGTGCCCTAAACACCTCCCTAGGGAGGCGTTCGGGTGGCATCCTGACCAGATGCCCGAGCCACCTCATCTGGCTCCTCTCGCTGTGGAGGACCAGCGGCTTTACTTTGAGCTCCTCCCGGACGGCAGAGATTTTCACCCTATCTCTAAGGGAGAGCCCCACCACCCGGCGGAGGAAACTCATTTCGGCCACTTGTACCCGTGATCTTATCCTTTTGGTCATGACCCAAAGCTCATGACCATAGGTGAGGATGGGAACGTAGATCGGACCGGGAAATTGAGAGCTTTGCCGTCCGGCTCAGCTCCTTCTTCACCACAACGGATCAGTACAACGTCCACATTATTGAAGACGCCGCACTGATCCGCCTGTCGATCTTACGATCCACTCTTCCCCCACTCGTGAACAAGACTCCTTGGTACTTGAACTCCTCTACTTTGGGCAGGGTCTCCTCCCCAACCCGGAGATGGCACTCCACCCTTTTCCGGGCGAGAACCATGGACTCTGATGTGCTGATTCTCATTCCGGTGGCTTCACACTCTGCTGCGAACCGATCCAGTAAGAGCTGAATATCCCGGCCAGATGAAGCCATCAGGACCACATCATCTGCAAAAACCAGAGACCTAATCCCGCGGCCACCAACCTGGAACACCTCAACGCCTTGACTGTGCCTACAAATTCTGTCCATAAAAGTTATGAACAGAATCTGTGACAAAGGACAGCCTTGGTGGAGTCTATATATATATATATATATATATATATATATATATATATATATATATATATATATATATATATATACATAACAAAATGTAAAACCATAGGCTCACACACGTTCCGTAAATAATACAAATTTGGAACACAGCATTATAGTTTTCACAGTTGTTAGAGATAGAGAGTGTTTTAAGGTACAGTTCTAATTCTTTTTTTAAAGGCACAAAAACAAGTCGGGTGTTGAGAAACTTACATTGATGAATGTAAACCTTAGGCCAGTGGTTCTCAAATGGGGGTACGCGTACCCCTGGGGGTACTTGAAGGTATGCCAAGGGGTACGTGAGATTTTTTTTTAAATATTCTAAAAGTATCAACAATTCAAAAATCCTTATTAAATATATTTATTGAATAATACTTCAACAAAATATGAATATAAGTTCATAAGCTGTGAAAAGAAATGCAAAAATGCAATATTCAGTTTTGACAGCTAGATTTTTTGTGGACATGTTCCATAAATATTGATGTTAAAGATTTCTTTTTTTTTTTAAAAATGCTTAGAATTAAGTTCATGAATACAGATGGATTTCTATTACAATCTCCATAGAGGGCACTTTAAGTTGATGATTACTTCTATGTGTAGAAGTCTTTATTTATAATTAAATCATTTGTTTATTTTTCAAACAAGTTTTTAGTTATTTTTATATCTTTTTTTTCCAAATAGTTCAAGAAAGACCATTACAAATGAGCAACATTTTGCACTGTTATACAAATTAATGAATCAGAAACTGTTAACATAGTGCTGTATTTTACTTCTTTATCTCTTTTTTTCAACCAAAAATGCTTTGCTGTGATTAGGGGGTATACTTCACTTTAAACAATGTTCACAAGGGGTACATCACTAAAAAAAAGTTTGAGAACCACTGCCTTAGGCAATAGTATAATGAGGTGGCAAAGGTAAAACTCATTTTAATTATTTTTTTTTCATACAGTGTAAATCCAAATAGCACATTTATATTTGTTTTTGATGATAGAAATTAAACCTCATGACGTCACACACTAAGCACCCAATCAGATTGTCCTGACGTCATCTCGTATACGAGCCAAAGCCACTAGAGGGCATTATTGTTGGGTATCGACTAGTCACTGTTATGACATGTTGGTAAATCCGTTTTTAAACAGCGGCATTGACTTTTGGGATGGCATTTTTGCCTAAGCAATACATTTGTTACTGAATAAATGAACTTAGCAAGTGCTCACCTGGTAAGGCGGTGGTGGCTCCAGGTCTGCATCCGTGCCGTCCACGAAACTCGCCCTGTCAGATTGGGATTCATGAAGCAGAGAGATGTCGTCCGATGTCGGGGATTTGAGACAGTTGCCCATATTTTGCACTCTCCTGCTGGTCCGACCTTTCCACTAAAACAGATCTCTCGAAATGCTAATGACGCCCTGTGGGTGGCTTCTTGTTGTTTCTGATGTCACATAAAACAGGGTTAATATTCACTCCAAAGACATCCTACGCATGTTTATCTAACTCCCGAAGTGACTTTAAAGAGTTACTGGCTCATGAGTTTCAGCTCATGTTCAGACAAAAAAACAAAAACCTTCACCTCAAACCCAAAACAAAAGTACTCCTGCTAACGGCTAGCTGGCTAGCAAGCTAGCTACTTTTGTCCACCAGCTGGGCGACTTCCTTGATTAGCGACGTTCATTTCTGCACTCGGATCGAATTCTGTGCTGTATATTGACGGCTCACCTCAATGTCACTTTTAAATCAAACTGTCTAGACGTCAAACCGTGGCGACATTACCGTGTTTTAACCTCAAGAGTAACATTGTAAAAGAGTTTAATGGTGCCTTGTCTTGCTAGCACCTTCTTTAAGCGGACATGCTAAAGAGTCGTTAGGATATGACGTCATGATCTAAATCTTTGATGTGATTGGCTTGTTTCACGGGATCCAAAACAATGCCGAAGTCCCGCCCCCTTTCTAATGACAACATGAAGGAAATCTGTAATATACGTCACTTTTATGTAAATACAAATATAAATAATTATTTTATGGGGATCTTTCTTTTGGTTTGTAATGTGATTATGTATAACTGATATTTTTCATGTTGTTTTGTAGTAACATTAACTTGTAATGGTGTGATGCGTATAAGTTTGTGGGAAAAGTAAGTAAATATTAGTTCAATATGTAGATTTTGATGTTTATTTTTATGGAGCCGATTCCTATTTTTTTTATACGTGCAGCACTTTGCTATTAACTGACTTAAAGTATTTAAGGAATGTTTGTCATGAATTTTTTTTGATAGAAAAGCAATGTAAAATCTAAATTCTGTGCAGTGTTTTTACTCGAATAACAAACATTTGACTTGGTGTTTGTTTTTGTGTTTGTCTTGTTCTGTATATTGTACGGTATTTTGTATTTCTATAATGTTCTGTGTATGGTACAGGATTGCTTATTATTTTCATTGGATAGTAGTCTATTTATTTCAATTGTTAGTTTTTCCTTTATTACCTCTTGTGTTATTTATTTTTACCCCAAATTTGTTCCCACAGGCTTCACGGTGGGAGAGTGGTTAGTGCGTCTGCCTCACAAGACGAAGGTCCTGAGTAGTCCTGGGTTCGATCCCGGGCTCGGAATCTTTCTCTGTGGAGTTTGCATGTCCTCCCCGTGAATGAATCAGAATCAGACATACTTTATTAATCCCCGTGGGGAAATTAAAATTCTCAGCACAATCCCATCCAAGATCAGACAAACATTACAGGGAGACAGAACAAGATCGCTGACGGGTCTGCGAACTTCCGGCGCCCCTTACAAAAAAGGTGAGATACAGGTAAACAAGCGTGGGTTCCCTCCGGGTACTTCGGCTTCCTCCCACCTCAAAAGACATGCACCTGGGGATAGGTTGATTGGTGACACTAAATTGGCCCTAGTGTGTGAATGTTGTCTGTCTATCTGTGTTGGCCCTGCGATGAGGTGGCGACTTGTCCAGGGTGTACACTGCCTTCCGCCCGATTGTAGCTGAGATAGGGACAGCGCCCCCGCGTTCCAATGGGAACAAGCGGTAAAAAATGGATGGATGGATGGATTTGTTCCCACTACTGCACCTTAAGCTGGAGTCCTAAATATCCAACCATTTTCTACCGCTTATTCCCTTTGGGGTCACGGGGGGCGCTGGTGCCTATCTCAGCTACAATCGGGCGGAGGGCGGGGTACACCCTGGACAAATCGCCAGCTAATCGCAGGGCCAACACAGATAGACAACATTCACACTCACATTCACTCACTGGGGCCAATTTAGTGTTGCCAATCAACCTATCCCCAGGTGCATGTCTTTGGAAGTGGGAGGAAGCCGGAGTACCCGGAGGGAACCCACGCAGTCACGGGGAGGACATGCAAACTCCACACAGAAAGATCCCGAGCCTGGGATTGAACCCAGGACTACCCAGGACCTTCGTATTGTGAGGCAGACGCACTAACCCCTCTTCCACCGTGCTGCCCGTCCTGAATCTCATTATATGCAAATATAATGACAATAAATGATAAATGGGTTGTAGTTGTATAGCGCTTTTTTACCTTCAAGGTACTCAAAGCGCTTTGACACTACTTCCACATTTACCCATTCACACACACATTCACACACTGATGGAGGGAGCTGCCATGCAAGGCGCTAACAAGCACCCATCAGGAGCAAGGGTGAATTGTCTTGCTCAGGACACAACGGACGTGATAAGGTTGGTACTAGGTGGCGATTGAACCAGGGAACCTCGGGTTGCGCACGGCCACTTTACCACTGCGCCAATAAAGTCCATAAAGTTCCAATAATGATTTATATGGTTTTACAATGCTGTGCAATGCTCAATAAAAACATATTTGTGGACTTAATGACACATTTATTTGTATGTACAGTTATTATACACTTAAAAAACAACACTTTCCCCCCACGAACTCATGATACAAATCTATCATGGTTATTTTTTTGGTAATATGAGTTTCACAGATTTGGCCTTGTCCCAGCGATTAAAACAAATACACACATTCAAAAACAATCATTTACTTAAAAAGCTTGCCAGCCTTTTATTGATTCACTCTAAATGATACAAACAGCATCTGTACATTATTAGTTATTAATAAGAGTAATGTTTACTTGCGTAGTAAATGTACATAATGGTGTTCCTACAGTCATTGTCTGCAGTAGTGCATACAATATGCACAAGGAAATTGAAGTGTTCCTGATAGGATTCCATCGGTAAAGGGTGTCGACCGGAATAAGCCAAACAGGAATGACAAAGAAGAAAGTGTTTAAAGGTTGGTGGAGGCATCATTGCGCAACAATGCTGGTTTAAGTAACAAATAAGCATTTCTCTCTATTATTCTACGTGTGCATTCTTATCTCACAATAAATTAAACAGACATAATGCTCCCCGCCACTTACACTCCGTGCACAATTATTCTTACTGTAGAAAAACAAATGCAGCATTAATAATTGTCAATACGTCTGGAAAAGATTGCATTGTGTCCGCTTCTTGTATGCATTAACCACAATGTATTTACAAAGACGTATAGGAAAGAGTAGCCACCAATCCTGCGAAAATAATCCTTGCTTATAAAAACATCTATTGGCGTTTATTAATTTGTGTTCAGAAGTGTGCAAATCTTGGGCCACTATTGACACAATCTGTGTGTTCATCAATATTTGTTAGTAAACAGGCTACTTCCCGGTTCATGATAGCAAACAGACGGGATGCATCACTATGATTCTTGTGGGCAATTTTAACAGTGAAGATACATTTCAATGTCTGCACCATAATCCAGATCCTCACCAAACTTCCAAACTTTTTTTAAATGTATTTTGCATAATCCTGTTAGCTATATTTGACTATGGTGGCCCAAGATTTTTGCACATTTAAAGTACTGTGCTTTATCATCACGTACAGAGCAGGAAGTAGACATTTTGAAATGTTTTGTTTGAACTACAATTCCAGGAAGAATTGTTTCGTGTTGTTACAGGCTCGTCCACACACGGTGATAATGTAGTGTAACCATGGCAACATTGTACATTTCAGCGTTGGCACCGTCTTCTCCTTCCCTAGCACCTGTCATCCTCTTCTGTGTCGCTGAGTGGGTCGCAGCCCACCACCGAGGCCGTTTGCGCCAGACGCTTTCGGAAATGTCCGTTGGGGACTTGCCAGCCAGTTCGCAAACGAGGGCGCGCCGAGCTAACGGTGTTTGAACGTCCCAGGCTGCAGGCCACGGCCGCCTCGAAGGTCAACGTCTCCATGGGCCCGGTGGGATCCGGACTGTGGTCCTCCTCCTGGAAGGCCAGGAAGGGCTCGGACGGGTAGCGGCGAGGTGGGGAAGGGTGGCGGCCCGCCTCGCCCCCGCTTTCGTCCCTCGCCTGGTCTTGCCGCGCCTTCTCAAGGCTGCCCTGCTCGTCTTCGTCTTCGCCGATAGAGGGGTTGGCACGGCACACCAGGGGCGAGTAGGAGATGTGAGGGCGAGAGTGGGTTGGGGTTTGCGATGAGGGTCGGCGCACACTAGGGGTGCTAGACTCGGACGTGGAAGGCACGGAGCTGTCTGAGCTGTTACCCTTAGGACAATATAAACAATGACCATCAGTATTTTTAACTCGATAAGGGACAAAGTAATTGGACACCTCTTAATTGATCAACTACCTGTAGACATTTTGGACAATTTTATGGTTTAACATTGTGAAGGAAAGGCATGCGTTGATGACTTTGGCATGGAAGAACTTCACAGCACTAACTTGACCTGTCAAATGAATCATCATTCAATCCTACCGAGATAGTTGGAAGCTGCACTGCACTCTGTAATGCATATTTATTTTAATTTTCACTTATAGCAATGACCAGGGGCCTCTTTTATATAGGTTGCTGAACACAAAAAAGTTGCATCGACACGGGTGTACTGTATGTATAAAACATTCACTGCAAACATTGGTATTTATAGAAAAAAATAATCTCTGCAGAAAAGGTTGCATATTCCCATGCACCCTATGCGTACAGCTCACGCAAAGGTTTTCTGACACGGGAATCAGAGACACCAGATGGTGTGACCATGAAATATTGCTCCTACTCACATAAAAAACACACACTGCACTATAAAATACATATAGAAAAATACTTTACAATGTATAAACTTCCCTCTGATTGTTGATGTATTGTATATTTATTTGTTATAAGATTATTAAGTATAAACTTTGTAATGAATTTAGGAGATGTTTAATTTTTTTTATCAATACATTTGGAATTTGGGAGTTTATAACACGGTTGGACTTCAAATGTTTACACAAGCACTATGTAATCTCTATTATTATCATTCAAAATAGTACATGATAAACAGTTGTACAGAAAAACATCTATTGTGCTAATATTATATTGAAACCATCGTGTATGTGTGCCAATTGCCCACAAGAGCTTAAAATATTGCTCATGATTATTACTTGTGTCATAAAACAATATGTCTGCTTTGCATTACTTGAAATTGTTTTAATTATTAATTACATTATGTGCAAAATGCCAAACAGAAGGCTGTAACAATACAATATTTTCCTTCATCTCAGCAACAGTTCTCAGTCACAGTGAAGCAGACAGTTTGATTGGTCAAATATTGACATTACAATTTTTATTTTTATTAGATGTGACGTAACTTATAGCCCTCTAAAAATAATTCTGTTACGTTGGTTGGCGTAATAAGCACCAATCCGAAAATATCGCCATCGGCTTTGGAGTTGCCATGTCCATCTTCTTTAATTGACGTTTTAACATCCGATCCATAGTCATTCATCCATCCATCCTTTCATTTTGTACAGCTTATTCCATAATATTCATAAACTAATTAGCATGTAAATTTATGGATGATTGTGGGAGGACACCAGGAAGGAACTTTGTTTTTTTCCAGCACACTTACAGTGGGGCAAAAAAGTATTTAGTCAGCCACCGATTGTGCAAGTTCTCCCACTTAAAATGATGA
This sequence comes from Nerophis ophidion, assembly GCF_033978795.1. Lineage (NCBI taxonomy): Eukaryota > Metazoa > Chordata > Actinopteri > Syngnathiformes > Syngnathidae > Nerophis > Nerophis ophidion. Next base: position 34,408,362 of record NC_084624.1, on the reverse strand, counting down.
CAAAGGTCTGTAATTTTCATCGTAGGTACACTTCAACTTTGAGAAACAGAATGTGAGAAAAAAAAATCCAGGAATTCACATTGTAGGAATTTTAATGAATTTATTTGTAAATTATGGTGGACAATAAGTATTTGGTCAACCATTCAAAGCTCTCACTTATGGAAGGAGGTTTTGGCTCAAAATCTCACGATACATGGCCCCATTCATTCTTTCCTTAACACAGATCAACCATCTTGTCCCCTTAGCAGAAAAATAGCCCCAAAGCCTGATGTTTCCACCCCCATGCTTCACAGTAGGTGTGGTGTTCTTGGGATGCAACTCAGTATTCTTCTTCCTCCAAACACGACCAGTTGAGTTTATACCAAAAAGTTCTATTTTGGTTTCATCTGACCACATGACATTCTCCCAATCCTCTGCTGTATCATCCATGTATCCATTTTGGTATAAACTCAATTTGTCCACATATGTCCACATCCAGACACTTCTGGATGTGGACATATCGGGCCGTTTTGGACTGATAGACGCATGCTTGCTAGACCTGCTAACTAGCACGGGAATACTTCGGCGGCTACATCCACTTTAAGGTTTTACTACTTATGTATAAAATACTACACGGTCTAGCTCCATCCTATCTTGCTGATTGTATTGTACCATATGTCCCGGCAAGAAATCTGCGTTCAAAGGACTCCGGCTGGCAGCTTCCCAAAGCCCAAAAAAAGTCTGCGGGCTAAAGAGCGTTTTTATATCGGGCTCCAGTACTCTGGAAGGCCCTCCTGGTAACAGTTCGAGATGCCACCTCAGTAGAAGCATTTAAGTCTCACCTTAAAACTCATTTGTATACTCTAGCCTTTAAATAGACTCGCTTTTTAGACCAGTTGATCTGCTTCTTTTCTTTTTCTCCTATGTCCCACTCTCCCTTTTGGAGGGGGTCCGGTCCGATCCGGTGGCCATGTACTGCTTGCCTGTGTATCGGCTGGGGACATCTCTGCGCTGCTGATCCGCCTCCGCTTGGGATGTTTTCCTGCTGGCTCCGCTGTGAACGGGACTCTCGCTGCTGTGTTGGATCCGCTTTGGACTGGACTCTCGTGACTGTGTTGGATCCATTATGGATTGAACTTTCACAGTATCATGTTAGACCCGCTCGACATCCATTGCTTTCGTCCTCTCCAAGGTTCTCATAGTCATCATTGTCACCGACGTCCCACTGGGTGTGAGTTTTCCTTGCCCTTAGGTGGGCCTATCGAGGATGTTGTAGTGGTTTGTGTTGTGGTTTGTGCAGCCCTTTGAGACACTAGTGATTTAGGGCTATATAAGTAAACATTGATTAATTGATTGATCATTTTAAGTGGGAGAACTTGCACAATCGGTGGCTGACTAAATACTTTTTCACACCACTGTACATTCTGACATTTTTGCTTACGTGATCTTTTACGTTAGGAGTTCACACAGTTTTATAAATGAGGCCCCAGGTGTCCCAATATTTGTGTCCTTTTTGAAGTATACACATGTCTTGTATACCTGCTTGTGGGGCCGTGTCCTCTCCACACTTGAGGAGCGGGACGGCTGCAGGCCTCGTTCTTCAGAGTTGCAACGGGACGTGTCCGGAGACAGAAGGTGGCAGCGCTCCTTGGATCGACCTCTCTCTCTGTCGCCTTGCTGCCAGTGCTCCGACCGAGACACTAAATCCATGGCAAAACAGGGAAAAACGGTCAATCAAATATGGGATCGATGATGCACGACACGATGATGTCACGACAACAGCATGGCTGACCTGCAGCCTTGTAGCTTTTGTGGCGTGGTCGATAAAACTTCTGCGGACTTTTCTCCTCTTGCCAAAGACCGTTGACCTGGTTGTCCGCCACAGTGGAGGCGGAACGCTTCAATGATCCGCTGGCAGCTTCAGTCTGCAAACATTTGCAAATACACAGGTTACAAACGGATCATTTGGATTAGGGACCATTCATCTGCATGCATAGTGTAGTGGTTAGATCATGCACCTTTTCTCTGGTCAAACTCAAACACTCACAAGCAGTTAAACAGTGAAAAAATCCTGCCAAAATCGTTTAAAAGATTCCCAACAACAATTTTCAAACGTTCTATAGCGGCGCTAAATAAAATATTTGTCTGAATATGTACTGTACGTTCTCAAAATAAACTAGTGAGCAAATTATTTTGAAAGGAAAAGTTGTACTGTACATACAGAACCAGTCAAACAGTCAAAGAGACTTCTGCATTCAATTGCAGGAGAAACTTTTTACAAACTTTCGACTGGTTTTATACGTCATTCATTTTGTCACGGAAAATAATTTTAATTTTTGCTTTAAAAAAATAAAATGTTTCGTTAAATTCTGATATACAGCATTTTATTATATTTTCATAAATTTAGTCATATGTAGCGATTATCTTGAAATAGTTTTCATAATTACTTTTTAATTGAGCTTTTTCTGCAAGGCAGTACTTATTTATGTACTAGGGATGTAAAAAATGATGTGTTACCTCACGTGATTCATCACAAAAAAAGTATTGCAAAATCACACAATCTATTTTGACCGCACATACTCCATTATTTTAACTGCGGATGGTTACCTAAAAGGTTGTTGTACGGTCAGTGATCAGGACAATGCATAAATCGGTGCAAAGATGCGTGAGGACACCCTGACTGGTGTGCTCGCTGGCTATATTCACTTCAAAATGCACACCGATTGGAACTTCAACAAAACTGTTAGCACATTTTGAGCAAATAAACGACATGCATTTATGTAAAACAAATGAAAACTGTTCCTTAATGACTTTCTTAGAATAAAGTTGCATTTTTGTCCAAACCTAGGGGATAATTTAAATCATGCAAATGTGCTAACCTGTGATTAATCATGATTAATTCAAATTCTAAAGTGTGACTAATCTGATTTAAGAAAATAATAATTTGACAGCACATTTAAAGAACACCCACAAACTCTAAATGTTTCTGCTGGGGTCACATACAGAAAAAATAAAAATTGCAAGGGCCACGTTAATTTTATACACTTTTTCTTAATTTTATTTGCTTTATTTATTATACCAAACATACAAACCATTCAAGATCAAGTTATAACTACAGTATTACCTCAATAACTACAGTATTACCTCAATTAATGAGGTCAACTCAAAACGCTTGTATCTCAAATCAATGTCTCCCATCGGAATGAATTAAGATCACTTTAATTGGTGCTTGGCCTCTCAAAACAGCACCATTTTAACATTTAACATTTCTTTAAAAAACTTCTACATAATAAATTTAATATAAAAACAATAGAATGTACTACCGACAACTGCATTTATTGCTTTAGCAAGACAACTGTTATAGGGTTTACTGTGATATTTTTTGTGGCAATTCATGACAGGGATGCCTGAAACTCAAATTTTAGCTTGCAACTAAAAAACATAACACTTAGCTGAGAGACAGTTCTATCTCAAAACACTCTTAAGTTGGAATACATTTGTTATTGCATTATCTTGGTCAAATATCAAAAATGCAAACATTCATATTGTATTCTGTTTATTTTAATGTTATGAATATTCTATTTTTGAGCTATCGGCCACATTGGGATCCCCTCATCCAAGATGTTAGATAGACAGTACAGGCCAAAAGTTTGGACACCTTCTCATTCAATGTGTTTCGTTTATTTTTATGACTATAACATTGTAGATTGTCACTGAAGGCATCAAAACTAAGAATGAACACATGTGGAGTTATGTACTTAACAAAACTGGTGAAATAACTGAAAACACGTTTTATATTCTAGTTTCTTCAAAATAGCCACCCTTTGCTCTGATTACTTTTTCGCACACTCTTGGCATTCTCTCGATGAGCTTCAAGAGGTACTCAACTGAAATTTTTATTTCACTTCACAGGTGTGCTTGAAGCTCATCGAGAGAATGCCAAGACTGTGCAAAGCAGTACTCAGAGCAAAGGGTGGTTATTTTGAAGAAACTAGACTATAAAATATGTTTTCAGTTATTTCTCCTTTTTTTGTTAAGTACATAACTCCACAAGTGTCCATTCATAGTTTTGATGAGTTCAGTGACAATCTACAATGTAAAATAGTCATGAAAATGAAGAAAACACATTAAATGAGGAGGTGTGGCCAAACTTTTGGCCTGTACTGCAAATTAGAAACACATCATTTAAGTGCATGTTTATGCTCTATGACGTTACTGTTAAAGAAAAGGTTCCTAATTTCAAGCACTCTCTTCAGAATTCAACCACTTTTCAGACCTTGAAAAAACTCAAGGCAGTTCTACTCCAAACCTCCGTGGAAACCCTGCAGCCACCTCTGAACATCCAAACATTCAAGTTTTAAGCTTCCCAAAACATCGCAACCAAAAGGTTGCGCCGACTTTTGTCATGAGGAGTCATGCAGCCTCTGGAGAAGGTCAGTCGCCAGCACAAGAGGCAAGAGTCATGCAGGAAGTGAGTACCTGCCACCCTACAGTCAGACGGGGCACGGAGGAGGCCCGCACACACAGGCCCCTCCCTAGCGGAACATCGAGAGGGGCCACAATCCCCCAACGGCCCTCTCCCACCTGGGTGAGCAAAGACAGAGATGCAAGGCAAGAATAGGAGACAAATCAGGCTCATCCTCGCCTTCATTGGCCTGTAAATCTGTTACGGCCACCGCCAGACTCCAGGCCAGAAACAGATAAGTTGACAACAAGACTCACTTTATGAGACAAGCCAGAAAAAGACAATTCACATGAGAGAAAAACGGACTCCTTCTTGGAGGGACACGATTGCTCACAACTTGGGAGCCACACAAAAAAAAACACGCTCCTCCATTGAGAACACTTAAAAATGGCGGCAGACAGTTGAGTTGTAACAGGCAAATGTTTCGTACGTTGTTGTTTTTTTTACCTGCTGTTGCATTTATGGTTAAACAAATACATTGTTATGAATGTTGCTGTTTTCGGCCTGCTCTTCCTCACCACAGGTTTGCATAATCATGGAAAATAAGTTTCAGCTGATGAATTCATAGCTCATGAGATGTTGAAGATTAAAAACGTATAAAAAACACTTAAATATCTCTGCCATCACTTTCGAACAACAGCTCAAATTCTACAAAGCATGTGAAAAATGTGATGTGCCATGTTGAAATTGCATACAAGTTCAAAATAAACTTCAACCCACCAATCAATCAAACAACCAACCAAACTGCTTGAACATTTTGGGCAAACACTGACAACCCACTAAAGAGTCCAGACAAAACACACACACACACGCTTGTCTGAAAAGACAATTACCTGTCTTCTGCTAGGAACTGAGACAGTCATATTGGAAGGACAAGGAATAACAAGTATGTAATAATCATGTCCCTGATATGCCTTTTTATGAACAAAAGTATTGGACACATTGCCTCAACAATAAGGGAAATTAAACCACTCTAAATGTGACCGTTTACACTTTTCTTGGAAGACTTTCAACAAGATTTTGGGGACTGTTAAACAGGATCTTTCACAATCCTCAGCTAAGACAACCACACGTGTGTTTGTATTTAATGTATTCGAACTAGTTAATAAATGCGAGCAAAAGTTTGCTTACATTGGAGCCTGAGGGAAATCGCTGTTTTATGCCTATAAAGCGCTTAAAAAAAAATCCAAAGACTTTCATCAAAGTTTTATATACACCATATAAGTATATATATATACAGTACAACTTTTGGACACACCTTCTTATTCAATGCATTTTCTTTATTTTCATGACTATTTACATTGTAGATTGTCACTGAAGGCATCAAACTATGAATGAACACATGTGGAGTTATGTACTTAAAAAAAAGGTGAAATAACTGAAAACATATTTTATATTATAGTTTCTTGAAAATAGCCACTCTTTGCTCTAATTACTGCTTTGCACACTTTTGGCGTTCTCTCGAAGAGCTTCAAGAGGTAGTCATGTGAAATGGTTTTCACTTCACGTGTGTTATTGAAGAGAGGAGACAATAAAGAAAACGCATTGAATGAGAAGGTGTATATATATATATATATACATATATATATATATATAGGGGTTAGTGCGTCTGCCTCACAATACGAAGGTCCTGAGTAGTCCTGGGTTCAATCTCTGGCTCGGGATCTTTCTGTGTGGAGTTTGCATGTTCTCCCTGTGACTGCATGGGTTCCCTCCGGGTAGTCCGGCTTCCTACCACTTCCAAAATCATGCACCTGGGGATAGGTTGATAGGCAACACTCAAATTGGCCCTAGTGTGTGAATGTGAGTGTGAATGTTGTCTGTCTATCTCTGTTGGCCCTGCGATGAGGAAGCGACTTGTCCAGGGTGTACCCCGCCTTCCGCCCGATTGTAGCTGAGATGGGCACCAGTGCCCCCCGCCGTCCCAAAGGGAATAAGCGGTAGATAATGTATGGATGGATACGTATATATATATATATACATAATGTACTAACAAGCACATTTATAATAAGTTAATGTTCTTAATGATGTTGTATGTACATATTTAGCTAATTTTAAGTACACAGCGGCCATATATTTCTCAAACGCATCACAACACTGGCTTTTTCTTTTGCGAACTTCACTGATTATTACGCACTCGAGACTTCATGGGAGCCAACAAAAATAATCAAACATCACTTACTGTACAATTTCTGCTGTCTTTAGGATGCAGACTGTTAGTATGGTAACATATTCCCGTTTAGATGAAGAATGCCTCATAATCCTCGCAACGAAAAAAGGAGGCTGGAACCGAACATCTTTTCATGTCTTTCTTGTCGGATATTACTTGAATTCGACAGTTGACCAACCTTTCGAATTATGTCCTCATCCTTCTACTATCAATGTGGGAGTCATTATTAATTTTCTAGAATAAACTTTCATCAGCTCCGAGGCGAGAAACCAGGTCACCATGATGTCAATACAACAGCACAAACCAATCAGCGCTCCGTGATCACGGCGTCACTATAAATAGTTTGTCTGCGTTCGCGCTTATAATGACAATATCACTAATACTTGGTTAATATTGAAGTCATAAAATGTAAATGTCATACTGTATTGTTGGCTGTTTTTAGATGGTTATTTAAGCCTAATTTGGTAGAATGGAGGACTTTCCATTGAGTCCATTGTAAGCAGACTTTTACTTACGTTTATTAACAACATGGAATGCATAACAAAAATACATCTGTCTTCTTGTCTCCCATAATGATTGTGAACGATAGGCAACATAAAAAAAGGTGCAGTTCACATTTAAATGGTGGCACTAGTACAAGGCGGGGTTGGTTGTCACATTCATTGCATCTCACCACCAGAGGGCTCTATATCTTAAATTGAGGTATGAACATTTACGGAATGGGGACATTCTTCTCTAGAGTAAGACAACCAAAGTTGAGGTTTGAGGACCTTTTTGGTTTTTCCTGTTGAATTCTAAATATTTGGCTCCTCTGTGCCCGATTGTAGCTGAGATAGGCACCAGCGCCCCCTGGGAATAAGCGGTAGAAAATGGATGGATGGATTTATTGTTCCTCTGGAATTTTACACAGCGGCTCTCTAACAAAACACTTTTTGTACTTAGAAACTGTGACGTGAAAGCCATCATCTAAATTGATATCCGCTAGCTAATTTAATTTCTCGCCTTGATGCTATGAATACAATCCAGTTGGAGTTGGTCCAGTCACATTCACTTCTCACATGTTATACGCAGACGCAAGATTTGCAAGCACTGTGTTTGGTTTGTTCTTTATGTAGGCATGCAAAGCATACTGGTTTGAATGTTTCATGTTCATGTTTCACGCTCATTTTGTGTACTTGTCAACTTGTTAGTTACAGCTGCAACGATTAATCGAATGGAAAAAAGCTTTGATTTGTATTCTGATGCTTGGATTAATCGTTTATTGGTTGTAAATAATACAAATGGATAAAATACAGACTACATGGAGTGCCCAGAACATTAAATATGCAGACAGAATTTCAACATGGCCGCTCATGAGAGCATTGGTGTGAGGGTCCCAGGACATGTGTGGCAGCAAATAGCAGAGTTAAAAAAAAAGATTTAAAAAATGCATAATGCTCACATATTAAAAGGGAAATCTCAGTTTTGAGGATGTGCATTTACTGTATTACAAAAAAGAATGATGGTTATGGGAAGCAGAAAAAGGTTTGTTTATTTCACAAGTCATACCAAAGACTATAAAAATGGGACCAATTATCTTCCTGCTTGACACTCAGCATCAAGGGTTGGAATTGGGGGTTAAAGGCCTACTGAAACCCACTACTACCCACCATGCAGTCTGATAGTTTATATATCAATGATGAAATCTTAACATTACAACACATGCCAATACGGCCTTTTTAGTTTACTAAATTGCAATTTTAAATTTCCGGGGAGTTTCGTCTTGAAAACGTTGTGTAATGATGACGTGTACGCAAGACGTCACAGGTTTTTAGGAAGTATGAGCGCTACGCACACACACAGCTAAATGTCGTCTGCTTTAACGGCATAATTATACAGTATTTTGGAGAACTGTGTTGCTGAATCTTTTGTAATTTGTTCAATTAATATTGGAGAAGTCAAAGTAGCAAGATGGAGTTGGGAAGCTTTAGCCTTAAGCCACACTAACACACGGTGATTCCTTGTTTAAAATTCACGGAGTTGAAACTTGCCTATGGATCACAGCGGACATGGATCCCGACCACTTGTCAACCAGCAGGTTTCGGTGAGAAAATTGTGGTTAAAAAGTCGCCACTTAGCAGATATCAGTTGAGCTTGCGCCTCCCGTACAGCTGCCGTCGACTTCCCGGAGAAACTGCGCGTCAACACCCGGCCTTGGACGTACACTTCCGACTATCGGGTACTGTTAAACTCACTAAAACACTAGCAACACAATAGAAAGATAAGGAATTTCCCAGAATTATCCTAGTAAATTTCTCTAAAAACATATGAATCCGTCTCAATGCAACGCGATTGTAATCAGGTTTTTTTTTTTTTCTAGTCCGTCGCTATCAATATCCTCAAACACAAATCTTTCATCCTCGCTCAAATTAATGGGGAAACTGTCGTTTTCTCGGTCCGAATAGCACTTTTTAATGGAGGCTCCCATTAAAAACAATGTGAATATGTGAGGAGCCCCCACACGTGTGACGTCATCGTCTGCGACTTCCGGTAGAGGCAGGGCTTTTCTCCAGTTGCGAACTTTATCGTGGATGTTCTCTACTAAATCCTTTCAGCAAAAATATGGCAATATCGCAAAATGATCAATTATGACACATAGAATGGACCAGCTATCCCCTTTTAAATAAGAAAATCTCATTTCAGTAGGCCTTCAAATCACCAAAAATAATCCCGGGCGCGGCACCGCTGCTGCCCACTGCTCCGCTCACCTCCCAGGGGGTGAACAAAGGGATGGGTCAAATTTCACCACACCTAGAGTGTGTGTGACAATCATTGGTACTTTACTACTTAACTTTAACTAATTGCCCTAAAATACACTATAAAGTGTTTAATTAAATAGATTAGTTTTATTTATTTATTACTTGATGACTAAAATATTACACGGAAGCAGCCTTATTGTTAATGCAATTCAACTTTCAAATGTTGTTCAGTTTTTTTCAGTCGCGAACTAGAGTTTTTACAACCAATTGTCACATTTCCAAAACTCTAAACACGATTAGCACAGCATCCATCGGTATTTTGTGGCCAAACCATTCACGCATTACATGTTCTTTTCACACAATTTCTAGTCAGTTGACACATTTCCACAATGCTTACATTTTCTTAACAGACAAGCTATATCTTACAACAAAATTATGGATTGTTTTTGTATCATGTACAAATGTTAACACACAACATCCCACAATAGCAAAAACAATATTCCCAACCTATAATATTAAAACTTCTGCTCCTTCATTGTTTGTAAACTCTTTCAGTGCTTTCTGACATGTTGCTGTGTCGTCATTCTCAAATAAGAAAGGTACTCTCGTATTACGTAATTACAGAAATCTCGCAAGATTAGAGCGGCCCTATTTTGTAGTAGATCTAGAAGCAACCGATTCATGACCTTCCAACCGGGCATGGACCGATCCATACTATAAATAGATTGACCTAGTGGCCAAACGATGTATTCATATCTCCAAAGTGAAAATCGGTTATTGTTTTGTACTGATTAATTTTTAAACCCCTACTGATATCAGTTATAAAACAATATGTTTCAACCGATAATAAACAATTGAATCATTGAGACACAACTAATTTATGTTGGGTAAATTGGGCCGGCCGCAGCTAATTCCAGTCTGGTTTGGGCTAAGTGGCATTCAGTGGTCAAAAAGACTTTGAGGAGTGATGTTTTTGGAATCAGAAACAGAAAAAGACACTGTAATGTCTGGACATGGAAGGGTAACAGCAAGGGGGCCCAGGGGAAAGAGCAGGCCCAAGGAAGCAGCAATGTAGGTAGGTAAAAATGTTTGATGTGGCATTCCAAGGGCTGCAAGAACAGTAGTCTGTGATGAAATTGGTGTCATTATCAACGACCATGTCATCAACCACGATCTTTCCCTAAGAGTGGCTGATAAAAGAGTGCAGCCAGATTTGAGGTGATCAACGGTTGCCGCCATTACGCGTACCTTTCAACAAACCAAGAACAGTATTGCATTTTACATGTATTGTTTCTATTCTCACTTGACATGCCAATAAGGCCATAAAGTAATACCTATGATTTGCTGTTGTTTTTTTGTTCAGAATGCTGTTGTGTGTAAGCAATACTGTAAAACTGTGTCTATTCCTACTGTACCTCCTGTAGTAAACAGTAAAGGGGGAAAAAAAATTTGCTTTTTACCGGAATGTGGGTTCCATCCGGGTACCCTGGCTTCCTCCCACTTCCAAAGACATGCACCTGGGGATAGGTTGATTGGCAACACTAAATTGGCCCTAGTGTGTGAATGTGAGTTTGAATGTTGTCTGTCTATCTGTGTTGGCCCTACGATGAGATTGCGACTTGTCCAGGGTGTACTTCGCCTTCCGCCCGATTGTAGCTGTGATAGGCGCCAGCGCTCCAGCAACCCCAAAAGGGAATAAGCGGTAGAAAATGGATGGATGGATGGGTGTGAATGTGAGTGTGAATGTTGTCTGTTTATCTGCGTTGGCCCTGCGATGATGTGGCGTACCCCGCCTTCTGCCCGATTGTAGCTGAGATAGGCACCAGCGCCCCCCGCAACCCCAAAGGGAATAAGCGGTAGAAAATGGATGGATGGACGGAATGCTTTTGACTGTGATCACTACACGTGAACATGCTGTTCCCAACCAATACATGTAGTTTAAAATGGTGGATTGCATGTTTTGCACGCTTCCATCCATCCATTGTCTACCGCTTGTACCGTTTGAGGTCGCGGAGGGTGCTGTAGCCTATCTCAGCTGCTTTAGGCGGAAGGTGGTGTACACCCTGGACAAGTCGCCACCTCATCACAGGGCCAACAGTAATAGACTGACAACATTCACACTCACATTCATACCTGTAAAACTGAAACATAAAACTCTGCAATTTTTGTAATGTCAACAATAGCCAGTATTTTGAAACCTGGTGTACTTTGATTGACTGTATGTACCCTGTGAAGTGGAAAAAAATGTGTTATTCTTTGACAGAATCATTTAATTTTGAGTCAGATTTTCTGTGTTTTCTGAAATGAAAAAATAGTATATATTTAACAATAGTGTTTTAGAGAAGAAAATTATCCATTTTGCCAATTGTAGTTTGTAGGTGGGAGTCTTTGTTAAAAGTTTATAAAAAAGTATCTAAAGTATGGGTAAGCACTTGTTAACGATTGAAAAAAACCTGTAAATTAAAATGATGACAGCCAACCCTAATAATACGTGAACCCATCTCATGATAGAGTCGGTTGTCACAATGTGTTAGAGTGGCTTTGATATTAAATGATTACCTTTTTGTTACAGAGTGTTGGGGAAATGAGAAGAATGCATACTTCAAATTACCACCCAAAGCTTCAATTTAATGTGAGAATGAATATAGAAAGATGTTTTTATGATGAGCAATTAACTATGCCAGTGGTTCTCAAATGGGGGTACGCGTACCCCGGGGGGTACTTGAAGGTATGCCAAGGGGTACGTGAGATTTTTTTTAAATATTCTAAAACTAGCAACAATTCAATTTATAAATATATGTATTGCATAATACTTCAACAAAATATGAATGTAAGGTCATAAACTGTTAAAATAAATACAACAATGCAATATTCAGTGTTGACAGCTAGATTTTTTGTGGACATGTTCCATAAATATTGATGTTCATGATTTCTTTATTTGTGAAGAAATGTTTTCTCTATTACAATCCCCAAAGAGGGCACTTTAAGTTGATGATTATTTCTATGTGTAGAAATCTTTATTTATAATTGAATCACTTGTTTATTTTTCAACAAGTTTTTAGTTATTTTTATATATTTTTTCCTAATAGTTCAAGAAAGACCACTACAAATGAGCAATATTTTGCACTGTTATACAATTGAATAAATCAGAAACTGATGACATAGTGCTGTATTTTACTTCTTTATATCTTTTTTTCAACCAAAGATGCTTTGCTCTGATTAGGGGGTACTTGAATTAAAAAAAATTCTCAGGGGGTACATCACTGAAAAAAGATTGAGAACCACTGAACTACGCTATTAGTGTGACAAGTTGACAACCAAGCCCCTTCTGCCCTATACTAAATGGCACTGAAGGGGGCGCTTAAGATTTATACAGTATACCGTAAATAAAGCGGACAAAATGATGCCTAGCCCTTTTTGTATGTTAATTCTTTTACAAATATATGAACAGTGCAGAACTTTTTTGTGGTATGTGTATGGTGGATGAGCGAAACTAAATATGAAAAAAGAAACATTTGTATTTAAGTACACGTCTTTATTTTTGCATTAGGCAGCATTACAATGTTGGATTAAAAGACTGTAAAGGTGACTAAAGGGTGTTGTTTCATGCTTAGAGGGCTCTTATTGGTAAAAAAAAAAAACATACTTAGAAGGTTGTTAACAGTTTTTTCAAATATTTAGCTATGAAAATATTGGATTTATAAGTAGTAACTCCCGCTGTACTGAAATCAATTTACCACCGGTCTGGACTCTACTTTGCTGCGCTAAAATATCCCATAGGCGGTACTTCACTAAAAAAAAAAAAAATAACAAAACACTGATGTAGATGAACATTTGTGTTTATCACAGAAGGCGTTTGATGAGGTTCTTCCGCACCAAATCCATCTAAATGTGCCTTATTCACTGGAAAAAAGGGCTTGGACTGAAGAGCAATTTTTATTCAATATAAGAAGTAATTGTAAAAAATTATAGACACTTAAAAAATATATATGTTCTGTTAAACCACTAATGGTAACCTAAGCTTGCACGGTAATGTCTTGGTAGGTCAAAAAATTAAGATTTAGGTGGAATTGACTAACTAACATGAGGTGGCGACTTATCGAGGGTGTACACCGCCTTCCGCCTGAATGCAGCTGAGATAAGCTCCAGCGACCCCCCGCAACCTCAAAAGGGACAAGCGGTAAAAATTGGATGGATGGATGGATGACTAACTAACTGTAGTCTATTGTATAAGAAATGTGTCCCAATGAATTTGTCCATGTGTAAACAATGCAACGATCATACGGTATTTGAATACTGGTGTGCTCTTTGCTTACCAGGTTCTGCTGCTGATTCTCATCAGCGTCAGAGCTCATGGACTGCAGAAATAGCTCCTGAGGTGAAATGGGACTTAAGGCCACAAAACCTCCCCTTGTCCTATGTGGGGAGAACATAGAAACGTGTGAATAAACACTTGAAAAGTCTGCATAAATACATGTCAAGTAGAGATACAAACGCACAGGGCCGATCCGGCGCTGTGGGCCATCATAGGCAGAGGTTGTGCATTGGACAGGATGTCCTCAGGGAGGGTGGACGCATCCAAACGTTTGAAGATCAAGTTGCTCTTCTAATCGCAGACACTCTCCACCAATTAGCCTTAATTCTTCCTAAAAATGTCCTTTCATGATCCCTTACCTGAGCTTCTAGCTGTTGCCGCAACTTTTTGGCCTTATTCAGTTTGAAGTAGTCCATGATCATCATTGAGGCGTAAATCTTCCCCACCGTCATGTCCGTGTCTGCAAACGACAACGTTTAGAGATAACGGGTTCGAATGCTGACATCATTGCTTTAGAGCAGGGGTCACCAACCTTTTTGAAACCATGAGCTACTTCTTGGGTACTGATTAATGCGAAGGGCTACCAGATTGATACACACTTAAATAAATTACCAGAAATAGCCAATTTGCTCAATTTACCTTTAACTCTATGTTATTATTAATAGTTAATGCTATTTATCTTTGTGGAAACACTGATTATTTAATGATTTCTCACAATAAATATATATTTTTGATGACATGTTTTAAATAGGTTAAAATCCAATCTGCACTTTGTTAGAATATATAACAAATTGGACCAAGCTATATTTCTAACCAAGACAAATCATTATTTCTTCTAGATTGTCCAGAACAAAAATTTGAAAATAAATTCAAAAGACTTTCTAATAAGATTTAAATTTGATTTTTACAGATTTTCTAGATTTACCAGAATAATGTTTTGGAATTTTATCATAATAAGTTTGAAGAAATATTTCACAAATATTCTTTGTCGTAAAAACAGATGCTAAAATGAAGAATTAAATAAAAATGTATTTATTATTCTTTACAATAAAAAAATTAATTTACTTGAACATTGAATTAAAGTGTCAGGAAAGAAGAGGAAGGAATTTAAAAGGTTAAAGCGTATATGTGTTTAAAAATCCTAAAATCATTCTTAAGATTGTATTTTTTCTCTAAAATTGTCTTTCTGAAAGATATAAAAAGCAAAGTAAAAATAAAAAAATAAAAAAATAATTTAAACAAGTAAAGACGAAGTCTTTAAAATATTTTCTTGGATTTTCAAAATCTATTTGAGTTTTGTCTCTCTTAGAATTAAAAATGTCAAGCAAAGCGAGACCAACTTGCTAGTAAATAAATACAATTTGAGTCACCACGTTGGTGACCCCTGCTTTAGAGTCTGACCTTTGTTGATAGGCACCAGGAGGTCCAAGTTCTTTTGAGGCAGGTAGGGCCAGATGATGCTGATCTCTTTCTGCAGTTCAGCATCCAAGGCAATGCGGTCCTCACCACCTGAGACGCAAACAGCCCAGCTTCAGTGTTGGACAGATTTACCTAATGTTGTGACTTGTATTACTTCACCTCTGGCTATTTTAATGTCCAGTGCCGTGCGTATGAGCGACATGAGAGTGGAAGTGAAGTGGACCGACATGTCTTCGTCCACTGGCATGTTCATCAGCACCAACCTCTGGGTGACAAACCACATTTGATATATTTTTTCCAAACCATTCTCCTCCCAAGTATGCTCTAACTACCTTATAGGCAATCTTGGCAGGACATTTTTTGCCCAGGCCAAGCGGAGGAGACATATGTGTTAACATTTCATACATGGCCGTGTAGTGGATGCGTCCACTGCAGAAAGTGGGGAAGAAAAAGAGACACAGAGTACATGTTAGAAAAGTATAACAGTTATGTAAAGCAGCCACAAGTTCGCTTTTACTGACCTTGTTGTGAACCTTCTTACGAACTGGAAAGCGTAACTATTTCACAAGTGTACATCTCTTTACAGACTATTCAAGTATATTTGCTTCTCTCTCCTGAACAAAAGTTGAAACTTAATATGGATAAGTGCACAGTCAGCCCACATGAAGTACGAGATCCTTCTCCTGACATTTTTTTTTGTTGCAGGAATTAGATTTAACTTATTTTCTAAAATTATTTTGAAAGTTAATTAATTCATCATTCATCTAAATAAAAATATAAAAATGTCCAGAAAAAAATACATGAATACAAATCAATAAATTATTAAAAAATATATATAATAAGAAATAAAAGGAAAAATACACCATACACAAAATTGCAATAGATGATCACGATTTGATCTTAACTACTTTCTTGGCACTACATTTTGTTTTTAATTCATTTTTATTTCATCCTCATTTTTTACAGTAGTACTTTTTTCATTGATAGATGATCATGATTTGATCTTAACTACTTTTTTAGCACTAAATTTAGTTTTTTATTCATTTTTTTTTCATCCTCACTTTTTCCAGTAGTTCTTTTTTCAATGCGTCTTTTAGCATTTTTAACATTAGCTCATTTCATGTGTAATTATTCACTCTTTGTGTGCTGCTTTTGTTATTGTTGTCTGTGTTTACAGCTGCAACACGTTTATGTTGTCTATTTTGCTATTTGCTGCTATATTTGCTGCCCAACATGCCTTGAATTGTCCCCTGGGAACAAATAAACATTTTTCAGTTTGAATAACAGATCAAATGATCATCTTTTCTAATTGATAACGCCCAAGGATTGAGGGTTCTAGAGATTGAACGAAAATAAATTAACTTTAATTGAGATGGAATACGTTTTCATTATAGTGAAAATATTACTGTGAAATATAATAAATAAACTATATCTAGGGGTGTCGCCATTAAATATTAATATTGAATATCAGTCCGACATCAGGAAAAAAAAAACAAGTATTGTTTTGTATCCGCTTGCATGTAAAATTTTCGATACAAGCTCTGTCGGATAAAAGCCGTCTTGCAGTTTGTTTTAGTTTTTTCTTGTGTTTTAGTAAAGTCAATTTACAAAAGGTAAAAATGGTAGACTACAGGCTACTACGGGCTAGCAGCTACACAACAGCTAATCCCACGTTAGCACACAAGCTAGTTATATGCTACGTGATAAGTGTCCTTAATTTAAAAATATTGCAGAAGTCTAAAAACGACATTTGTCAATATGAACTAGTATCAAATAACGATAGT
The DNA here is from genome assembly GCF_033978795.1 of Nerophis ophidion. Classification (NCBI taxonomy): domain Eukaryota; kingdom Metazoa; phylum Chordata; class Actinopteri; order Syngnathiformes; family Syngnathidae; genus Nerophis; species Nerophis ophidion. Next base: position 34,391,492 of record NC_084624.1, on the reverse strand, counting down.
TGCGTAATACATAAAGATATTAAGTATCCAAGATAGAAGATTATTAGAAAGTGTCAAATAATAAACGTGTCCGAATCATTAAACTTTCTGTGTCATGAGTTTAACTTAATAAATTATTGTGGACGCAAAGTGTGGCCAAAAAACTATTACCAGTCTACTTCATTTCAAAGACATCATAAATCAATTCCGGACAGTTAATAATATATGAGTTAGTATTTTTAATTCCTACCTTTGTTCTCTGTTTAAGTAATTTCACTTGAGTAAACCTTTTCTAACATTCCACACTACAAAAAATTACAAGTATGAATGATATCTGCTAATATCATTTTGGATCAATATTAGTATCACGGCTCCTATATTGGTGTAGTATCGGATGTGAAAAAGTGACCATTAATTAAGTACATAACAATTAAAGGACATCTACACTAGCCACAAAAATTAAATGAATGGGTCTTGATGTGAACTCACCATGCCAAACGATCATATTCTCCCCAGATTCTGACAAATTCATCCAAGTGATGAGGTCCAAGGATTGAGGAGTCTCGTGTCAGGTACTCAAAGTTATCCATAATAACGGCTACAAAGAGGTTTAACATCTAGATGTGACAGGAGAACACCATACAAAGTCGTATAAGTTAAGAAATACAGTGCATCCGGAAAGTATTCACAGCGCTTCCCTTTTTCACATATTGTTATCTTACAGCAGGCCTGGCTAACTCGATGCTCGCGAGCTTCATGCGGCTCTTTGGCTGGTTTCATGCGGCTCTTAACTCTATTAGAAAAAATAAAAATAATTAAAAATCTATTAGTGCCCACGAGGTGTAGACGTGACAAACTCTTTGATGTCGGAGGCCCACGTTGCCATGTTACTTTAATGTAGTATATATACTGTCCCTGGCATTCGCCGGGACAAAAAACACGACATTTCCCAAAATGCACCGCAACCGAGACGCACGGCCACTTCATTGACTATATGTCAGGCATCATTAGCGCATTTCAAGGCTTCAAATCTTCAGCGTCACTTCAGCTCACTCCATGCTAACATTGACCAGAAATGTCCAAAAGGGACAGATTTTCGCAAGCACAAGTTGGCCACTTTGAAAAGTCAGGCAGAAAAGCAGAAACAGTTTTTGAAAAAATTTACAAAGCACTCAGAGACCGTAATGCTTGCATCATATCAACTGGCTTGGAACATTGCACAGGCTAAAAATCCATACAATGAAGGGGACTTCGTTAAAAAATGCCTCAGTGACACTGTTGAAATCTTGTCTCCTGAAGACGACAAACTACAAAGAAGGGTATCAGAAGTCCAACTGTCCCGCCACACTGTTGAACGCAGAATATCGGACATTAACACGGCTATTTAATCACAGTAGCACTCTGACCTTCAAGCATGTGAGTATTTTAGTGTCGCATTGGATGAGAGTTGTGACATACAAGACAAGCCTCAGTTGGCAATATTTGCACGGTCTGTGTCAAACGATTGTGTGATTAAAAAGAAGAACTCCTTGATATTGTGCCATTCAAAGACAGAAGCCGTGGCATAGATGTGAAAGAAACAATGATGGCTGCATTTGCGAAAGCTGCAATAGCTACAGATGGAGCACCAGCCATGATCGGATCTGTGAATGGGCTGTGGGTCTGTGCAAGGCTGACGAAACATTTCCCGAGTTTTGGAATTTCCATTTCATTATCCCCGGGTAGCAATTCGTATTAATTTGAAATACATTTGCTAAATAAAAATAAAAAATGTTTTCATATTGTCATTGTCGGGCACTGTATGTACAATTTTGAGGACAAAAATGAATTTATTCCATTTTGGAATAAGGCTGTAACATAACTAAACATAGAAAAAGTGAAGTGGTGTGAAGACTTTCCAGTAATTTACTGTACTCAGTGAGTTCTGACCAGGAAGGAGCTAAAGAAGATGAAAGAGACAAAGTAGCAGTAGGCAAAGTCGGTGCCGCAGCCTCCCTCATGGTCTGGAGACAATGTGAAAGGGGCAAGAGAGGTGTCGGGCTCGCACTCCTGACCCGACAGACAGGAAAGCATAATCTCCTGCCAGGATTCCCCAGTTGCACTCCTAAAAGGGTTAAACGTGTGCAAGCACCTCATTTGCATGCAATTGAGACAACACTTCCGCTGCTGGCGAATGAAGGTCAACATGCATTAATGTCGGCAGCCCACCTGAAGAGCAGCATGAGAGCACTAAAGAAGGTCTTGAAGTTGTTGTGCTGATTGATGTGGCTTTCGTCATTCAGTTTGATGTTTCCAAACACCTGTAGACAGAAAGTTATATTGCAAATAATACATCATAAATAATATCTGAGAGACTTGAATAGAGACGTACCTGCATTCCAATGATGGCGTATATGAAGAAAAGCATTGCGATGAGCAGGCAGACGTAAGGAAGCGCCTGTTGGAGAGGAGATTGTGGTACCGGTACTTGTAAAAAAAATAAAATGCCAAAATTGCAAACAAATGTAAAAAGATCCAACCTTAAAAGATTGTACGAAGGTCCACAGCAGGATGCGAATGGTGTAACCTTGCCTCAGGAGCTTGATCAACCTTGCTGTTCGGAAGAGCTTCAGAAAACTCATGTTGATGGTATTCAATGACTAGACCAAAAGATAAATGAAGCGAGGAATAAAAATAAAAGTAAAAAAAAATAAAAGCCTTTGTAATACTTGTATTTGTTGTAGTGTTGATGAGTGTGTTTCACCTGTAAATCCACAACAATCTCGGTGATGCTGCCGAGAACTGTGATGAAGTCAAAAATATTCCAAGTGTCTCTGAAATAATTCTGAATAAAATACAATAACACAATAATTATTCAGTTATTCAATTAAAAATAAATGCAGGAAAATGAACACATGTGCGTGTCTTTTCTTACCACCAAACCAAAGGCCATGATCTTGAGTATGCACTCCATGGAGAAAAGGACAGTAAATGCTGTGTTGAGATGTTTTAGGACGGCATCGTAGGCTGTTGGGGCAGAGTAGTACTGAGGAAACAGACAAAGATTACATTAATTTTGGGTTCAAAACATTAATGAGATAGTCAAGGCAGAACAATATGCTGCAAAGGAAGTGTTTCCTTCTTCCTGGTTGGGGTGAATTGACTCATAACTGCCATCTAGAGTTAGGTATGATGAAAACTACAGAAAGAGATGGCAATTGATGCGCTTGCATATTTCCACAAGCGTCTCAGTTTTAACCTGCTTTATGCCCCAGAGAGATGTTTTGGACACGTGTAACTCACCAAGGTCTGCCCCGTTCACACAGCCTGGGGATCGAACTAGGGTGCACCGATTGATAATTTAGAATTCTAGCCAACGAGCCAAAGGCCTGTGCTGTTAACTGTCCAGCGTGACTCCTAAGGTGTCAGGGAGCAAGGTTCACACATGTATGACATCACAGCCGCACTAGCTGCATCTGTTACACTCCCCCATTTAAACCACCCCCGGGGTCCTGGCACCAATGTAAGATGCATTTCAGAGTTAAGAGTGCTAGTGTTGCATATTTGATGGTCGTGTGATGGGTGATGAGCAAATGAGAAGCCAACGAGGAATCGTCGGACAAAAAGCTTTATTTGTTTCAGCTAGTCTGAGACTCAAACTGCAGCTCCAAGAGAAAGAGTATGAGCCTGATCACTCTTCCGCTGTCTTCTTGGACAACTGTCCCTAAATACCTTTTCCACATAGACTGTTACTCTTTGTTGTTCTAGCTTTGAGGCCAGTCAGTCTGGAAAACACCCAGTTTGTTGCTTGGCCAGTCATCCTATTTCCTGGGATCGGCTTGAGTTGGGTGACCATCGACCCCTATCCTCTACTCCTACTTGTGAGGGCTTCCTACCAGATGTTGCCAATGTCTTTATTATCATTCCTAAAATCCAAACATACATTCCTGTAAGAATTCAATTTCCTGGAGCCAAGAGCCACCACTCTCTGGAGCACTTGTGATGGACATGTGCACATTTGACCTTAGTAGAATAATCTTTTAAAGAATTCTGTGACCAAATACAAACACATGTTAGCTTACAATCATATAACAAAACGGTACACTGTATAATTTACCACACTGGCCAATGGACCAAAAGCCTGAGCTGCTTACTACTTGTCCAACACAGGTCTTAAGGCGTCAGGGAGTAAGGATTAATACCCATACTACTACACAGTACTTCTCACAGCTAAACTACCTGGCAGCCGTTACACTCGGCTCCCCCCATAAAACTCACTCTCAATCCGGGTCACAGCACCAACGGAACGCGCCTGGAACCGCCTCCTTTACACTGCTGGAGCTCGGACCTGCGTTCACAGTTTAAGAGTCGAGATTTCTAGCTAACGAGCCAAAAGCCCAAGCTGTCCAGAGCGACTCTTAAGGAAGTAAGGTTTACATGATACCAATTTCTTCAAATAGAATTGAATAAACAACCCTTAATTTTGCCTCCTCAGAAAAAAAACCTGAAACGGGATGCCATTCTACTACGATACCACCATACACCGCAGGAGACACACCACAAATGTCATTAATAAATCAACAGTGTTTTAAATATGGATTCACCCATTCATGCATGCACAATTACAGCTTGAAAGTATTACATCGTACCAGTAAATTGGTAAGATGATTTTAAAATACAATGTTGAGTAATGTATATATTGCCTGTATCAAATGCATAGTTGTGCTACATGCTCAAAAATATGTAAAACGGCAGCATTTTGACAAAGACATGCCTCCTCTTTAATAAATGCTTAATGTCTACAAACCCCGTTTCCATATGAGTTGGGAAATTGTGTTAGATGTAAATATAAACGGAATACAATGATTTGCAAATCATTTTCAACCCAAATCCAGTTGAATATGCAACAAAGACAACATATTGGATGTTCAAACTGATAAACATTTTTTTTTGCAAATAATCATTAACTTTAGAATTTGATGCCAGCAACACATGGCAAAGAAGATGGGAAAGGTGCCAATAAATACTGATTAAGTTGAGGAATGCTCATCAAACACTTATTTGGAACGTCCCACAGGTGTGCAGGCTAATTGGGAACAGGTGGGTGCCATGATTGGGTATAAAAACAGCTTCCCAAAAAATGCTCAGTCTTTCACAAGAAAGGATGGGGCGAGGTACACCCCTTTGTCCACAACTGTGAGCAAACAGTCAAACAGTTTAAGAACAACATTTCTCAAAGTGCAATTGCAAAAAATTTAGGGATTTTACCATCTACGGTCAATAAAATCATCAAAAGGTTCAGAGAATCTGGAGAAATCACTCCACGTAAGCGGCATGGGCGGAAACCAACATTGAATGACCGTGACCTTTGATCCCTCAAACGGCACTGTATCAAAAACCAACATCAATCTCTAAAGGATATCACCACATGGGCTCAGGAACAGTTCAGAAAACCACTGTCACTAAATACAGTTCGTCGATACATCTGTAAGTGCAAGTTAAAGCTCTACCATGCAAAGCAAAAGCCATTTATCAACATCATCCCGAAACGCCGCCGGCTTCTCTGGGCCCGAGATCATCTAAGATGGACTGATGCAAACTGGAAAAGTGTTCTGTGGTCTGACAAGTCCACATTTCAAATTGTTTTTGGAAATATTCGACATCTTGTCATCCGGACCAAAGGGGAAGCGAACCATCCAGACTGTTATCGACGCAAAGTTCAAAAGCCAGCATCTGTGATGGTATGGGGGTGCATTATTGCCCAAGGCATGGGTAACTTACACATCTGTGAAGGCACCATTAATGCTGAAAGGTATACACATGTTTTGGAACAACATATGCTGCCATCTAAGCGCCGTCTTTTTCATGGACGCCCCTGCTTATTTCAGCAAGACAATGCCAAGCCACATTCAACACGTGTTACAACAGCATGGCTTCGTAAAAAAAAGATTGCGGGTACTTTCCTGGCACGCCTGCAGTCCATACCTGTCTCCCATCGATAACGTATGGCCCATTATGCAGCGTAAAATACAACAGCGGAGACCCCAGGATGTTGAACGACTGAAGCTCTACATAAATCAAGAATGGGAAAGATTTCCACTTTCAAAGGTTCAAGAATTAGTTTCCTCAGTTCCAAAACGTTTATTGAGTGTTGCAGTCATGAAATTCTAAGTTAATTATTATTTGCTAAAAAAAGAAAAAAAAATTATGAGTTTGAACATCAAATATCCTGTCTTTGTAGTGCATTCAATCGAATATGGGTTGAAAAGGATTGGCGAATCATTGTATTCCGTTTATATTTACATCTAACACGATTTCCCAACTCAAACGGAAACGGAGTTTGTAATACACAGTACAGGCCAAAAGTTTGGACACACCTTCTCAAGTCAATGTGTTGTTTTTTTTTTCCATGACTATTTACATTTTAGATTGTCACTGAAGGCATCAAACTATGACACCTCTGAAGTGAAAACCTTTTCAAGCGACTACCTCTTGAAGTTCATTGAGAGAATGCCAAGAGTGTGCTAAACAGTAATCAGAGCAAAGAGTGGCTATTAGGAAGAAACTACAATATAAAACATGTTTTTAGTTATTTCACCTTTTTTTGTTAAGTAAATAACGCCACATGTGATCATTCATAGTGTTGATGCTTCCAGTGACAATCTACAATGTAAATAGTCATGAAATTGAATGAGAAGGTGTGTCCAAACTTTTGGCCTGTACTGTCTGCCCGGTACTCTCTGTCATTGAGTCAATCACCCAGATTTGAATAAGTTGTTTTGTTACCTTCATCATGAGGACCACCGTGTTAAGGGCAATCATCACCAGCACGGTGTACTCAAAAGAGGGCGATGCCACAAAGTGCCACAGCCTGTACTGGAAGGTTTGTCTGTTCTGGGGCATGTAGCGAGTCATAGGCTTGGCACTGATGGTAAAGTCAATGCAAGCCCGCTGAAAGAGATCAAAGAAGTACGGTTTCAGTACAACACTACCAAGTAGGAGATCAATAATTTACTCATGCACCGCACCTCATTCTTCTCCAGACTGCACTCCTGAATCATCTTGTCGCCCTGCTCCTGGAAAGTGATAATGATCAGAGCTACGAAGATGTTCACGAAGAAGAAGGGAAAGACCACGAAGTAAACCACGTAGAAAACCGACATCTCCATGCGGTTTCCTCGGCTCGGACCCATGCTCTCCTCGGTCACGTCGGTGGAGTGCTGCAGCACCCTGGGAAAAAGACGCAAAAGGTAAATCACAATTGTGCGACAAACTAATGCCGGTTCTAAAAAAGAAGGGCACTCACTGAGGCCATCCCTCGCCGGTTGAGACAGTGAAGAGAGTGAGGAGGGCCCAGCAGACGTTGTCGTAATGGAACTCGTGCCTTTTCCACTCTCTTCTTTTCACCTCCTTCTTGTCCCTGCTGTAGTCGATGTAGTAGCCTCTGTCGAGCACACAGGTCATACTTTAAGACAGGGCTCCCAAACTTTTGTGCACCAAGGACCGGTTTAATATAGGCCTTATTTTCACAGACGTGTGGCAGATAAATACAAGAAAAATAAGTGCACGAAAAATAAAACTCATCATGATGCTGAATTAGTGGGAGCCCTGGGCTTTTTTCCTTTGCAAAAAATCTCTCCAAAGACTTTTGTTCTTTGATCAATATTGCTAGCTTGTGGCCTCGTGAATGTGGCCATCTAATGTGTTGTACGTAATACTTCATGGTCGAGGACAAGAGCATAGATATCTAATATGAAGAGATATACTTGCCATTAGTTCCATTAGATTTCTATTGATTTTCTATTTATATTCTAAAAGGCTTCGCATGACATTCCTCTATAAAATAAATAAACAGCTCAATATTTCCATTGAGCAATAGTTCGTTCATAGATACAATCATTGTATACTTTTTTAATACTAACTATTTATGCAATAGAGCTATGTGCTAGAAAACCAACTCTTTAACTCACTAGGCCAACGGAGATGAGTATTTTATTCCTTCAGCACACTTATTATATGCAACAATTTAGCATTTTTGCACTTTAGCACTTCTCCATCTGCCTTATGCACTTTAACTACTATGGTGACGTTATTCTTGATGTGCCCTGAGCGGAGGTCATGCAGCAACTTACTGTGTTATATGGCTCTCCATTTTATTAAGTTTTCAATTTTCATATATACGTCTGTATATAAATTGTACTGTTTATGTCTGATGTTGGTGCTGTTTAGGGTAACTTTTTGTATAACCCATCAACCTGCAGTGGACTGCAGATGGAAATTAGCCTTTGGCTACAATTTGGCACATTTACATGGGGGCAACTTGTCCAGGGTGTACTCCGCCTTCCGCCAGAATGCAGCTGAGATAGGCTCCAGCAACCCCCGCGACCCCAACAGGGACAAGCGGTCGAAAATGGATGGATGGATGTTCATTAATGTGAATTGTCCCATGTATCATATATATATTTAACAACCAAAACAAATGGCGACTTCCTATTAGGAGATTTATTGCCAGACAATCACTAAGACTTCATTCTGGGGACGGCGTGGCTTCGTAGAGCGGCCGTGCCAGCAACCTGAGGGGTTCCTGGTTCGATACTTTCGCCATCGTAGTCACATCCGTTATGTTTTTGAACAAGACACTTCTCCCTTGCTCCTGATGGGTCGTGGTTATGGCTTTGCATGGCAGCTACCGCCATAAGTGTGTGAATAGGTGAATGTGGAAATAGTATCAAAGCGCTTTGAGTACCTTGAAGGTAGAAAAACGCTGTACAAATATATCCCATTTACCATTTACTAATCACTATCAAACATAAAATAATAATAGGATAATTGTATATAATTTGAGAATTGGAGAATCCAGAATCAAACTGTTCTTTGTTCACAAAACAGATACCTACGAAGTGTCGAAAGCAGAAGAGCAGTGATGGCGAGGTAGGTCTTTAGCTCCCCAGAAAACTAAACAATCTTTCCATTGCTGATTTACTCCAGTTTAGATACACACATTTCTTCTAGCTGCCATCTTGTAGAAATCTTGTGAAGTTCTTGAGGAGGATCTTGCATGAAAAACACTGCATCATACTGGGAGCTGTTATAATAATTATGTGTAAGTTATCACACAACTTAAGAATGCTTAAAGTCTGTTGCTATAGTTATGCTATTGTGCTCAAGCTGTACTTTTTCTATCTGTGCTAGGGCAAAACTTCTTGTCTGAGGGGTGGGCTCAGCTGCAGATGTTATCTTTGTTTTAGCCCGCTAACGACAAAGGACTTCAAGGACCTCAACAAAGATAAGACGACAGCACGCAGAAGAAACAGAGACAAGGCGAAATCACAAGAGCCCAACACATTCTGTCACGTATTGTGAGTACTGGAGCTGCTTTGCATGATATGTGTGACCACTCCTTTTCTAGGCGGCTTCAGTGACGTTGACTGGGGAACTCCTGAATAAATAGAGGGACCCGGCAGCTGTACCTTAGAGTGTAGGGCGAGACTGTGACCATGTGTGCAGCTCCATGCGATCTCCTCATGAGCTAAATTTAACTCTGTCACTGCATGATTCCTTGCTTCTTGTACGTTTATGGGATTTCGTCAGTTTTTGAACCTGACAATGATGGCCATCATAGCATGATCCATCCGTCCATCCATTTTCTACCGCTTATTCCCTTTGGGGTCGCGGGGGGCGCTGGCGCCTATCTCTGCTACAATCGGGCGGAAGGCGGTGTACACCCTGGACAAGTCGCCATCATAGCATGATATTATGACAAAAATATTAGTGCAGGTCTTTTCAGTGTGCAGATGTACCCACTGAACCAATAAGTTGTGTACAAAAAGAAACAGAATGCTGATGCTTTGTCTTTATGTTACCTTGGAAAAATAGGTAAAAAAGATACTTAACACTGTGGCTTGCTTGTTGCTTAATTACAGCATGTGTGTGTCTGATATTTACTCCTGCAAAAGATTCAGTTGTGAATCAAACATAACTGGCCAGATGTTTGTGTTCGATAAGTTTCAAAATTGGACCAATCATTTCCAGCAGCAAAAAAATGTGTTTAGGGATGTTGCCGCAGGGACGAAATGCCAAAAAGGAAGCAATGAGAGGTGATAATGTTGGTTAATAATGAAAGCTGGCGCCTATCTCAGCCCCCCGCGACCCCAAAAGGGAATAAGCGGTAGAAAATGGATGGAAAATGGATGGATGGAATAATGAAAGCATGTAAAAATATTTCGGTTGGGGACATCTCTGCGTCTTCGTTTGGGATAGTTTCCTGCTGGCCCCACTATTGACTGGACTCTCACTATTATGTTGGATCCAATATGGACTGGACTTTCACAATATTATGTTAGACCCACTCGACATCCATTGCTTTCGGTCTCCCCTAAAGGGGGGTTGCCCACATATGTGTTCCTCTCCAAGGCTTCTCACAGTCCCACTGGGGTGAGTTTTTCCTTGCCCCTATGTGGGCTCTGTACCGCGGATGTCGTTTTGGCTTGTGCAGCCTTTTGAAACACTTGTGATTTACGGCTATGTAAATAAACATTGATTGATTGATTGATTGATTGATTTAGACATTGATCCCGATTGTGGTATCTTTAATTTCAAGGCCTGCATTTAACATTCATACCTAGCAAAAGGATCATTAAAAAAGTATTGCGGTGCACTTACTGGCACTCCTTCTCGGTGTTCATGGAGCTGTCAGTGCAGTAAAAGAATTTGCCCTTGAAGAGTTGCACGGCGATGACAGCAAAGATGAACATGAAGAGCTGGTAGACAATGAGGATGTTAAAGACGTTTTTCAGCGATGTCACCACGCAATCAAATACCGCCTAATGAGAGAAGAGAAAACAGAGGTTTGAGAAGGAACACCACAACAAGTAAAAGTGTATGCAGATGTTTACCTTCAGCTTGGGAAGCCTCTTGATGGTCTTAAGTGGTCGCAGGACTCTCAGGACACGGAGGGACTTAATGGTCTTGATGTCACGGCCCTTGTTGTTTCTGTTCAAATAGTGGATATGTGGCATTCAGGGCCAAGGGTAGTTTAACCAGTGCACCAGGACATGCACCAACACTAACAACAGTACATGTAAAAGGTAATAAAAAAATAAAAACAATGAAGCCTCGTGTAAGATACCTTTTAAGCATCAGCAAAGTACTGATGAATTCACTGATAGGCCTGAATGGGCAATGTGGTGTAAAATGATCTAATTCTACAAAATAAAGTAAATAATCAGTGTAATGAAGTAATTTCTGGGGAGAAAAGAAACTTGTGACGAAATATTCTCCTTTAACAGTCACACTTGCACAATATAATGTGTATGGTCGGCATTTACAAAGATAATACTCCTCGTCTCTGAGTTTAGTATTGTGGTTGTAGTTTGCAGAGGTGTAAAACTACTTTGCATCATACAGAGAGGTCTTTATAATACAGTGGTACCTCAACATAAAAGTACCCCAATTTAAGGTTTATTGCAGATAAGAGCTGTCTCTCGGCTAATTGTTATGCTTTAATTTGAAAGTAAACATTTTAGTTACAAGCATCCCTGCCATTAGCTGACATAGCAAATGTTACAGTGAACGTTGTTAAATCCGACCAAAACATTCGGTCTTACTCGCTAATATTAACTTATAGTTAGAGTTTGACATAACTTAGATTTTTCAAGCATGGGATGGAAGCAAGTGAGTGTGAAGGACAATGCTGAGAAGAAGAAGAAGATAATATTAATTGAATTAAAGAATGAAATAATCAAAAACGTGACTGGGCGTGTCACCAACTTGGCGATGCAATTAGAAAGTACAACTGCCAGTCTACACCATACTGAAGCAGAATGAGTCTAACACCAGCCAAGAATGTCAAGAATGTAAAAATAATATCCAAATGGCAGACATTAATCCATGAAAATATGGAAAAGCTGCTGATGGTGTGTTAAAAAGAGAAGCAGCTGAAAGGAGATATTGTATAAGTTTGTTCTTAAAGGTAAATGCTGTACATTATTATTACATTACTTTATAAAACTACCTTAGTTGTAAGTAGTATATCCTATTGTATTGTTTTTCACACAATATTTGTCATCTAAAAGTTTCTTCTATTTTTTCAAAGTCATCTTACATGTTAAAATTGTGCTGTTTTGAGGGTGGTGAGCACAGATTAAATTTATTTTTAATTGCAATTAATTATAAATCCATTTCATTGGGAAATGTTGATGTTGAGAGCGCCATCAGAACTGATTATGCTCGTAAGTTTGATTACCTTACTTATGCACATAAGAGGGGCAGAATATTAACAACAGTGCAAACTACAATCACCTAAATCCACATATTGATAAATTGATAGAGTGTGCAGGTGTACCTAATAAAGTCGGTGTATGAGACAGCTGGATGATATTCGAGACGATGCAATAACAACAAAAAATACACAAAATGTGACACAAACAAAAACAGGCACATGACAGTAAGTGCTTAGTGTGACTTAATTAAATGTTTACCCCATCACATTCCTGGGTGCCCCCACAGAGACAAAATCCACAGGAACAACAGAGAAAAAAAAGAGGTTGCGAGGCATAAGAAGAGAGACACAGTTATAAAGTCACAACAGAGAAAAATCAGCATCTGCTGTAGCGTTACAACACAAAAGTTCATAAAGTTATTTGTCAGGACTTATAGACGACATAAATAATTACACAATCAAAATTTGACAGAAGTGCAACTTTGCGCTTCCTCTGCTGAGTTCAAGGATACTGCACTGGTGCACCTTTGTCCTGTAAAGAGTGATGTATACCCACAGTGCGTGATCACTGACGATTAGTGCAGTGAGTCACTGTGTTAGTCACGGGGCGAGCAGCAATATACAGTGACTCACGTCAGAGCAAAGGCAATGAGCGCTCCCACCACCACAATGAAGTCCAGGAGGTTCCACATGTCTCGGAAATAGGAGCCGTCGTGCAAGATGAGGCCCTGGTCGATCATCTTTGGAGGAGCGGTAACGCAAAGACGCATTGTGAGTCAGGTGGTGAGGGTGTTTTCACAGGAAATGTTGTTCGGTGCCTACCTTGATGATCATTTCAAAGGTGAACACTCCGGTAAAGACGTAATCAAAATAACGGAGGACCTTGGTTAGAAAGCATGAAAAGAGAACATATTAGTCGGCGTTTGTACAAAAAACGATTTATGATGTTCCGCCATCCAAATTTAAGGCAGGTACAATATTTGTAGTATATGGCAGTTAACTTATTTTTACACTAGAAGGTAGAGATGCGCGGTTTGCGGTCTCATCCGCGGAGTCTGTGGATAAACCGCGGGTCGGGCGGTTGACATGACGAAAAAATTGATTTTAATCAGATTCGGGCGGGTGGCGGTTGAATCATCCGGAAATATTTGATATATAATGCTCTGGAATCGGTATCCTTTGCCATTCAAAGAGCCGATTATGACCCGTGTCATAAAGCGAAGAAGACAATAGGAGACGCTCTTATTCTCTAGAATGACTGCTGGCATTCACCAAGATTATAAGTATTAAGGCGTGCTATGAAGTCATTGGCTTTGTCGCATGTACGATCTGCTTGTCAGTCTAGCAACATGTTGTGTGTGGCTTCCACGGCAACACGCACACGACTGCAAGGCATACTGGGTAACACAGAGTACACTAATGGTTGTGATATAAACAATTTTAACACTCTTAGTAATATGCGCCACGCTGTGAAGCCACACCAATTAAGAATGACAAACACATTTCGGGAGAACATCCTCACAGTAACACAACATAAACGCAACACAACAAATACCCAGAATCCTTTGTATTCATGACACTTCCTGACTATTTTATACTGCCCGCTAGCAGCAAACCACCCCCCCCCCCCCCCCCCCCCCCGTGTGTCGGTAAGGTGGGTGGGGTTGGGGGCGCGGGGGTGTAAAATATATTCAGCACATGTCACGGATACAAAGGATTGTGGGTATTTGTTGTGTTGCGTTTATGTTGTGTTACTGTGAGGATGTTCTCTCAAAATTTGTTTGTCAATCTTGTTTGGTGTGGCTTCACAGCGTGGCGCATATTAGTAAGTGTCAAAGTTGTTATATCATAACCATCAGTGTACTCTGTATCACCCAGTATGCCTTTCAATCTTGTACGTGTAATTTCGGAAACAGCACACAACATGTTGCCGTCCAACAATTGGCTCATACATGTTGTTGAAGATGTCTAAGGCAATGGCTTCATAGCCCGCCTATATTATTGTCATCAGGATGAACGCTATTGGATAGTCGCGAGAACGTTAGCGGCTCCAATTGACTTCATTACTCTGTGAAACAGGTTTAAATAGCTCTTTGAGTGGTAAAGACGGCGGGCGGGTGGGTACGGTCCTGATAAAATGTTTGTTCGGGTGGGCGGCGGGTGGATGACGATATTGGTGAAGCGGTTGCGGATGATTTACTTGCCTATCCGCGCATCTCTACTAGAAAGACAGTTTCTTAAACCAGGGATCTCAAACTCAAGGGATTCACTTCAGAATCTCGTTTTACCTATGTGACTAAATGTTGTTAACTATGTCACCAGAGCTATGGTAGGTCTTACATTAGAAATGTAATATTGAATGTTGAAATGTTGTATTTTGAGTTGGTCAGAGACAATTCTGCTGGCTTATATGAAGTTGCTTTTTGTGTAGCACAATGTGTTTTTGTTGTGCTGTCATTTTTGTGTTTGTATGCTGGAATATTCTGCGTCTGCAACAAAGTAGCAGCCAGGGGGATGAGACTCGCAGGACGATGCCAAAGACACTCGGAGCTGTGAAGTGGAAACCTACACACGGGCACCAGTAACAAGGCCGTCCCCAAAGTGACATTTGTCGATGTACTCAAAAAAACGCAGAAGTGCAAAGCACCAACACACTGGCCGGCTCTAAAGAGAACCGGAATGACTGGAAGCTGCGATGGAAGTTTCGGCTGAGGACGACTTAGAGAGAGAACCTTTATTGTACAAAACCCAAAACCAGTGATGTTGGCACGTTGTGTAAATCGTAAATAAAAAACGAATACAATGATTTTCAAATCTTTTTCAACTTATATTCAATTGAATTTACTGCAAAGACAAGATACTTAATGTCCGAACTGAGAAACTTTTTTTTTTTTTTGCATGAATTTAATGGCAGCAACACATTGCAGAAAAGTTGGCAAAGTGGAATTTTTACCACTGTGCTACATGGCCTTACCTTTTAACAACACTCTGTAAACGTTTTGGAACTGAGGAAACCAATTTTTGAAGCTTTTCAGGTGGAATTCTTTCCCATTCTTGCTTGATGTACAGCTTAAGTTGTTCAACACTCTGTTGTCGTATTTTATGCTTCATAATGCACCAAACATTTTCAATGGGAGACCGGTCTGGACTACAGGCAAGCCAGTCTAGTATCCGCACTATTTTACGACGAAGCCACTCTCTTGTAACACGTGCAGATTGTGGCTTGGCATTGTTTCGCCGAATAAGCAGGGGCGACCATGAAAAAGACGTTGCTTGGATGGCAACATATGTTACTCCAAAACCTGTATGTTCCTTTAATGGTGCCTTCACAGATGTGTAAGTTACTCATGCCTTGGACACTAATACACCCCCATACCATCACTGATGCTGGATTTTGAACTTTGCGCCTATAACAATCCGGATGGTTCTTTTCCTCTTTGGTCTGCAGGACACGACGTCCACAGTTTCTAAAAACATTTTGAGATGTGGACTCGTCAGACCACAGAACACTTTTCCACTTTGTATCAGTCCATTTTAGATGAGCTCGGGCCCCAGCAAAGCCAGCGGCATTTCTGGGTGTTGTTGAATAATGGCAATGGCTTTGCATAGTTTTTAACTTGCACTTACAGATGTAGCGATGAACTGTAGTCACTGACAGTGGCTTTCTAAAGTGTTCTTGAGCCAATGTGGTGATATCCTTAACACACTGATGTCAGTTTTTGAGGCAGTACCACCTGAGGAATCGAAAGTCACTGGCATTCAATGTTGGTTTTCAGCCTTGCCACTTACGTGCAGTGATTTCTCCAGATTCTCTGAAACTTTTGATTATATTACGGACCGTAGATGGTGAAATTCCTAAATTCCTTGCAATGGCTTGCTGAGAAATGTTGTTCTTAAACTGTTGGACAATTTGCTCACGCCTTTGTTCACTAAGTGGTGACCCTAGCCCCATCCTTGTTTGTGAATGACTGAGCATTTCATAAAAGCTGTTTTTATACCCAATCATGGCA
This sequence comes from Nerophis ophidion, assembly GCF_033978795.1. Taxonomy (NCBI): domain Eukaryota; kingdom Metazoa; phylum Chordata; class Actinopteri; order Syngnathiformes; family Syngnathidae; genus Nerophis; species Nerophis ophidion. The sequence goes on along the minus strand of NC_084624.1, from coordinate 34,375,304 downwards.
CCCATCTGTGCCTAATTAGCCTGTTCACCCATAGGATGTTCCAAATAAGTGTTTGATGGGAATTCCTCAACTTTCTCAGTCTTTTTGCCACTTGTGCCAGCTTTTTTTAATCATGTTGCAGGCATCAAATTCCAAATGAGCTAATATTTGCAACGTTTACCAGTTCGAATGTTGAGTATCTTGTCTTTGCAGTCTATTCAATTGAATATAGGTTAAAAAGGATTTGCAAATCATTGAATTCTGTTTTTTTTTTTGCGGTTTACACAGCGTGCCAACTTCACCGGTTTTGGGTTTTGTAGTTGTTGTTTAGTGACTCTAGTGGGACTGAGATGAGGTTGCGACTTCTCTAGGGTTTATCCCGCCTTCAGTCCGTGTGCAGCTGAGATAGCCTCCAGCACCCTCTGGTACCCCGTAAGGGACAAGTGGTAAAAAATGGATGGATGGATGGACTCTAGTGGGATTCAAGATTGCCATAATATGTTTAACTATAAGCTGCCCAGGGCCCCCAATTACACTAAAGGGTTGGAATTGGGGTTTAAATCACCAAAAATGATGCCCGGGCGCGGCACCGCTGCTGCCCACTGCTCCCCTCACCTCCCAGGGGGTGATCAAGGGTGATGGGTCAAATGCAGGGAATAATTTCGCCACACCAAGAGTGTGTGTGACAATCATTGGTACTTTAACTTTACTTTACTTTCAACTAAATACACTAAATACTAAACACTACACTTTGCCAAAACGCTAAGTCCTTTTGTTTTAATGCCGGTTTTAGTTTTTCATTCATTATATAGACACACACGTATTAACCAACTTGTATGGCAGTAAACAACATTCAAATATTACTTTAAAGTATTAATAAGGACTACTCCATTGTCATTATTAATCTCACAAAAACTTGATACTGGATTAACCTCGATAAAGCGCAGTACCACTCTAAATCCCGGAAACATCTTTAGCAATACATTTTGGGCAGTTTGTGCAAGTAGTGTTACTGTTGAGCATGAACATAAGGGCCGTTAACGCTATAGTGACAGGCTGCAGAACTAAAAGAGTATATAAATAAAATACACTAATCGGTATGTTGGCCCCCTCAATGGGAAATTTGAGTACAAAAAAATTATAATGGAAGAGTCGATCGACATCAAGTTTTATGCATACTATGCAGGAAGGAGGTTTTTTACCCTGAATCACTCTCAGCTTAAAATACCAAAATAATAACACAAAAGGAGTGAGAGGTCCACATTAATGTGGATGAATTGTTGTTTAGAAGAACAGAACATGTTTGATAAACATGTGCATACATTTTTTCTTATTTCTTCAATTTTTTTGCCCATACAAAATGAAACACGCTAATATTGATTATTAATGCTATCTAATTGTTATTAATCAAAATGTTTATAACCCTGTGATAAATCATATAAAATATTTTGATTGTTTGACAGCACTACTTTAAACACTGCCTGTTATTTTTTTAATCATGTCAACAGTTAAAGGCCTACTGAAACCCACTATTACCGACCACGCAGTCTGATAGTTTATGTATCAATGATGAAATATTAACATCGCGACACATGCCAATATGGCCTGTTTAATTTACTAAATTATATTTTTAAATTCCCCGCGGAGTTTCTTGTTGAAAACGTCGCGGAATGATGACGCGTATGATGACGCGTGCGCGTGACAACTCGAGTGGGAGGGGACATATTAGCGCAGCACCACTAGTGGCTAAAAGTCGTCTCTTTTCATCGCGCAATTACACAGTATTCTGGACATCTGTGTTGCTGAATCTTTTACAATTTCTTCAATTAATAATAGAGAAGTCAAAGTAGAAAGAAGGAGGTGGGAAGCTTTAGCCTTTAACCACACAAGCACACGGTGTTTCGTTGTTTAAAATTCCCGGAGGTGAAGCTTTACTAAGGATCAGAGCGGTCAAATTAATGGGGAAATTGTCGTTTTCTCGGTCCAAATAGCTCTTTTTGTTGGAGGCTCCCGTTATAAACAATGTGAGGATGTGAGGAGCCCTCACACGGATGACATCATCGTCTGCGACTTCCGGTAAAGGCAAGGCTTTTTTATTAGCGACCAAAAGGTGCAAACTTTATCGTGGATGTTCTCTACTAAATCCTTTCAGCAAAAATATGGCAATATCGCGAAATGATCAAGTATGACACATAGAATGGACCTGCTATCCCCGTTTGAATAATAAAATCTCATTTCAGTAGGCCTTTAAGACCTTAGTGTAACAGATGCCAGGTATTGTGACTGTGTGACAGTACATTACTGTATGTACACCTCACTTCCCAATGTCTTAAGAGAAGCGATTGCCAATGAGCTAGCACTGCAAGAACAACTCTGAATCAGTTGGGGAGTTGTGGACCCTGGTTTGAGCCAGGTGTGTGAAGGGATGGACAAGGCAGGATGACCACTGTTACACAAGTACTGAATAATCCAGTTGATTTATGTTTTACCTGATTTTTAAATATGTATAAAAGTGGAAAGAGTAAGGTTGCCAGGGTCTCAAAAAGTGAAAATCTCATACAAAAAAGAGGTGCTCTTTGGAATAGGGACACAAATTTAACAAAACTGCAAAAAAAACAAGGCAATAGGTAATTTCATATTTACAGCGTAATAAACCCACAGTACACTGTGCCTTGATTTTTGTTTAAAGCTTTGTTTTATAATATGATTAGTTTTTTAATTTAAATGATTAAATAAAATAAATAAACCAAACGTTATTTTGGCCGTAACATGGAGAACAAAGTTTAAAGGGGACCTGTGGTGATCTTAACATACATTTAAAACAGTTCCTTATTGTCTAGATATTATATATTGGATATACATTGTTTTAAAATTTTGCTTCACAGTCACATTTACAACCCGTCTTTTAAATCTGTTTGCAAGATGTTCTTTTGTGGAGGTGTTTCCAGATTGCAAATGAAACCACGCCCCATCCTTTCCTAACGTCCTAATAATTTATCTTTTGAAAATGCACACTGTTTAAATGCATGTCTTAAAGATTATATTTCAAATTAGATTAAAATAATAATACTTTATCTTACCTATTTTAATATTTTTTGTGCTTCTCTCCATCTGGCTGAAAATCTTGTAGCTTAATACGTACAGCAGGCCAAAAGTTTGGACGCACCTTCTCATTTCAATGCGTTTGCTTTATTTTCATGATTATTTACATTGTAGATTGTCACAACTATGACACCTGTGAAGTGAAAACCACTTTAGGTGAAATGGTTTTCACTTTACAGGTGTGCTTGAAGCTCATCGAGAGAATGCCAAGAGTGTGCAAAGCAATAATCAGAGCAAACGGTGGCTATTTTGAAGAAACTACAATACAAAACACGTTTTCAGTTATTTCAACTTTTTTTGTTAAGTACATAACTTCACATGTGTTCATTCATAGTTCTGATGCCTTCAGTGACAATCTACAATATAAATAGACATGAAAATAAAGAAAACGCATTGAATGAGATGGAGTGTCCAAACTTTTGGTCTGTACTGAATGTCGACCTCGCTGTGACGTCCATACTTGCCAACCCTCCCAGATTTTACGGGAGACTCCCGAAATTCAGCGCCTCTCCCGAAAACCTCCCGGGACTAATTTTCTCCCGAAAATCTCCCGAAATTCCGGCGGAGCTGGAGGGGGCGTGGCCTCCAGCTCCATGCAGACCTGACTCAATGTTGTGACCCTCTTAAACAGGACAATACTGCCATCTACAGTACATAGAATAGAATGTAAATATATTCTACATTTAAGTGTAGTCAAGGAACATGCGTTAGGGAGTCTGTTCTGAAGCCCACAGTAAAGAGACGAAGAGACGTAACTTCATCACGTCGCCTGGTTATTGACTCCAACCCAATATATTACACCGTCGACGAGCAAAATGAAGAAATATGCTTGCAAGTTCCAGAACGATTGGAAACAAGAATTTCAGTTTATCCAGGAGCGTTCGAAGGGGGAAAGGGTATGTTGCCTGTAAATTTTGTAGAACAGACTACTCCATTGAACACGGCGGCCGAACGGATATATTCAGCCATGAGCGGTCAGTCAGCGAAGCACAAAGCATCCGCAGCGCAGCATCATTCTAAACCCATGCAGTATTATGGCCCACTTCGCAAAATGGAGACCTGATGGTGTATCTTATGCTGAGACAAAGATGGCTATGCTGATTCAGTATTTCATACATACATATATATGTGTATATATATATATATATATATATATATATATATATATATATATCTCTTGATTGGATTATCCAGAGAATAGTGCTCGATACCGTGGTAGAGCGCAATATGTAGGTGTGGGAAAAATCACAAGACTACTTCATCTCTACAGAACTGTTTCATGAGGGGTTCCCTCAATCATCAAAATCTCCTGATGATTGAGGGAAACAGTTCTGTAGAGATGAAGTAGTCTTGTGATTTTTTCCCACACCTACATATATATATATATATATATGAAATACTAGAGTTGGTGAATTATCGACCACCCCTCTTAACCACGCCCCCCGCCCCCCACCTCCTGGAATTGGAGGTCTCAAGGTTGGCAAGTATGGTGACGTCACAACGTAGTCATACTACAAAATTCCGCAAAGAGAGGCGTTTAAAACTGCGTGCAAGTTCACCCCAAATGAATTAACCTAATGATTTGATGCTTTTGGCAGCTTTTAAAAGTATCCAACATTGTAACAACTTAAAAATAATGCATATGGTGGATGGTGGATGGAAGCCTTGGAATTTGGAGATAATTTACTGTAGACGACTATGATAGACTGAGGAATGCAATTTTATAACTGTAACTTGGAAGTTTTCGAAAACACTTTGGATTGATGTGAACGCCTACAACCCATCCATCTATCCATTTTCTACCGCTTGTCCCTTCTGGGGTCGCTGGAGCCGATCTCAGCTGCATTAGGGCGGAAAGCGGGGTACACCCTGGACAAGTCGCCACCTCATCACAGGGCCAACAAAGATAGACAGCCAACATTCACACTCACATTCACACACTACGGCCAATTTAGTGTTGCCAATCAACCTATCCCCAGGTGCATGAAGCCGGAGTACCCGGAGGGAACCCACGAAGTCACAGGGAGAACATGCAAACTCCACACAGAAAGAGCCCGAGCCTGGGATTGAACCCAAGACTACTCAGAACCTTCGTATTGTGAGGCAGACACACTAACCCCTCTACCGCCGTGCTGCCCCCCTCTACAACAATTTATTTAAAAAAAAAAAAAAAAGTGACATCGCTATGTCATACAAACACCAGTGTTTCCAGACCACCTGCATGTGAAGCCATTTAGAGATGCAAAAAACTTTGCTGTGAATCCTTGTGTAAATGTAATTGTACGTTTACAGCAATTATTGTAACCATTGTCTATGTTTTTTTGTTTTTTACCTTGTTTCTTTCTGAGCTGGTACACACTGGGTCTTCAGCGGCCAGAGCGATGCTACTGGCCACAATCACGAGAAGGATGCTCATCTCAAAGTAGCGCATATTAACAACGTAGTGACAGACCCTTCTGATACTGTGGAGTACGTAGAAAAATGAGAATACAGCAAAACATACAGGTAGTAGCACTTTTAGGCATCTTACGGGTTGGAGGCTTTGAAGAGGAACATGCTATCTGGTGCAACAGGCTTGGGGGCAATGGGAGGTTCCTCTTCTTCTGTGTCTTCTTCTTCGTCCCTCGGCTCACACTGGTAGGCATCCATCTCTTTGCTGTTCACTAAAGCCCAGAAAGGTCACGTTGGACGTGGTTAGACAAAGACCTCGCGCCCACCAGAAAACTCCGGTTGAACTACAACCTGTCGTTGGCGTGAGCTCCAGCAAGGGTTGTGCGGACGACATCTCAATGGCCACGCATCCCTCCATGTTGGAATTGACACGGCGGAGGGAGCCCGTGCGGTTCTCGGCTTCGAGGGAGCACACGGTGAACTCGGTAGCCTCCTGGGCCGTCTCCACAGGTACGCTCTGACACTCCAGAAGCAGCTGGCATTGAGGAGGCTCCGGTATGTCACTCGTCCTGAGGAAGGTGAGAAACACACGGGTGGTAGAAAATGACTTAGGAATGACATTTACTGTAATTAGAGATGTAACGGTCCTGCGATAAGGTGGCAACTTGTCCAGGGTGTACCCCGCCTTCCGCCCGATTGTAGCTGGGATAGGCGCCAGCGCCCCCCGCGACCCCATAGGGAATAAGCATTAGAAAATGGATGGATGGATGGACGGTATCAAAAAGTTATCCATCCATCCATTTTTACCGCTTTATATCCCGGTAATTGTGACCAAAATGATTGTGTTATAAATATGATCATAGTATTGTTGAATGTGCGTAAAAAGTATTTATACACACTGAAATCTGTTTTTCCTAAAAAATATATCAAATAAATAGATACACAATATAATTCTTGGCAAGAAAAAAAACATGAAATATTGTTCTGGCTTCTTAAAAGGCATTTTATTTGAGTGCTTGAATATGTTTATCTTCTTCCCTTTTATTTGTGAAGACTTTAGGACTTTTTCAATGACAAAGAAAAAAACAGGTTTTGGGCGAGTCACTTCCGGTTTTTGTGACGTCACGCGAGTTCATTTCCTGTTGTCATTTTTCTTTCGAATATTCATCGATCTCTCGGTGTCACTGCTAAAAGAGCACAGCCGAGAGGTTCAATGTGCACAAATGAATAACTTAGTTGCTCAGATAGTAATTTGTTTTTACAAGTTTAGTTTGGTGTATGTTTAAAGTTTTGCGGTAATATGAATTTGGCTATCGTTAATGACACAATCTGGCTGGGTCCCGCGAATTTGACAGTGACAAGTGAATGAACGCAATGTCCTCAGCGCAATGTAGCATTCTTGCGAGCGGCTAACGCCCCTCCACAGTGCAGCAAAGCCACTTCTAAGTCAGTAATTCTCGCCTCCATGGCAGCAAATACATTGAAATTCTTGAAAGTGTCATCTCCAGACGACAATAAATAGTTAAACATTCTACACTATACACTGAAGGAAGGTGTGCTAATCGCAAGCTAGAGCTCTTGAATGAGGACTGGTACAAATATTGACAGTAACAATACCGAGTCAATTATTAGTATATGGTCAATACTACAATAGTTAGATCTATAGTCTTTATTATCACAATATATTTTGTAGTTTTTGTTAATGTTTACAAACTCAGGAAATTACATTTACTGTCATTAATCACAGTTTTATGATCATTTTAATTCAAATCTAACCATGGGGAGTTGTACCACCGTTCATCATTTGACCTTTTATTGTTATATCCCTAATTGTAGCCAATAAATTATCACCAGATATACAGAAGTCTAGACCAGGGATGTCTAAAGTGTGGTACGGGAGCAATTTTAGGACCGCAACTTGTTTGACTGTACCAGAAACCTTAACTATTATTTATAAAAGGTCCAGTAAGGTGTATTCACAAGCAGTAAAAGTCCCACATGGAGGGTACAAAAGCAGGATACTGGATGTTGCTTTTTATATATATATATATATATATATATATATATATATATATATATATATATCAATCAATCAATCAATCAATCAATGTTTATTTATATAGCCCCAAATCACAAATGTCTCAAAGGACTACACAAATCATTACGACTACAACATCCTCGGAAGAACCCACAAAAGGGCAAGGAAAACTCACACCCAGTGGGCAGGGAGAATTCACATCCAGTGGGACGCCACTGGATATATATGTATATATATATATGTATATATATATATATATATATATATATATATATATATATATATATATACATATATGAATATATATGTTTATATATATATATATATATATGTATATATATATATATATATATATATATATATATATATACATATAAAAAAAAATTTTCATGACTGTTTACAATGTAGATTGTCACTGAAGGCATCAAAACTATAAATGACCATGTGGAGTTATGTACTAAACAAAAAAAGGTGAAATAACTGAAAATATGTTTTATATTCTAGTTTCTTCAAAATATCCACTCTGCTCTGATGACTGCTTTGCACACTCTTGACATTCTCTCGATATATATATATATACATATATATATATATATATACATATATATATATATATATATACACATACATACAGAGTATATATACATATATATACATATATACATATACACTATATATATATATATATATATATATATGTATATATATATATATATATATATATATATATATATGTATATATATATATATATATATATATATATATATATATATATATATGTAGGGCGGGGCGGCATGGCGTAGTGCAGGGGTAGGGAACCTATGGCTCTAGAGCCAGATGTGGCTCTTTTGATGACTGCATCTGGCTCTCAGATAAATCTTAGCTGACATTGCTTAACACGATAATTATTAATAATTTCGCTGGTAATCACAGCGCTAAAAATAACGTGCAAAATATAGAAAACATTCTCATGCATTTGAATCCATCCATCTGTTTTCTACCGTACCTGTTCAAGAAGTCGCATTAATGGTAAGAAGTATTTTATGTCAAGATGGGGGAGGTCGCAGCTTGCTGCAGGGTCGTTCCCCCAAGAAGGCAGACTACTCGGGACATGGCATTTAGGTAAAAACATGATTTAATTTAAACTAAAAAAAGATACAAACAAAAATCGCTCACAGTGGAGGTACAACTTGGGCTAAGGAACAAAGCTAACGCATAAACAGACTATGAACATAAATCAAGCAAAACTTCCTTGGCATGCCATGAAGCACGAAACTATGGCAAGGCATGAAACAAGTCAGCACAGAGCAAGAAAAGATCACATTGACGCCAGGGCGACTGGCTGGCAAAGACAAGCTTAAATACTGCCTCTGATTAGAGTTTGGGAAGCAGGTGAGCGGGCATTTTGTCCACCAGAGACAGGTGGACAAAATGAGTAACCAAGGAAACCACACAAGGGAGTGGAAAAAAACAGCAACTTAAAGAGTCCAAAGGACAAACAGCACATGGCCAAACAAAAACATGATCAACAGACATGACATTTTATTTATTATTGGTTAGCTTCAGAATAACAATGTTATTAAAGAGAATAAAAGACTTATTATACTCTAAAAATGTTGGTCTTACTCAAAAATGCACACATTTAGTTGTATTCAGTGTTAAAGAATATGATATGGCTCTCACTGAAATACATTTTGAAATATTTGGCTTTAATGGCTCTCTCAGCCAAAAAGGTTCCCAACCCCTGGCGTAGTGGGTAGAGCGGCCGGCCAGAAACCTGAGGGTTGCAGGTTTGCTTCCAAAAAAATCGCTGCTGTTGTGTCCTTGGGCAGGACACTTCACCCTTTGCCCCCGGTGCCGCTCACACTGGTGAATGAATGATGAATGAATGATAGGTGGTAGTCGGAGGGGCCGTAGGTGCAAACTGGCAGCCACGCTTCCGTCAGTCTACTCCAGGGCAGCTGTGGCTACTGATGTAGCTTACCACCACCAGGTGTGAATGAATGATGAGTTCCCACTTCTCTGTGAGCGCTTTAAGTGTCTAGAAAAGCGCGATATAAATCTAAGTTAAATATATGTATATATATATATATATATATATATATATATATATATATATATATGTAGGTGTATTGCGCTCTACCACGGTATCGAGCACTATTCTCTGGATAATCAAATCAAGACATATATATATATATATATATATATATATATATATATATATATATATATATATATATACATCCGTTTTCTAGCGCTTATTCCCTTTGTGGTCACGGGAGGCGCTGGTGCCTATCTAAGCTACAATCGGGCGGACGGCGGTGTACACCCTGGACAAGTCGCCACCTCATCGCAGTATATATATATTTTTATATATATATATACCTATGTATGTATGTGTTTAAGTATTTATGTAGTACAAAACGTAATGAAATATATGTATATGTACAATGTTAATTTTAGTAATTCTCCAGTGTGGATGCCTCAAAGGTGGCGTTTTACCTCAAATCCTCAGTGCCATACCATCTTTAGTTTTTGCCTTGTTATTGTCAACTGTGCTGTATGTGTGAGTTTGTATGTGTGTATGTGTGTTAATGAGTCTGTGTGCTTTCCTCTCTTCTTCTAATGTCGTTGTTTGTTCTGTTTTGTTTTGTACAGCACTTTGGGCTTGCCACTTGCCTGTGCATGATCAGTGCTATGTAAATAAAGTTTGATTTGATTTACTGTACCTTCCATCATCTCCAACGTCTGCATATGGGTTCGTGATGCACAACCCAGGTTCCTGCACTGCTTTGCCTTCCACCTCAGCTTTGTCCTTCTCCTCCTGCTCCTCGCCCTCGTCCAGAATCCTCTTCTCCTGACTGAGTGAGCGCTGGATGAGCGGCAGATCATGCGGCGTCTGCGTACAGTCCAGACTCTTGGCCTCTGCGCGAGCCTCGCGGTGTCGGTGCCGTCGGTGCCTTGCCCCTTCTTCCAGCCCCTGACTGGGTCTGAACTTGCGGGCCATCCTGTGCCGGCCCCCACCTGTGGTCCGGTGGTTGGATCCGCTTGGTTTCTCCTGGGAGAGGTTGACCAAAGGCTCGGCCGTGGGGGGTTCGGGTATGGGAATGGATATAGACATCGGAGGCTCAGGCAGGGGCATCCCTACGGACATTGGGGACTCGGGTATGCGGCCGGGGCTGGCCTCTGGGGACACGGCAGGCACTTGTTGAGCACTGGAGGTTTCAGCGGTGTCCTCCGTGGGGTTGCTGAACAGCTCCTCTCTGCTCGCTATCTGGCGGCGTTTGCGTAGCTGATTGGCTCGCTGTTCCCACACAGACATGTTGACTTTTCTCCTCCTCTCACGACGGTTGACAAAGGCGTTGGAGCTGCTTAGGGGTTGCTCGTCCGCGGCACCTAATGCGTCCTCTGCCTCGTCGGGGAAGGTAGGTCGACCTCGGTGGATGGCGCGTTTCCTGTATAGGTAGGGTCTCCTTCTGCCACTGAAGAGCACAATCGACACGTTAGCAATGATCGGCGGCAGCCGAGACGATTTTAAAAGATTAATTTGACGTGTCTGCTTAAACTACAAAATTTAAACTGCTAGCTTGTCTTAGCAGAGGCGAGCGGCATAAAAGCCACAGAGGGAAACAGCTTGCCAGCTTCAGCATCAAAAGTAAATGTTTTATACTAGGCTAAATATGTAGTAACTTCCATTATTGGTTGCTTTGAAAAATATCTCCAAACTAAATTTGACTGTAAATATGTGAACTAATTAGGGGTGTCGCAATATTGTTCCAATGCAATACCAGCACAACTCATACATACTTTTATTATTTTGTAGTTTGGAATGTTAGGAAAGGCTTAATCAAGTGAAATTAGTCAAACAGAGAACAAAGGTAGTAATGAAAAACACTAACCTATTTATTAATAATAATCTGGAATGGAGTAAGGCTGTCTTTAAATTCAAGTGGAGTGTTGTATTGTTTTTGGCGGCAACTGGTCAGAGTGTCTGCTCTGAGACTGGAAGGTTGTGAGTTCAAACCCCGGCCGAGTCATACCAAAGACTAAAAATGGGACCCATTACCTCCCTGCTTGGCACCCAGCATCAAGGGTTGGAATTGGGGGTTAAATCACCAAATGATTCCTGAGCGCGGCCACCGCTGCTGCTCACTGCTCCCCTCACCTCCCATGGGGTGAACATGGGAATGGGTCAAATGCAGAGGATAATTTCACCACACCTCATGTGTGTGTGACTATCATTGGGACTTGAACTGTTAACTTGAACTGGTGGCCACAATAATTTATTTTGTTAAGTTCATTATGAGGCAGTAATTCAAAGAATGCGGACACTTTGGTTACTGGATACTTTCCAATATGCTGCTTCTGCCTTGGAGACTGTATTTGTGAGTAATATACATGTGCATTTGTTTGATACTTGTTTATATTGACAAATGTGGTGTTTTAAGGTCACTTAATATGTTCGTGTAGTTTGTGTGGTGTTGTGTCCTCAGCTGTTGTGTTGCTACTAGCGGCATAGCTCGGTTGGTAGAGTGGCCGTGCCAGCAACTTGAGGGTTGCAGGTTCGATTCCCGCTTGTGCCATCCTAGTTACTGCCGTTGTGTCCTTGGGCAAGACACTTTACCCACCTGCTCCCAGTGCCACCCACACTGGTTTAAATGTAACTTAGATATTGGGTGTCACTATGTAAAGCGCTTTGAGTCACTTGAGAAAAGCGCTATATAAATATAATTCACTTCACTTCACATACTGTAGTAGCCTGCCATGTTGTTTATAATTTGTCACTAAGCCATTGGTCAAACTTTTTTCTTCAAAAACTCACACTTTTGAAAACGCTGGCCAGGGGGAAGCGTTTCAAACTCCGTCCTCAGCATGTGTGTGTGTATGTGTGTGTGTGTAGACAGTTTGTTAAAATGAAGACACATATGTGTATAGCTTCTGTGCTATAGTGTGCTTAGCTGTTGTGTAGCTGCTAGCTACAATAAATTCTAGCCTACCATGTTTAGTTTTTGTAAATGACTTCCCCAAAATACGAGAGAAGACCAACATAATGTGCATATAGGAGGACATTTATATTTTAACTGGCTGTCAAGCTTTGCGCAAGTGAACACGCTACAGGACTGCCTGTACCGAAGCTTATATCAGAGATTCAGGATGCAAGCTGAAATAATCAGATTTTCTTTGCTGATATCGGAACGATAGCCAATATTAATCCCAAATTAGGAAATCCTAGATGTATTCATCCATCCATTTCTACCGCATTTGGGCAGAAGGCAGGGTACAATTTGGACAAATTACCAATGCTCATCCCTATATATAGTATGAGTTTATTGACTAGCTGTTTATTAGCGAGCTGTTTTCCTCTGCTAAGCTAAATAGCGTACTATCCACTAATTACAAATAATAGCAAGCAAGTAAGTAAGCACATTTTTAAAAAAGTCAGACTATTGCTTTTATGGTGGAAAACATTCAAAAGTACTATTCATGTAGCATAACAGCTATGCAAGAAAATAAAACGTTCCAACTGAAATGTGCCAGAAAAAGGTCAGGCCTTTTCTGGTAATTAAAGAAAAGTTACTTAAGTGATGACAGAAAATCATTGCAATACAAAAAAAGATATAAATATGTGGAATATTCCAAGTTAAAAATTGCATCCAAAAAGAAAATGGGGTTACCTGGGACATAAGTGAAAAACCCACAAGACCACAAAAGGCAAAAGTGCAGGATTACCAAAAGCATAGTGTGGAAAAAAAAATCTATAAGAACATAATCTCAACAATCGTTCGAGGGAAGAATTTGAGAAGACAGATGCATACAGGTTTTTACTTACTGTTATTCTGATTCTGTTGTTGTCCATGTAATAAATGAGTGATTACTTGAAAACAAGACAGAGTTTTTACAACATACACAGAACAGTGGTGATACAGTCCAAAATATGGCTTTTATGACAATGATACCATAAGCATCACATTTTGGCCAGTGTCACTTTACAACAGCCATAAAACAAGACAACATGATGGAAACAGCAAAACACATTAAATCACAGAAGAAATGATCAAATACATCCAAATATGTCACATCAGTATATATTTTTGAGTTAAATGGGGTTTTGTTTTTGCACACCACATAATACTATATCATTAGCTACACATTTAGGATATTATATTTCATTATAAGCAAATACAAGTCAATGAAGTGTGCTTTAAAATATATATGTTTTCTATATTAAGTTAAAGAAAAATAAGTGAAAAAAAAAAGTTTACTTTTCTGTCTGCTATAATGCAGAATTAGTCCTAATTAAATAAATTTAGACTCAAATCAGTGGTGTCAAATGATTCATTGTTTTAATCATATTAATCATACTTTTTTCATTTGGATTATTCACATGTTATTACTTGTTTGCATAATTTTAATTAACTTAACAAAATAACCCAATATTGGACATAAATGTAATAATTTTGTTATTTTTGAGAGTCCTAATTAAAATCTGTGCATATGTGAATGGTTATTGGATGTTTAAGTAAAAAGATACAAAAGAAATATCTAAAGTAAATGACACAAAACAATTAAATAGAACGAAAGTAAATAAGAAATCATTTAAAAAAAAATGTTTACATTAATTTTTCGATTAATCATGTTCTGTACATGAGTTGTAATAATATGGATGTGCTATGGATATAAGCACTATTGTGAACTTCCATCCATCCATCCATCCATTTTCTACCGCTTATTCCCTTTTGGGGTCGCGAGGGTCGCTGGCGCCTATCTCAGCTACAATCGAGCAGAAGGCAGCGTACACCCTGGACAACTCGCCACCTCATTGCAGGGCCAACACAGATAGACAGACAACATTCACACTCACATTCACACATTAGGGCCAATTTAGTGTTGCCAATCAACCTATCCCCAGGTGCATGTCTTTGTCTATTGTGAACTTATACTGTTGTAAAAAACATGCAGAACTAATGCATACAGCCCTTCAGCAAGCCATGTCCATGCTCGGATGAGACACTAATTTTGATTTTTGGAGTTTCTCAAATGTGTCGTTATGCAATTTTGGCCACGATATTTCATCCAGAACTCAAAGACACATTCAAAAAGTGTGTCTCCTCCCCCTAGAGAGATCATTGCCAGGCCAAAAGTTCATGGCGGTAATTAGGCATTAAACCTTTTCGGAGCTTTTTGAGTAATACTTTTAATCCTAAACAATCACAGGAATACTTTGTAAGACTTTTATACTTGCCTCAATCCCCTTCTTTTCAGTTCTGCTGACTCATAGTGAGGCACCATTTTAAAAACATGCTTGCAAAATAGGGTAAACTGTTCTCTCTAGGTCTGCATTCTAGCACAATTTGACACAAGATCCTAAGAATAGATCTCTCAAATTAGGCAAGGCCACATGGTTATCTCATCCCTGCATGGTCATTTGTTTACATTAGCCTTTAACTTACTCAGATATTAAGCCATCTCTGCCACGGGCATACCGTTGGTTGAAGAACTCCTCTTCCTCCTCTTCATCCTAACAAAAATGTACAGGTATGTTGTTTGGTTGATACGAGTAACACGTGATTTTGTTAAAAAAAAGGTAGAAAAAAGTTGAGCAAAATGTCGAGGAGATCAAACCTTCGTCAATTCCTGCGCATTGGCCAGATTATCCACGGCGATAGCCAAGAAGACGTTGAGGAGGGTGTCTGTCAGAGATGATTAGAAAGGAAAACCTCTACGACTTATGGTCTGATCCACTAAGATCCAAATTGCATGTAAACTACTAAGACTGTGTGTGCAATCAATAACTGGTGCAGACTGCCTTATAAAATTAGGTTTTAGCATATACTACAGTCATTTATTGCACATTCATGTCCTGATGCTCCTACCTACAATTTAAAACATGCAGCATACTATTATGCAGCTGTACCACTTATTATTGGCATTTCAAATACAGTTCTGCAGCGCATCTACAAGGGAACTCACTTTTTTAGAGCGCTAAAGGTTCATGGAAGATGCTGACACTAACTAAGAGCTCCCTTTGGAATGTTCAAGATGTTAGAAAAGGTATATTGCAAGAAGTTTTTTTCATATATATTAGATATTGTAATATAGCTTCAATATGAAAAAACAAACGTCATTAAAAGTCAGACACCAAAACAACATCATTTTAATTTGTTTTGAGCAGCTCCTTAAGTTATCTGTCGGCAATAAAATTTGAAAAGTAGATTGCAAAATATTTGAGGTGTCTTATATTTGGATTTTTGACAGTCCACATATGTTAAGCGGCAGGGACGGCGTGGCGCAGTGGGGAGAGTGGCCGTGCGCAACCCGAGCGTCCCTGGTTCAATTCCCACCTAGTACCAACCTCGTCACGTCCGTTGTGTCCTGAGCAAGACACTTCACCCTTGCTCCTGATGAGTGCTGGTTGGCGCCTTGCATGGCAGCTCCCTCCATCAGTGTGTGAATGTGTGTGTGAATGGGTAAATGTGGAAGTAGTGTCAAAGCGCTTTGAGTACCTTGAAGGTAGAAACGCGCTATACAAGTACAACCCATTTATATGTAGGACTGACCTGCAGAGCGATCGCCTCCTCTCTTACAGCTATTTTTGTGCAACTGCCAGGTGTTAGAATAATTATCAGTGTTTGAACCTGACACCAGGTTGCAGGTCTTTTCTCGACGTACTAAAAAAGGACGCGAAACAGCGGCCACAGAACAGTTTCAGCCTTGATAAATCACACTGCGTGGACTTAGTACTTATATTTGCATCTTCCCCTTCCAGTACTATGGGTGTTGTGATGATTAGTATATAGTAAGGCTGCGAATCTTTGTGTGTCCCACGATTCGATTCAATACCAATTCTTGGGGTCGCGATTCGATTATATATCGATTTTTTTGATTCAACGCGATTCTCGCTTTAAAAACGATATTTTTCCAATTCAAAACGATTCTGTATTCATTCAATACATAGGATTTCAGCAGGATCTACCCCAGTCTGCTGACATGCTAGAAGAGTAGTAGATTTTTTTTTTTAAAAGCTTTTATGATTGTAAAGGACAATGTTTTATCAACTGATTGTAATAATGTAAATTTGTTTTAACTATTAAACAAACTAAAAATATGACTTATTTTATCTTTGTGAAAACATCGGATACAGTGTGTTGTCAAGCTTATGAGATAAGGATATGTGATGCAAGTGTAAGCCACTGTGACACTATTGTTCTTTTTATTTTTATTTTTATAAATGTCTAATGATAATGTCAATGGGGGATTTTCATTTACTGCTAGGCTGAAGTTATAACTAATATTGATACTGTTGTTGATAATCATTTTTGTTTCACTACTTTTGGTTTGTTCTGTGTCGTGTTTGCTCGGTTTATTGCAGTTCTGAGTGTTGCTGGGTCAGGTTTGGTTTTGGAATTGCATTGCATTGTTATGGTATTGCTGTGTATTGGTTTGTTGGATTGATTAAAAAAAAAAAAAAAAAGTGTTTAAAAAAAAATTGAATTTTTTAAAAATGAGAATCGATTCTGAATCGCACAACGTGAGAATTGCGATTCGTATTCGAATCGATTTTTTCCCACACCCCTAGTACAGGGGTAGGGAACCTATGGCTCTAGAGCCAGATGTGGCTCTTTTGATGACTGCATCTGGCTCTCAGATCAATCTTAGCTGACATTGCTTAACACGATAAGTAATGAATAATTCCACTGGTAATCACAGTGTCAAAAATAACGTTCAAAATATAAGACATTCTCATGCATTTTCATCCATCCATCCGGTTTCTACCGCACCTGTTCAAGAAGTCATTATTGGTAATGGTAAGAAGTATTTTAATTATTTTTGGTTAGCCTAGGAATAACAATGTTATTAAAAAGAATAAGAGACTTATCATACTCTAAAAATGTTGGTATTTCTTAAAAATGCACTCATATAAATTATATGGCTCTCACGGAAATACTTTTAAAAATATTTGGCTTGTATGGCTCTCTCAGCCAAAAAGGTTCCCGACCCCTGCCCTAGTATATACTCTGCCAATTTGTGAAGGCAGACAAGGGAAATGGATTGCACTCACTATTCTGCTCACTTAAGATACAAAATCCTCTGGCACCAGTTTAGTAGATCTGTTTTGCGTGTGCTATCTAGTTTGTAAGTGTTTTAATACAAACAAACCTGTAGCAGATCAGGCCAAAATAACACACGCTAATAAACAGCGTGTGCAAACTATAAAATTGAGTGTACTATAAATGGGCTTGTTGCATGTGATCTACTAAGACTGCGTCTGCAACTGATTACCTCTGCAGCACGCTCATTTTAAATAAGGGTTTTGCGTGTGCTATGCTGCTGTCACTCATTTACTGCACACTCCTGTTATCATACTCCAACCTGTGTGCAATGTTGTTTAACTAGAAGTTAACATTTGTAATTTGTAACACCTTTTCTGCGATAGAATCACAATTAAGACAACACAAACAATTTTTAGCTCGCTGATGTGCGCTCTGCAGGGAGGCAGTGGACCATCACTACAGCAGCGTTTTCATGCGTCTGGATATAAACGCAAGACAATGTAGAAACCCCGTTTCCATATGAGTTGGGAAATTGTGTTAGATGTAAATATAAACGGAATACAATGATTTGCAAATCCTTTTCAACCCACATTCAATTGAATGCACTACATAGATAAGATATTTGATGTTCAAACTTATGAACTTAATTTTTTTTTGCAAAAAATAATTAACTTAGAATTTCATGGCTGCAACACTTGCCAAAGTAGTTGGGAAAGGGCATGTTCACCACTGTGTTACATCACCTTTTCTTTTAACAACACTCAATAAACGTTTGGGAACTGAGGAAACTAATTGTTGAAGCTCTGAAAGTGTAATTCTTTCCCATTCTTGTTTTATGTAGAGCTCCAGTCGTTCAACAGTCTGGGACCTCCGCTGTCGTATTTTACACTTCCTAATGCGCCACACATTTTCGATGGGAGACAGGTCTGGACTGCAGGTCGGCCAAGAAAGTACCCGGACTCTTTTACTACGAAACAACGATGTTGTAACACGTGGCTTGGCATTGATTTTCTGAAATAAACAGGGGCGTCCATGATAACGTTGCTTGGATGACAACACATGTTGCTCCAAAACCTGTATGGACCATTCAGCATTAATGGTGCCTTTACAGATGGGTAAGTTACCCATGCCTTGGGCAGTAATACACCCCCATACCGTCACAGATGCTGGCTTTTGAACCTTGCGACTATAACAATCCGGATGGTTATTTTTCCCTTTGTTCCGGAGGACACTACGTCCACAGTTTCAAAATATAATTTGAAATATGGACTCGTCAGACCACAGAACACTTTTCCACTTTGCATCAGTCCCTCTTAGATGAGCTTGGGCCCAGGGAAGCCGGCGGCGTTTCTGGTTGTTTATGATAAATAGGTTTTGCTTTGCATAGTAGAGCAATAACTTGCACTTACAGATGTAGCGACCAACTGTAGTTACTGACAGTGGTTTTATGAAGTGTTCCTGAGCTCATGTGGTGATATCCTTTACACACTGATGTCGGTTTTTGATGCAGTACCGCCTGGGGATTAAAGGTCCGTAACATCGTCGCCTACGAGCAGTGATTTCTCCAGATTCTCTGAACCTTTTGATGATTTCACGAACCGTAGATGGTAAAATCCCTAAATTCATTGCAATAGCTCGATGAGAAATATTCTAAAACTGTTTGACAATTTGCTTACAAAGTGGTGACCCTCGCCCCATCCTTGTTTGTTAATTACTTAGCATTTCATAGAAGCTGCTTTTATACCCAATCATGGCACCCACCTGTTCTTAGTTAGCCTGCACACCTATAGGATGTTCCAAATAAGTGTTTGATGAGCATCCCTCAACTTTATCAGTATTTATTGCCACCTTTCGTAACTTCTCTGTCACGTGTTGCTGGCATCAAATTTTAAAGTTTTGATTATTTGCAAAAAAAAAAAAGTTTATGAGTTTGAACATCAAATATGTTGTCTTTGTAGCATATTCAACTGAATATGGGTTGAAAATAATTTGCAAATCATTGTATTCCGTTTATATTTTAACACATTTTCCCAACTCATATGGAAATGTGGTTAGTATATGTCTTTGAAGCTCGCCCTCGTTTCTCACAGCCGTGTGTCAGTGTCAGTTTTCACTTACTTTTCAGACGTACTAAATGAGGACACAAAATAGCATCTGCAGAGCACTTTCAGCCTTGATAGATCACAGTGCACGTGCTGCATAAGTTCATTTACATCTCCTCCCAGTATTGTGGCCGTTCTGATGATCAGCATATATTCTGCATATTTATGAAGACGGACAAGCTAAATTAATTCTTCTTCCTATTTTGCTCACCTAAGAGACACAATCCTCTGTGCACAAGTTTAGTAAATCAGCTTTGCGTCTACTATCAAGTTTACCTGTTTTTTAGTAAATGCAAACCTTTAGGAGATCAGGCACTTAATGGCCCTTTGGACACAGCAATCATGAACTGTCCTAACTGATGGGCTTGAAAGTATTGCAGTTATCAGCAAGGATACAGTTTCCAAACAGGGTGAGGACAATAAAGTAGATGGACGACCACATGCCGTACTGCACGCCTCCTTGCGAGCGAATCCCGTTGTACATCACCTCGTTCCAGTCTTCGCCCGTCAATATCTGCAAGGAAATACACAGAATAATTGGCTTTGCTTTATCATGCATGCCATGATAAAAACACTAGCGACTTGATGGTTGTGTTGAGACAGGATAGATTTTCATTCTGAAGTGTCTATTATCAGGCCTTTTTATGGTGGAGATGGAGATGAGTATAGAATTTGATACTAATATAGGTGCAGACCGAATTCCGCCAGCACTACCGGGTACGAATTCATGAAAAATCTAAAGGTACTATATATCAATACCATTGCTTGCAGACTTGGCACCGGCTCAATCACTTTGCCGGCGAACAGGTGTATTCATAGCAGACTGCCTCTAGGTATTGTTCCAATTTCCAATGCCAAAAAAGCAAGCATGCCTAATAGAAAATGTTTAAAAGTAAGGCTAGGCTTTTAAAAATGCTCTAGCTCCATGCTAATTGGATAGTCCATATACA
This sequence comes from Nerophis ophidion, assembly GCF_033978795.1. NCBI lineage: Eukaryota > Metazoa > Chordata > Actinopteri > Syngnathiformes > Syngnathidae > Nerophis > Nerophis ophidion. The sequence continues at coordinate 34,354,689 of NC_084624.1, read as the reverse complement.
TACTAGTGATTAGCATAAGGGATTTTACATAACGATTTCAACACCTCCAAATTTGGTAATGAACACTTCAACTAGGATGCATGTTACAATCAAACAGGTGGTGTGTAATAAGTACAATACTTACAACATAAAGACTTTATAGGGCGCAGCAAAAGACAAAACTGGCACATTTAACTTAATGGCAAAAACTACTTCCTGACTACAGCAACACACCTAAGCCAAACTGAATTAAATGAACTCATGCAAATGAGACTCAAAAGTGTAAGAAAACAAGACAGCACACTTATCGGCTTGATGCTAAGAATTGCTTATTATTTTTTATTGGATAGTAGTCTGTTTATTTCAATTGTTAGTTTTTCCTTTATTACCTCTTATGTCATTTATTTCACCCCATATTTGTTCCCACTACCGCACCTTAAGTTGGAGTCTTTAATCTCGTTATATGCAAATATAATGACAATAAAGTTCATTCTATTCTATTCTATATGAAAATAGATTTCATCATCAAACAATTAAAATTTATTACCACAAAAAAGTAGATATAATTGGTGCCGTACTGGCTCAAATGTTATAGGTACTCATCCCTGCCACTTATACAAACTTGATTAATAAAGAGAACTTTATTAACAGACCAATTTGTGCTGTCCAGCCAGGTTTCCACCTCACAACCAGTTTTATACTCTTCTATATGTCTTAGGAAACTATTGGATTCAATGCGACAATAACTTAATATCTGCTCAGCATGTCTCTTATATTGGCATCACCCAGTCAATTGGCCTAAACATTATCTGAACACGGAATTGATTAGATTTTATTGGAATTTTATGCGAAACACCAACACAAAGGAAAAGGGTGGAGTGCCATCTCCGGGTTGGGGAGGAGACCCGGCCCCAAGTGGAGGAGTTCAAGTACCTAGGAGTCTTGTTCACGAGTGAGGGAAGAGTGGATCGTGAGATCGACAGGCGGATCGGTGCGACGTCTTCAGTAATGCGGACATTGTACCGGTCCGTTGTGGTGAAGAAGGAGTTGAGCCGGAAGGCAAAGCTCTCAATTTACCGGTCGATCTACGTTCCCATCCTCACCTATGGTCATGAGCTTTGGGTCATGACCGAAAGGATAAGATCACGGGTACAAGCGGCCGAAATGAGTTTCCTCCGCCGTGTGGCGGGGCTCTCCCTTAGAGATAGGGTGAGAAGCTCTGCCATCCGGGAGGAACTCAAAGTAAAGCCGCTGCTCCTTCACATCGAGAGGAGCCAGATGAGGTGGTTCGGGCATCTGGTCAGGATGCCACCCGAACGCCTCCCTAGGGAGGTGTTTAGGGCACGTCCAACCGGTAGGAGGCCACGGGGAAGACCTAGGACACGTTGGGAAGACTATGTCTCCCGGCTGGCCTGGGAACGCCTCGGGATCCCCCGGGAAGAGCTAGACGAAGTGGCTGGGGAGAGGGAAGTCTGGGTTTCCCTGCTTAGGCTGTTGCCCCCGCGACCCGACCTCGGATAAGCGGAAGATGATGGATGGATGGATGGACCAACACAAAGTGGTATACACAATTTTGAAGTTGAAATAAAATTAATAAAGTATGCATGATTTCTCCTTCTTTCTTTTTTACAAATAAAAAAGTGAAAAGGGTATTAAGAGAAAGTATTCAGCCCCCCTGAGTTAATACTTTGTGGAACTGCCTTTTGCTGAAAATAAAGATGCAAGTTTTTTACCGTAAGTTGCTACCAGCTTTACACATCTAGTGACTGGTATTTTTTCCATTCTTCTTTGCAAAACAGCACAAGCTCAGTCAGATTATTAGATGGAGAGTAATTGTGAACAGCAATTTTCAGGTCTCGCAGGCACAGATTCTCGATGGGGTTTAGGTTTTGACTTTGACCGGGCCGTTTTAACTAATGAATATGTTTTGTTTTAAACCATTCCATTAGCCCTGGGTTTATGTTTATGGTTCTTCTCCTCCTGCCCAGTCTCAAGTCTTTGGCGGACAGGTTTTCTTCCAAAACGTCCCTGTATTTGACTCCATTCATCTTCCCATCAAATCGAACCATCCTTCATTCTCATGGTTTTGCAGTGCACTATTAATATTTGTCGTGTGGACAGATTCCCCCACCTGAGTTTTAGATCTCTGCAGTTCATCCAGCGGGCCTTTTGGCTGCATATCAGCGCTGTCCTTGTTCAGCCTGTAAGTTTAGGTGGACGGCCTTATTTTGGTAGGTTTACAGTTGTGCTCTTTCCATTTCCGGATGATGAATTGAACTGCACTCCGTGAGATATTCAAAGCTTGGGAAATCTTTGTATAGCTTAAACCTGCTTTAAACTTCTCCACAACTTTATCCCTGACCCTGACCTGTTCGGTGTTAATTAAACATCATGATACTGTTTGCTCCCAATAGTCTCTTAACCAACCTCTGAGGATGTCACAGAGCAGCTGTATTTGTACTGACAAGATATTACACACAAGTGTCGTCGGCATATTTGACAGTGAGGTTTGATGCTGAAGATGCTATGCAATCATGTGCGAGGAGGGTGTAGAGCAAAAAGAACAATATTATGCAAATTAGAATTTAGCTAAGAGTAAGATGCATTGTATGCAGTGTCATTTCAAACTAATAGTTTTTGATCAAAAAAGAGAAAAAATTGATTTGATTTATCTCAGTCATTTGTTTCTTTAAAAAGTATGAGGAAAAATCTGAATATTTTATTTTTATTTTCTTATTTTATTTTTAGGCCCTATTCGCCCAGGCCTAAATCAGCTACTAGTCTGAGCTGCTAATAACACTGGTTGTGGCCCGCCATAAAATAAAGAAACTTTAACTGCTTCTGCTGTATTGCCTTGGAGTTTGGGAAAAATAAATTCAAGTTATAAATCATACCACTCACCTGTGTAGTAGAAAGTTGTGCCACCAAGCGGGGAAGTTGGCCAGCTTTTAAATTCTACACACTACCTACTTGACAGTTGACACTATAAGACTTTCAATACATGCAACACTGCATAAAACCATTGCAACATGATAGGAAACTTTTTTTTTTTTTTTTTAATCAACAGAGTGCGGATTATTTCGAATTTAGCATTTTAAGGAAGAAATAACATCCCATTTGCAGGGCCGCCGTAACTTACCCCCCCCCCCCCCCAAAAAAACCTCAACAACAACACACTCACCTCGCCCAGAAAACACAATTTGAAAAAAAATAAACATCATGATTTCACTCAACAGAAAAAAAATATTGTTCAGTTTCATTCATGAATACATCTCCTTTGAGACGGGCACATGCACGTCTGTGCGAGTGTGACTGCGGCCAGACAACTTCATCATGAATTGCTCTCTTGAGGCAGGGGTCTTTCCTGCGCTTTTAAAACGGTGGTTTTAAGGCCGTAACTAAAGAAAAGCTGCTTGGCTCCAAACTATTTTAATAACTACCAATCTGTATCCAACTTACAGTTCCTAAGTAAGATTTTAGAAAAACAGTTTTTCAAGTCAATGCTTTTTTAAACAGAAATTACATTTTAGAAAGTCTGGTTCAGTCTAGTTTTAAGATGAAGCCCGGTGCCAAGACAGCATCAGGTTGAATTTAGATAATAAAAATCTCAGAGTTGGTTCTGCTAGATGTAAGCGCCACTTTTGATTGAGTAGACCATCACATTTGATTAAATAGACTTGGACACCTTGTCAGCCACTCTGATACTGTTTTTAACATGTTCTGCTCTTATCTTAAAGGCAAAAGTTTTTACGTAAGTATGGATGCATGTTCCTCAGGAACCGATAAAATAAGATGTGGGGTTTGCCAAGGTAAAAATTTAGGTCCCACTCTTTGTAATCTTTATATGCCATGAGGAAACAGCATCAGTTTCCAGCTCAACAAGGACAAAACAGAGGTTTTAGTTATAGGTCCTGAAAGCCAGAGGGAGAAACTTTTACTAAAAACCAACACAATCCATAAAAAATCAGGGTGCTGATTTTTATGCTACATATAAAAAATATTGCAAAAATATGTATATATTTTTTTTAATCTAATGGATGCTTTTATTTTCTGGCATTTAGACTATTGTAATGCTCTGCCTTCTGGTCTTCCCAAAAACAATATTAGGACTCAACAATTACCACACAACTGACAGGGACCAGAGGTGGGGGCATATTACACCAGTTTTAAAGTCACTGCATTGGCTCGCCGTTCGGCTCAGGGTTGATTTTAAAGTTATATTGTCAGTTTTTAAATGTCTTACTCGCCTTGCGTCTTCTTATCCATCCGACCGGTTTTTACCGTATCAACCCTCGCAGTTCCTGAGGTCATCTGGCACCAAACTTTTATCTTTACCAAATACCAAGACAAAGACCCACAGTGAGGCGGAATTTAGCCATGATGTCCCCCACCTGTGGAACAGTTTGCCGGAGTTTCGCAGTACTGCAGAATATGTTAATATTTTTAAAAAGAGGTTAAAGAAATACATTTTTAATCACGCTTTTTACTAATCACGTTAAATATTCTCTGTTTTATTCATTGCTATTAGTGCTACTATTATTCTCTAAATGTTATGCTTATCATTAATTTATTAATGTAATATTTATTTTAATTTTACATATTTTGTGTACTATTTTTTAGGTGGCGTTAATTTTAGTTATTTTCCAGTGTGGATGCCTCTAGGGTGGCGTTTTTCCTAAATTTTCAGTGCCATGCCATGTTTTGTTATTGTCAATAGCTGTGTGTGTGTGTGTGTGTGTTTGTATTTGTGTCTTTTCTTCTGCATTGTTAGCTGCCTCTTAAAAGTATTTTTTTTATATTGAGAACTCACAGAAAAGAAAAAGACTTGTGTATACCTGTCTCATAAAGATTGTGAAAAATTGTCAAAATAAATAAAAAAGGTGCAGTTCCCCTTGAGGAGATGATTATAGAAAATTCAATTAATTTGTTTATGAAATGTGTTTATTATGTGATAAGGCTTTTGTGTTAGATGGTATTATGTTTTAGAAGTGTGCTTAATGACGTGACGGGAGAGCGTAGTACAGTAGAATGCAAGAGCATGTATTTAGCACTGTAAATAAAGCAACATAAGAAGCTTGGTTGCATTTTTGTGGCTGATCTGATGCAGATTCAACCCATGTTTCTGATGTTCATGCGCGCATATGTGTGCATGGATGTGTGGGTGGGCAGCGCAGGCAGGGGGCGGCCAGTGAGTGAGAAGAGTTGTTTAATCTGCGCCCCGGGTGAGAAATATTCTTGGGTGCAATGTGTCATGGCAGAATAGGGAGGGTGAGAGAGGGGGAGGAGGATACAAACCTGAAACACTGTCATGATGGCAGCTGGAAATGTGTCAAAGTTGGTAGGAGTGTAATCCTCAAAGATGAACCTTAAGGGGAGCAAACATAAAAATGTGGGGTCAGACATGACCAACGAGGAGGAAGAAGGATGTTGAACCTTTTTGTATGGCTATGGAGGAGTGAAAATCCCTCCTTACCGTCCTCCGAAGAGCTGCATCCCCAGCAGGGCAAAGACCACAACAAAGAGGAAGAGCAGGAAAAGAAGGCTGATGATGGACTTCATGGAGCTCATTAACGACACAACCAGGTTCCTGAGTGAGGCCCAGTATCTGGAAAAAAGGGGCAAAAACAAAAACCTATTTTAATCATCAAGTTGGAAAAAAAAAGCTAAACTGCCCCATCCTGTTGGGGAGAGAAATTATGTCACTGCCCCACTTACTTGGTGATCTTGAAAATCCTCAAGAGCCTCAGTGCCCTCAGCACACTGATGCCAAATGACATTCCAGGTCGGAAGAAGCCCCACACCACTTCGAAGATGCTGCCGACGATAACCTGCAAACCACCGAGATGCATTAGTCTAGGTATTCACCTAAATATTTGACTTTTTATATTAAGACGTTATAATAGGGCTGGGGGATATTGGCTTTTATTAATATCGCAATATTTGTATGCCATATTGCGATATATGATATATATTACGATATTTTGCCTTGGCCTTGAATGAACACTTGATGCATGTAATCACAGCAGTATGATGATACTGTGTGTCTACATTTAAACATTCTTCTTCATACTGCATTAATATATGCTCCTTTTAAACTTTCATGAAGAGAGGGAAATCACAACTAAGTCAATTGACCAAAACTGTATTCATTAAATACTCTTCATTCTCTCACGGATGACTTTTTAAATGAAAGAACAAATTAATAGTGTTGCTACCTTTTTGTAGTAACACTTCTGTAACACATTGCATTGATTGATTGATCCTTTTATTAGTAGTTTGCACAGTACAGTACATATTCCGTACAATTGACCACTAAATGGTAACACCCCAATAAGTTTTTCAACTTGTTTAAGTCGGGGTCCACGTTAATCAATCCATGGTACAAATATATACTATCATCATAATACAGTCATAACACAGGTTAATCATTATAGGAACCCCTGCTCTTTATGTTGGGCATTTATTGTTCTTCCTCCATTTGTGATAAGTTTCGCACCATCTCTCTCTCTCTGATCGGCGAGAGCTATGACGCTAGACTCGCGAGAGTATGTGACGTATGTAAGAAGGCGGGCTTGCTTTCCGGTTCTGTGAGAATGAGAGACGAGGAGGAGTGAGAAACGCCTGTTGTGTGATGCCTGCAGTTAAAAGCAACTCCACCTGCCTCAGCTAACGTTTTAGCTCTCGGCGAGAGCGTGTGACGCTACATGCGCGACAGTATGTGACGTATGTAAGAAGGCGGGCTTATTTTACATCTCTGTGAGAAGGACAGACGAGAAGGAGTGACACACGCCAGTAATGTAATGCACGCAGCTTAAAGCAACGGTGTGAGAACATATAATCGAATATTACGATATAGTCATTTTCTATATCGCACAGAGACAAACCTGTGATATATCGTATATATCGCCCAGCCCTACGTTATAACATTATCGTGTAAGGACTTCACTCACGCCACAGTCGAAGCAGTTGAAAGATGAATGGAAGTAAAGGCGGAAACCCAAACCATACATTTTCAAGAACATCTCAGCCAAAAACAGCCCAAGGAACACAAACTCTGCATAGTCTGGCGAGGAGAAAAAAAAACAATCCATGCAATCAATACAGAATGCCATCTGGAATATTTGTACCCTTTTTTTAGAAGTAGAAAAGTGTAACCCACAGAGGAAGATGGTGAGCCAGTCGGGCTGGTTGTGGTGGACGATGGCCACACAGATGGTGTTGAGAGCCACCAGGCTTAGCACCATCAGGTAGAACGTGTCCGTCTTCACCATGCGGCGGATGGAGATGCGCAACATCCGCTCTTTGCGTCGCAGGTAAGCGGCTGGGCCTCGGCGGCCACTGCGGAAGTTCATCCTGGAGCGAGACATGCCTGCCACGCACATGGAAGCAGGTAAAGTAGTCATTTGAAATCCACAATATGAATAAAGAGACATCAATGAACTCACTGGCAGTGGACATGTCTGTGTATTTTTCGTCACCCGGGGCTCCTCTTCGCGCACCTGTCTTCTTACTCGCCCTCTTCAGCACTAAAAACAACAAAAATCAGCTTTAACATAACGTTTCACTTTTGGATTGACATAGAAATGTATAGATTGATACAACAAATGGACTACATTTTTTTACCTGTGTCTCTATTTACCACAGTGGTACGTCAACTTAAAAGAGCCCCAACTTAAGAGTTTTTTTGAGATAAGAGCTGTCTCTTGGCTAATTTTTATGCTTTTGAATTCCAAGCATCCCCACCATTAGTGGGAGAATCAAATGTCACAGTGAACCTCGTAAGATCAGACCTAAACATCTGGTCTCACTCACGGATTCAAGTTCACTTACGTGGAGTGTGCTAATCAGACATATCAATGGTCACGGCATGCTAATCGATGCTAACATGCTATTTAAGCTAGCTGTATGTACATATTGCATCATTATGCCTCATTTGTAGCTATATTTGCATCCAGCCTTTCCCTCCACCCACATTTAATGCCAAACAAACACATACCAATCGACGGATTCAAGTTGCACCAGTGGTCGAAAGATGCGAAAGTCCCTCGTTTGTTCTGTTCTGTCGTAGCATCGCTACCGACGATAGCGATGCTATGACAGAGATATGTGGATATCCTGCGACACTCAAAGCAAATGCATTTCCAACGATAAAGTCAACAAAATCACAAAGGTGAGTTTTGTTGATGTTATTGACTTATGTGCTAATCAGACATATTGGCGCACGGCATGACTGCAAGCTGATCGATGCTAACATGCTATTTAGGCTAGCTGTATGTAGATATTGCATCATTATGCCTCATTTGTAGCTATATTTGCATCCAGCCTTTACTCCACCCACATTTAATGCCAAACAAACACATACCAATCGACGGATTCAAGTTGCATCAGTGGTCAAAAGATGCAATCGTTGGTTAGAAGGCGATCGCCAAATTCGTCCTCGTTGCCGTGTTCTGTCGTGATATGGCTAAATAGCTTCAGTTTCTTCTTCAATTTCGTTTTCGCTATCTGCCTCCACACTCCAACCATCCGTTTCAATACATGCGTAATCTGTTGAATCGCTTAAGCCGCTGAAATCCGAGTCTGAATCCGAGCTAATGTCGCTATATCTTTCTGTTCTATCCGCCATGTTTGTTTTTATTGGCATCACGCAGTGACGTCACAGGAAAATGGACGGGTGGATATAGCGATGGTGAAAATCAGGCACTTTGAAGCAGTTTTTCGGGATATTGCGTGATAGGTAAAATTTTGAAAAAAACTTCGAAAAATAAAATAAGCCCCTGGGAACTGATTTTTATTGGTTTTAACCCTTCTGAAATTGTGATAATGTTCCTCTTTAAGCTCTCCAGGTCATTCACTCTGTGCCAGTAGATTTCTAATAAGCAGTCGTGTTCTGCTCCTCGGCTCTGGCGCCATTCACGACGTAACTGTAAAGAATAGCTATTCATTGCCACTTTATCTTCGGCAGCTGTTTTCACAAAAAATTGACTGATGCACCTTATTATCACCTGGTGAGAATCAAGGAGTCAGATGGGTGGAAGACCACTTTTAACAGCCCTATGGGGCATTATTAATATTTGGTTATGCCGTTTAGCCTCACTAATGCGCCTGCTGTTTGGCAAAACGTAATTAACAATGTCCTCAGAGACATTTTAATTATAAGGCGCCTTTCTAGGCACTCAAGGACACCGTACAAAAACAAAAACTAAAATATTTGACAAAAACAAGCAGTTAGGAAATAGGTGTGTTTTGAGTCTTGATTTAAAGAGGGAAATTGAGTCCATATTGCGAGGGTCTGGACGTAGTGAGTTCCAAAGATGACGGGCTGAGGCTCAGGACCCATAGTGGACTGTCTGTATAAGGGGACATTGAGGTGGACGGATGACGAGGAGGATCTTAGGGAATGTGAGGGCATGCTGACATGGAGCAGGTCAGAAAGATATGACGGGGCAAGTTTATGGATAGCTTTGAAGTGAAGTGAATTATATTTATATAGCGCTTTTCTCTAGTGACTCAAAGCACTTTACATAGTGAAACCCAATATCTAAGTTACATTTAAACCAGTGTGGGTGGCACTGGGAGCAGGTGGGTAAAGTGTCGTGCCCAAGGACACAACGGCAGTGACTAGGATGGCGGAAGCTTTGAAAGTGGGGGAGATTTATTTTAAATTGGATACGGTGTTTGATGGGTAACCAGTGTAGTTGTTGCAGAACACGGGTGATGTGCTGGATTGAAGGGGTTCTGGTGTTTTAATTTTCCTGAGGGAACTCTCCTGGAGGAATCAGCTGAAGGAATCAATAAATTACTATCTCTCTCTCACTCTCTCTCTCTATCTATCTATCTATCTATCTATCTATCTATCCATCTATCTATCTATCATCCATTCATCCATCCATCCATCCATCCATCCATCAATCCGATTATCCAGGCAGCAGAATTTTGGAGAAGCTGAAGTTTGAAAAATGACTTGTGTTGGAGACCAAACAGGAGGAGTTGCAGTAGTCCAGGCAAGAGGTGACAAGGCTATGAACCAGTATGGCAGCAGTATGTGTGGTCAAGGAAGGGCAAAGGCGATTAATATAGCGTAGATAGAAGTAAGCAGACCGGGTAATATTGTTTATGTGGGCTTGAAAAGCGAGTGTGCTGTCAAGGTTGACACCCAGACTCTAAACTTGGGAGGAGGTTGGGACAGACGAATTGCCAAGAGTGATGGACAAGCTGTTGGTTTTGGCTGGAATGGATTTTGTGCCTATCAGTAAGATTTTGGTTTTATTATAGTTAGGTTGGAGGAAATTGGATGAGAACCACTGCTTGAGTTCATTGAGGCAATCTGTAGGGGAGGAAGAAGGAAGAGAAGCAGTGGGTTTGCTACAGAGGTAGAACAAGGTCTCATCTGCGTAACAGTGAAAATCTATTTTAAATTTACGGAAAATATTGTCAAGAGGTAGAATGCAGATAATGAAAAGCAAGGGACCCAGGACAAAGCCCTGGGGCACACCAGAGAAAACGGGAGACGGAGGGGATTTGGATAATTAAAGTTGAACAAACTGAGTGCGGTTGGAGAGATATGATCTAAACCAGTGAAGGGGTGTGTTTGTGAGGCCAATACTGTGCAACAGAATCAGCTGCCAGGAGAAGATCCTTTGTGGTTTTTACCAGTCCTGTTTCAGTGCTGTGGAAGGTTATTAAAATTATTTGGATATGAGCCAGGTTTTTGCAGAATTGGCAATATGGCTGCTGTTTTGAAAGCTGAGGGAACAACTCCAGTAGTAAGAGAAGAATAGATTATATTAAAGATGAGGTGGATCAGTGACGGGAGGCAGACTTTTACTAAAGCAGTTGGGAAAGGATCTAAATGACTGGTAGATGGCTTGGATTGGCGGATAAATGCTGGAAATGTCCAACTGAGAAAGCAGTGAACGACTAGAAAATGAATGGATGAGGGAGGTGGGGATGGTGTACTGTGGCTTAGGGGAGGAATAAGGAATTTGCTGGGTGATTTTGGAATTGGAAAATTGCATTAGGGAACAACAAAAACAGGCCATATTAGAGGGAAGTGAATACTGTGGATTTGTAATTTTGGCGAGAAGGGGAAAAAGTGTTTTGGAGTTGCCTTATTTAGAACTGATAAAAGATGTATAGTAAGATGATTTTGTGTTGTTCTAGCAGTCTTTGTAATGTTGGAGATGTCGGATGTATATGTCTTTGTGTATAGTGAGTCCAGTATTTTTGTAGAGACGTTCAAGTTGGTGTTTCTTGATTTTTAATTTGCGAATTGTGGGAGTAAACCAGAGTGCAGAGTTGGTGAAAGAGACCGTTTTGTTTTTCACAGGAGCCAGCATGTCAAGTGATGATGAAGATTATTGTTATAGTAGGTGACAAGTTCATTGGGAGAGGAAAGAGAGTCTATGCTCAGGAGCCTGTCAATGACGGTGGAAAGAGCGTCAGAGTTGATGCCCATCATTTGGCAAAAATAAATATTGCGGGGGAAGGTTAATACGGAGAAACTTTATTCGACAGTGAAAGATATTGATACTGATCGGAGTCGGGTAGTGAATTGGAAGTTGCATTTCAAACATTCCTCCTTTACAGTGAGTAGGGAAGTTGATGTACTGCTCCAGACTAAAGCTTTGAAGACAGGGTGAAAAATCCCTAGAGATTGTATTATTAGTGCTGTCTATATGAAATTAAAATCCCCCAGTAGTAAATAATGTGAAGAAAGATGAGTGAGAAAAGTAGAAAAATCCCTAAAAGTGAAGAAAGATGAGTGAGAAAAGAAGAAAAGACGCTAATAAAATCTTTGTTATATTTCGGTGGTTGCTACACAGCAGCAATGATAGTTGGAATAGCTCCAGATAGTCGCAAAAGTGAAGCAGGAAAGATGAGTGAGAAAAGCAGAAAATCCCAAATAAAATCTTTGTCATATTTAGGTGGTCAGTACATAGCAGCAATGATTGTGGGAGTAGGTCCAGAAAGTTGCATAACTGTGGATTTAAAGGAGCAGAAGGTGGGAGAAAACACCGGTGAGAACTTCCACCTTCCAGGTCTCGCGATAGATCTATCGCGAGACCTCCTCCGTGACCAGTGGCGCAATATTTGGAAGTGTAAACAAACCCGGGAGGAGTCGCATTGTTAAGATCCATGAAATCATTGAGCTGTTGCCATGATTCTGTTAGGCACAATAAGTCCAGGCAATGGTAGGTAAAGAGATCCTGGATAAGATGTCCTTTAAGTGCGCATGCGTCGATCTAGACGGCCGATACTGCAGTTCGCTCCGTCCTTGTCTCTTGTCTTTGTTCGTTTTGTACTTTTTTATATTTTTACATTTACTCTACATTTACTTTCTATCAAGTCGTGCCCTTCTAAACATGCAGTTTAGAAGTGTTTTGTTCATCCTACTGACGGTAGGGAGGCTACTGATGAGCTGAAACGGGTTTCATCTACACCAGGAAACAGTTGTTAGCGGCACCAGTTATTAGCATCCAGCTAACGGACCCGGCGCTAACTAACCAGATCCCAGAGGAGCTAAAAAGGACTTATGGAGGTGCTCGTGGCTGTCGAGGGTAAGGGAGACGCTCGAGACAGAGGAGGGCTGAAGCGAGGAGGGAGAGAAGGAGATATAAGCCATATCTTCCTTCCGTCGTCAGAGCGCTCTCTGGCAAATAAAATGAATGAGTTGTCGGTGCTTGCCGGTAGTTAGAAAGAATATCGTGAGTGTAGCCTAATGTGGTTTACTGGGACGTGGCTGCACGACGATGTTCCGGATCGTAACGTCTCTATAAACGGGTTCGAAATGGTGCGCCCTGACCGGGACCGAACCAACGGCAAGCGGAAAGGAGGGGGTTGCGCTTTGTATACCAATAAGAAATATTGTCATCCCGGTCATATTACAATAAAAGAGCGCCACTGTGATCCGAATATAGAGATGTTAGCTGTAGGACTGAGACCATATTATTTGCCCAGGGAGATTCCGCATGTTATCATGACGGCAGTATACACCCCCCCCCACCTCTGCTAACGCTGCAGCTGCCAGTGACGTCATCCACAGCTTCACAGCCAGACTACAAACCCAGCACCCGAAGGCTCGGGGGATTTTAACCATGTTACTACGGACAAATCACTACCCAACTTCACTCAGTATGTCAGCTGCCACACCAGAAGAAATAAGATCCTGGACCTGCTGTGCACAAACACCAAGGATGCATATAGCTCCATAGCACTACCAGAGCTGGGCCGGTCAGACCACAACCTTGTTTACCTCAACCCTTGTTATGTGCCTCTGGTCAAAAGACTGCCTGTGACCAAAAAAACTGTGAGCAAGTGGTCAGAAGGGGTCCAAGAGACACTACAAGGCTGTTTTGAAGTAACTGACTGGCAGGTGCTCATGGAGCCTCATAGTGAGGACATTGACGGGCTCACAGAGTGCATCACAGACTATATCAACTTCTGTGTTGACTCAAATGTACCATCAAAGATGGTCACCTGCTACCCAAACAACAAGCCGTGGTAGACCAGGGACATCAAAGCCCTACTGAATGAGAAGAAGAGGGCATTCAATGCTGGTAACAGGGAGGAGGTGAAAAGAGTTCAGGTGCTGCTGAAGACCAAACTAAGGGAGCCCAAGGAGAACTACAGGAGGAAGCTGGAAGGGAAGCTGAAGGACAACAACATGAAGGCAGTCTGGAGAGGTATGCAGACCATCACCGGCCTCAAACCATCGGGGCGTAGGAGGGTGGACGGAGACAAAGAAAGGGCCAATGAGCTAAACCAGTTCTTTAACAGGTTTGACACAGTGGCTCTGACTAGCTCCTGTCCCCCCCGCATGCCAGCCGGGCCCCTGACAACTTCAGCAAACCAATCTATGCCCCTCTACCCGCCTCACAGCCCCCCAACACCAATGACTACCTCCCCCCACTTAACACCTCACCCTCAGAATGATGACTCCCCCCTCCCCAACCACCTGAGACCCACCTAGTGTGTCTGTCTGGAGAACAGGTGAATGCACAACTAAATAAATTACACACAGGCAAGGCCGCAGGTCCTGACAGTGTGAGCCCCAGGGTGCTCAAAGCCTGCGCCCCAGAGCTCTGTGGTGTGCTCCAGCACATCTTCAACATGAGCCTTAGGCTGCAGAAAGTCCCCACACAGTGGAAAACCTCATGCTTGGTCCCAGTCCCCAAGTGCACGCGACCCAGCACGTCAAAGGACTACAGGCCGGTGGCTCTAACCTCCCATATCATAAAGACCATGGAGAGGTTGGTCCTGGAACAACTCCGCCCGACAGTTAAGCCCCACCTGGACCATCTCCAAATTGCCTCCCAGCCACAACTGGGAGTGGAAGACGCAGTCATCTACCTGCTGAACCGAGCCGACACCCACCTGGACAAGCCTGCGAGCAGTGTGAGGGTCATGTTTTTTGACTTCTCCAGTGCTTTCGATACTATACGGCCTGGGCTACTGGGTGTGAAGTTGGAGAACATGCAGGTGGAGGCCCCCTTGGTGTCCTGGGTTGTAGATCACCTGACTGACAGACCACAGTATGTTCGACTGCAGGACTGTGTCTGACAGGCTGGTCAGCAACACCGGGGCCCTGCAGGGCACAGTCCTCTCCCCCTTCCTCTTCACCATTTACACCACCGATTTCCTCTATCAATCAGAGTCCTGCCACCTTCAGAAGTTTTCTGATGACTCTGCGATAGTGGGGTGTATTGAGGATGGTGTTGATGAGGAATACAGGGCACTGGTGGAGGACTTTGTCACATGGTGTGGAAAGAACCACCTCCAGCCATATGTGACGAAGACCAAGGAGCTGGTCGTGGACCTGGGAAGGAGGAGGAGTACATTGGCGACCCCTGTTTCCATCAGGGGGTTCGATGTGGACATGGTTGAGGATTATAAATACCTCGGTGTACACATGGACAACAAGCTGAATGTGTCAAAACACACTGAGGCCCTCTACAAGAAGGGACAGAGTAGTCTCTACTTTCTCAGGAGGCTAGGATCCTTCAACGTATGTACAAAGATGTTGAAGATGTTCTACGAGTTGGTGGTGGCGGGTGCCTTCTTGTATGCCGTGGCCTGCTGGAGCAGCAGGCTAAGGGTGAGGGATACAAACAGACTGGACAAGGTGGTAGAGAAGGCCAGTAAGGTGGTGGGAGTGGAGCTAGACTCTCTGGTGGTGGTGTCAGAGATGAGAAGTCTAGCAAAACTCCTAGCCATTATGGACAACACCTCCCACCCACTACACTCGGACCTTGCGGAGAGAATGAGCACGTTCTGTAGAAGGCTCAGACTCACAAAATGCAACACGGAACGACACAGGAGGTCCTTCATACCGACAGCCATCAGACTGTATAATGCATATGTTCCTTCTTGACTGCACTTAAATGTAGAATATATTTAGAATATATTTATATTATTCATATATTATATATTATATGTATAATATATTATATATATTATATTACTTATTATCATCATTGTTTATTGTGAGCAAACTGTGGTGCTGAATTTTCCCCAAGGATCAATACTCTATTCTATTCTATTCTATTCTATTCTATTCTAATACTCGGCAGTGAGCGGATGTTAAAAAGACCAAAGTTGGAGTTATCGCTATCATTTTGATGTCTTGGGTTAGCCGACCCAGCTAGGTCGGCTAACGATTTGTGGTCGACTTGCCAGCCAATGTTCCGTGGCGGGCGAACAGTTTTGGACCAACTTGATTTTATTGGCGTGCTGTCCTTGAGCTGATGGTTTCTGCAGGACCCAACGTGGATGTACCTTCGGCAGGGCTGGTAAGGTGAAGCGCCACTGGCTGTAGACTAAAAAACCGAGAACGGAATCGCTGGAGCTCAGCAGCAGAATATTGAAGGAGAGCAATAACCAGAGAGTAGACATGGATTTAAAAGAATCAAAATCAGCGGTAGCCTTTCATCAGGATACCACCACCAGACCAACAGCCAGACGAAGTGGCCTCGTGGGTAGAGTGTCCGTCCTGAGATCGGTAGGTTGGGAGTTCAAACCTCGGCCAAGTCATACCAAAGACTATAACAAAATGGGACCCATTGCCTCCCTGCTTGGCACTCAGCATAAAGGTTTGGAATTGGGGGTTAAATCACCATGAATGATTCCCGGGCGCTGCACCGCTGCTGCCCACTGCTCTCCTCACTTCTCAGGGGGTGATCAAAGAGATGGGTCAAATGCAGAGGACAAATTTCACCACACCTAGTGTGTGTGTGACAATCATTGGTACTTTAACTTTAACTAATCAGGACATTGAGGTACTGTAGCCCTCCGCTGCATAAGCCAATGACACCTTTGTCTTGGTCCTCCCACCTCCCTTAGGTGGAGTACGCTCACAATTCCCTCGCTTCCTCTTCCACAGGTATGTGTCCTAGGCGCCTTATTTTCCTTCCCAGAAGTCGGAGATCGCAATCACTTCTATCCACCAGCACGTACGCCAAGATTATCTGATGTGATCGGGTACAACATCGGCTCTGTCCCACACGGCTGCCTCGAACCGTAGGCTGGCGGATCACCACGGGATACCAGGGCCCAATTATCAACATGGACAATTGATGCTGTTGTCTCGGGACCTACTATTGGCGTTCGTGAAACCTTTTAAAATTATCAGGCTTCTCAGCCCTGCGGCAATCGCGCTCCAGCTGCCCGTATTCATCAAGCGTCATCTCGTTTTTCACCTCTCGGACCTCAAGCCGGTTAGGACCAGTCCGCTGTGCTCTCCTACAATGCCTACTCTTCCACTACTCATGATCGATGGCCACCCAGCTTACACTGTCCAGGCCATTTTAGACTCCAGAAGGTCAGGCAGGCAGTTCAGTATCTGATCAACTCGGAATGGTATGGTTTAGCTCCTCATTCGGGGCCAGTGGATTCCTTGTGGTTCACCCTGCCAGTCGTGTTCTTCGCCTCTGTCCTGGGTACCCTCACACCTTTCGTTCCTGTGATTGGCCTCCTACTCTGCCAAAAAACGATTCTGACACAGTGGAGTTATACAGTATTAAAACATGTGCACAGTGACATCATGTTCAGAACAACCTTAATAATCAAAGTATATTAGTATTATAGTATTAGTACAAGGATTCTACAAAAGTCACCAACAAAATGCCCCCCATTCTTCAGATTGTTCGCCACCGGGAGAGATTTGTACAAAAGTTCTTGTAGTCAAGCATTACATAGAACTAAATTACAGCAGCAGTTAAATAAGAGTATGAAATATAAGATAACCGAAGAATCGAAAAAAAAAATATGCGAAAATGGAAGAAAAACCATGTCAACAAACCATTGTAGGTTTGAAAATCCTTTATCATCCATTTATTACGACACCGGCCGACGTCACAAATTAATGCACAAGCAGTGGCTTGTTTCGGTTTCGATTATGTCAACAACCGCTTATGCCGACATTAGAGGCCTACTGAAACCCACTACTACCCACCACGCAGTATATAGTTTATATATCAATGATGAAATATTAACATTGCAACACATGCCAATACGGCTTTTTTAGTTTACTAAATTACAATTTAAAATTTCCCGGGAGTTTCGTCTTGAAAACGTTGTGTAATGATGACGTGTACGCAAGACGTCACGCGTTTAAAGGAAGTATGAGCACTACACACACACACAGCTAAATGGCGTCTGCTTTAACAGAATAATTACACAGTATTTTGGAGATCTGTGTTGTTGAGTCTTTTGCAATTGATTAAGTTAATATTGGAGAAGTCACAGTAGAAAGATGGAGTTGGGAAGCTTTAGCCTTTAGCCACACAAACACACGGTGATTCCTTGTTTAAAATTCCCGGAGGTGAAAATTTACTATGGATCAGAGCGCGGCCAAGCGAACATGAATCCAGACCAAATGTCAACCAGCAGGTTTCGGTGAGAAAATAGTGGTTGAAAAGTCGCTTCTTACCGGAGAAAAGCTGAGCTTGGGCTATCCATTAAGCCGCCGTCGACTCCCCTAAGACATTGGTGTCAAGACACCCGTAGAGACACCCTTCCGACTATCAGGTAATATTAAACCCACTAAAACACTAGCAACACAATAGAAAGATAAGGGATTTCCCAGAATTATCCTAGTAAATGTGTTTAATAACATCGGAATCGGTCCCAATGCAATCGCGTTTTTTTTTTTTAACTAATTTTTTATTTTATTTTTTTCTAGTCTGTCGCTATCAATATCCTCAAACACGAATCTTTCATCCTCGCTCAAATTAATGGGGAAATTGTCGTTTTCTCGGTCCGAATAGCACTTTTTGTTGGAGGCTCCCATTAAAATCAATGTGTATATGTGAGGAGCCCCCACACTTGCGACATCATCGTCTGCGACTTCCGGTACAGGCAAGGCTTTTCTCTTAGCACCGACAGTTGCAAACTTTATCGTGGATGTTCTCTACTAAATCCTTTCAGCAAAAATATGGCAATATCACGAAATGATCAAGTATGACACATAGAATGGACCTGCTATCCCCGTTTGAATAAGAAAATCTCATTTCAGTAGGCCTTTAGTCAACCAGCCTTTAACTAAAGAGTGATGATAGTCATAGCTCTCTAAACTCGAATATTTTGATTACCCCACAATTCATGCTTGTTGAGGCACAATGTAGCTTTGTTTAGTTGTTGTGCAGCGTTGTCTCCCATGTTTGTTGTCTGTCTTACGTAGATGCTCACAATGCGACTTAGGTTTTGTATTTTTTGCAGTCAAACGAGTAGTACGTATTGCACTTCATTTGGAGGTGAGGAGTACTGCCGCACTAGGCTTACGGAACCTTGTCAACAACAATAAATATGTGCAAAAAAAACGGTCATATCCATGATCTTACCATCTAATGGGGACCTCCCAGAATTTTTGTTCTCCTCTGCCAGCATTACCTCCTCTGTAACGGGAAAAAATACATTATACATAGACATGGAAGTACAATATACACCAATCGGTCAGGGCGTTTGCCATTTTTTTTCAGGAAGCAAGCTTGCACTAATGTAAACGTTCAGAAACACCGGGGCCCTTGTTGAGAGAAGGAGCTCTTCTTCTCTCTTCAATCCTCGCAATACCTCTCCCTCTCGCTTCCCACTCTCACCCTCATGGAGGTGCATACACGCGCGCACACACACACACACACACACACACACACACACACACACACACACACACACAGACGCGTCCAATTCACATGTATACGTTTGCACAAATTTAAGTCAGTGAGTCAGTATCACCTTTTCCTCACCCTCTAGTTGCGTGGGAGATGGCCGATGCAGACGCCATTATAGCGCCTGTGCGTGCAACCAAGCAGACTCCTGACACATTATGTCCATTTAGTTGTATGTCCATATTGGATTATTGCCATTAGTGTCTCTATTAAAAAAAAAGTATTAGACTGTTGCAGTACCTGCCCTGTCAATCCACGCCCGGTAGCCGTTTAGTTCTCGCTCCACCTGTTGCTGGCGCCGCAGCTTCATGAAGGCCCGCCTGTTCTCTACCCGCTCTCTCTCCTTAGCAAACTCTCTGCAGAAAAAGAACTTTAAAGGTGCCATATGTAGTAATGTGGCCACAAATGGTACTGCAGTCATGGTCAAAATTCTTTAGTCCCTTCCCATCTCTCTGACTGAGGTTGCCAGATACGCAGCCGAATCCGAATCCTACTCCAAGGAACCTCAAATGACAATCGACGAGTCCTGCGCTGTAGGTTTCTCTTGTTTATGCTTCTTGCAAGATGGTTTACTGAGTAATTATGCCACATTCTACTAATGTCGATCGGCCAAATATATTTGTAAAGCTAAGCAGCAATATTTTAGTCCGGAGTCGGGACAGATTTGGTAGCATTACTCTGCTAAAATATCTAGTTTGAGTGCACAGACCACCATTGAAATAATTAAAAATAATAATATATTATATATCGCATAGGCCTACTTTGATGGCAAGCAAAAGCCAACACTAAAATTATCGCCACATTTTGTTCAGCATAACCCCATGCTGCATCCAACCTGACGCACTGCATTCTCTTGTGTGAAGTGAAGTGAATTATATTTATATAGCGCTTTTTCTCTAGTGACTCAAAGTGCTTTACATAGTGAAACCCAATATCTAAGTTACATTCGAACCAGTGTGGGTGGCACTGGAAGCAGGTGGGTAAAGTGTCTTGCCCAAGGACACAACAGCAGTGACTAGGATGGTGGAAGCGGGAATCGAACCTGCAACTCTCAAGTTGCTGTTTGTAAAATTGCAAACAGCTAAAATTATGTACAAAGCAAACTATAACCTGCTACCCAAGAATGCACAACAATTCTTCTTAATATAACCTTTGAGGAAAAACTAACTTAAAACATTTGTATGCATGTACAATATTTAAGATCTTCAGCATATCAGTTTGTGGAATTAAAGTATGGAATGGATTAAGTAAAAAAGTTAAACAATGTACTGATATGATCCAGTTCAAGACATTGTTCAAATTGATAATGCTTACAAAGTACAACAAAGAATAATTATGAGAAATACCATCCAGCCTTATTGAAAACGGTATTTTCTTCATCTCAGTATGTTTATTTTGACTGACTTAATAAAATATTGCAACAACTGCTGTATTAATCATTCACTGATGTCATTGTGTTACAAAAAGAAGACAGTGAATTAACGTATGTATTTGTAAACGCTATGGAGTGGAAAAGGGGTAGGATTAAAGAAACTTTACTTCTTCCTACTCCTTTTCGGACATGATGTAAAGAGAAATTACATGAAATTATGGGTGATGGATTATACTGGAAGTTTGTTCATGTTCGAAATAAACTAAACTCAATAGATCACCATCTGTCAGTGCGGAGTGCAATTCTATGAGCCAACCCACGATACGCAAAAACAATGGTACGCATACATCATAAAGCCTACTACCATGTCAATACACAAACTAGAAAATCATTACATGTAATGCATTATATTGTACCAAGCAAATACCACGTAGAAACCGCAATTAGCTACGTTAATGTTAAAACCCCTTTTCCTCAGCATAACTGCATATTGAGAACAAAATAGACACTAAGACTACCCATATCCACATAGGTTTTATTTGTCGAAAATATATTTTGCCCTGTCAGTTGGGCATATATTTCCCCCGTGCCTAGCATGTTAAGTAAGCATTCGTTGCGTGAACATACAAGCTTTGTTAGACAAGGTCATAGACTGTATTCGACGATATAGTTTACATACAAAATGTCTATTTCCATTTATTGCAAGTAATAAGAAAACGTAAATGCCTGACTTACCTATCAAGAAGGAAATTAGCAAATTTGGCGTCAGAAGAAAAAATTGTCTCTGCCTTCAATCATCTCTATCTTTCAAAGGCACCCTCAATACAAATCCTTGTTTTGTTCCTGGCTTTGTCATGAATAAGTGAGAATCGTAACGACGCCTTTTAGCTTTAGGAAGGTCTGACATGTTTAGTAACTTTACCAGTGGCAGTAGCCAGACAACGAAGCCAGTGCGTAACTGGCAACCTGGATGTGACACACTCACGGACTTTCTAATTGGTCATACGGTAGAGAGAGAGAGGCACCTTTAATCTACAACACAGGCAAAAACAACACACTTCATAGGAAGGTTGGGGGTCATGCTCACCCAGACAGGACTCCCAACACCAGGTTGAGCACAAAGAAGGAGCCGATGATGATGAGGGGGATGAAGTACATCCAGTTCCATGTGGAGCCTAAGGCGTCGTTCGTCTGAAATGACATTTGCCTTTGTGAAACCTCGATTTATACCAACACTTAGTTATATGAGCTTTTCGATGTTTGAACCACAGACCGAATAGAAATATGCGTTATTTTACAACGCTAGTCCCAAGGTACGAATGTTTCATCCACCCATTGTATGCCTGAAGCGCAGCCATTTTGTGCATGGCAACACATCCAATGTGGGCGGGTTTATCGATTTGTGGTGCACATTCAGTCAATGGAGCACTAGTGTCGCAAGCTACTGCGCTAATTAGTACTTTGATTGTTTTATCAGTTTTGTTTCGCCTTTTTAGAGAATTTTTTTGTTTTTGTAGATAAACATAAGTCCAAAGAAAGCAATAGACCAGCGATCCATTACGTTGTCGTCACTGCCTCCTACCCCCTTTTTTTCCGCTGCCCACCAAAGAAAATGTGTGTGTGCCTGCAGTGCAACTGCAAATGAAGATAATTTAGCTAGTTGTTGGTGTTTTGCTTTGTTATTAATTGAAATAGAAAGTTTTTCCATTACCCCCTGGTTATATTTGTGTGATAAAGTACCGTACAAAACCTATTATTTTTTTCAGTATCGATTTATGTTTTTGAAATAGCGATCACTTTGAAAGGTTTATTAAATTGTTCCAAAAAAATTCTTCACATTGTTTTAATTTGCATACAAGCTTAGGCTGTTGAAATTGATCATTCACATTTTGTTGACAGAAATAATGTTGCTAACATATTGTTCATCTGTAAGATCAAAACAGTGATCGCTCATGTGAGAGAAAAAGTTGTGTCTGGATCTATATCAGAACTGGGCAAATTAAGACCCGGGGGCCGCAATCTGCCATTGCCACATAATGCTTTTAGATCTTTAAGATCGAAACTGTAGCCGCCATTATGATGTGTTTTCAAATGACTGTAAGTCTTGACCTATACAAAGTATTTCAATGGTTGGAATCTGCGCTTTTGCATGATATCCTAGTTACTATGGTGATCTAAGTCACAGCAGCTCAGACGAGGGACCAAGCAGTGTGAGTGAGAAGTGTTTCCACAGAATGTTTCCAGAGCTAACAGCCTGAAATGCGGGTGTCAGGGACTGAGACGCGGAAGGAAATTTTTGCAACAAAATTCTTAAAGCTTAGTGATGTATCAGATAGTAGGTGGGTTTTTTTTTGCGTTTATATTTTGCTGTGTTTGTTGCATTTTTGTTGCGTTTCGCTTGATTGTAAAATATGTAAATCGAGAAGGTGTGTGACGTTCATAAGTTGTCAATATTCAGGGTTTTATCTTTTGTAGTTGTTATTGTAAAACCCGCATTCTTTATTTTCATATACATTCTCTGTGTCTCATTCAGTAAAAAAAACAAAAAAATCAATTCCGTTTTTTAAGGCGACCTGTCATAATGTTTTTAGCATTCAATCAGACATTATTGTGAGGTTTTGTATTAGTGTTCCTAAAAATCAGTTCTACCGGCCCCCAGACACATTTTTTTCTCCAAATTGGGCCTCCCCGAGTCAAAATAATTGCCCAAGCCTGATCTATATCAGTCTCTAATTTTAGACTTTTACGGTCTATGATACATAAGGATTTCATATATTTCTGTTGATTCAATAATGTCCATTAGTGTAGATGAATGTGCTCCTAAATCCAATTCTTCTTGTTCTATTGTCCTTTAGAACGTAGCAGTGTTGAATTTGAATGTAGATGTTTGTTTTCCATCAGACTCCATTAACGTTGCTGTTGTTGTGGAAGTGCTGTGTGCTGTGTAATGTATGTCCAAATCCTTGATGTCTTTGACAACAACTACTCTTGCATCTAGACCTCCATTCAGCTTGATGTAGATTTTGCAGTTGGTGCTCCAAATTCCCTGAATTTTTTTCTGCTTCCTCAAGGTATGTCCATTCTCGGCGATGTCATCAAGTACACATTTGTACCCTTCATCTTCTTTCCCTGTTTCTACAGTACCATATTGGATTTGGGTTTGCATGTTCTCCCTGTGACTGCATGGGTTCCCTCCAGGTATCCCGGCTTCTTCCCACCTCCAAAGACATGCACCTGGGGATAGGTTGATTGGCAACACTAAATTGGCCCTCGTGTGTAAATTTGAGTGTGAATGTTGTCTGTCTATCTGTGTTGGCCCTGCGATGAGGTGGCAACTTGTCCAGGGTGTTATGATGTTGCTTGGCATTAAACTGTTGGCGCAATGCTGCCTTATCCTCTTGTAGGACTTTCACCCGCTTCCTACCTGCTGTTGTGTCCTCTTGTCGGACCCTCACCTCCCGTTTCACTGCTGTAATCTTCTCTTGTAGGACCTTCACTGCTTTCTACCTGCTGTTGTGTCCTCTTGTCGGACTTTCACCTCATCTCTCATTGCTGTAATTTTCTCTTGTATGATCTTCACCTCATATCTCACTGCTGTTGTGTCCTTTAGAAGGACCTTCACCTTCTGTCTACCTGCTGTTGTGTCCTCTTGTAGGACCTCCACCTCCTGTTTACCTGCTGTCGTGTCCTGTCTGAGAATCTTTATTAAATCTCTGAACTTCTTTACATCAACAAGAAATTCCTTTCTCAAGCCGTCATCCTGTGATATTAGTTGTTCTCCAGTATCTTTGATTGTAGAGCTGTAATATATGATTGTTTATGCTTACATACCTTTAATATCTAATCTCACAGATGATTTTAGTTTTTCTATTTTTCTCATCATCCATCCATCCATTCTCTACCGCTTATTCCCTTTTGGGGTCGCGGGGGGCGCTGGCGCCTATCTCAACTACAATCGGGCGGAAGGCGGGGTACACCCTGGACAAGTCGCCAACTCATCGCAGGGCCAACACAGATAGACAGACAACATTCACACTCACATTCACACACTAGGGCCAATTTAGTGTTGCCAATCAACCTATCCCCATAATTTAATAATAATAATAATAATAATGGATTACATTTATATCGCGCTTTCCTATTGTTAGATACTCAAAGCGCTCACAGAGTAGTGGGAACCCATCATTCATTCACACCTGGTGGTGGTAAGCTACATTTGTAGCCACAGCTGCCCTGGGGTAGACTGATGGAAGCGTGGCTGCCAGTTTGCGCCTACGGCCCCTCCGACCACCACCAAACATTCACTCATCATTCATTCACCGGTGTGAGCGGCACCGGGGGCAAGGGTGAAGTGTCCTGCCCAAGACCACAACGGCAGCGATTTTGGATGTTAATAGGTGGGAAGTGAACCTGCAACCCTCAGGTTTCTGGCACGGCCGCTCTACCCACTACGCCATGCCGCCCCAATTTGCCCCAATTGTTCCACATTATTCCTCAGATCATCAGTTTCTTGAGGTTCGATCTGTAAGCCAGAAGGTCCCGGGCTAGAAGTATTGTTCTGTTCTGCAGTCAACTGACAGACGTTAACGTTTTTAGCTCTGACGGTTAGCGGAACTTCTAATTTCTTTATTTCAACAAATATCGTACCTTGCACGGGTCAGACCTTTAACAGTCTGTCTTACACTTTATCACTGTCTTTAAACTTTGAACCTTGAACCTTGATCAAAAACGTTTAGTTAGCCCCAAGCTAGCAGCACCTCCATCCATCCATTTTCTACCGCTTATTTCCTTTGGGGTCGCGGGGGGCGCTGGTGCCTATCTCAGCTACAATCTGGCGGAAGGCGGCGTACACCCTGGACAAGTCGCCACCTCATCGCAGGGCCAACACAGATAGACAGACAACATGCATGTCTTTGGAAGTGGGAGGAAGCCGGAGTACCTGGAGGGAACCCACGCATTCACGGGGAGAACATGCAAACTCCACACAGAAAGATCCCGAGCCTGGGATTGAACCCAGGACTAGTCAGGACCTTCGTATTGTGAGGCAAACGCACTAACCTTTCTGCCACCGTGAAACCGCTAACAGCACCTTCACTTTGCTAATTATAGTTAATCCAAATCGGATATGTTAGCAACTGTAACTGTGATCACAGTTAGTGATTAAACTGTTTGTGTATTATAATGACTTTTTTATCTTTATTATTGGTTTCATTTGTAATAATGACAGTAATAATTAATATAAAATATTAGGCGATTTGTCCAGTGTGTACCCCGCCTCCTGCCCGATTGTAGCTGAGATAGGCTCCAGCGCCCCCCGCGACCCCGAAGGGAATAAGCGGTAGGAAATGGATGGATATTACAAAATAAGAGAAATAAAAATAAATTGCACATTGCGTTCTTACATTATAGAGTACAGCCGTCCATCCCTCCATGGTGATGCACTGGAAGACGGTGAGTACAGCAAACAGTATGTTGTCAAACTGTGTGATGCCGTCATTGGGGCCGATCCAGGTGTCATTGCAGTCGTACTTCTCAGGACACTTCCTAAAGCCACACGCAAACGCCAACTCCGACGAGTCCACTGTTTCGTTGTCTGTGCAGAACAATTACCAAAAAAATGACCTTTCTTTCACTAGGAGGGAAGATAGCATACACAGAACAACAGAGCAGACACATGAGCAGAACAAGAAGCTGCCATGATGCATGCTGTATACATTGACGCCTCGCAAGCTTGTCATACCCTTCTCCATCTGGCTGGTGTCACAGAGCATCCACTCCAGCTTTGGACACTTGGGACGTCGTACAACACTGGTGTCAAAATAGTTATTGCCTGCTCGTCATTATTTAAATGGCCTGGGTCTGTGGCATATTCTACAAAACCCAAAACCAGTGAAGTTGCCACATTGTGTAAATCGTAAACAAAAACTGAATACAATGATTTGCAAATCCTTTTCAACCTATATTCAATTGAATACACTCCAAAGACAAAATACTTAACGTTTGAAATGGTAAATGTTGTTATGTTTGACAAATATTAGCTGATTTGGAATTTGATGGCTGCCACATTTTTCAAAAAAGCTGGCACAAGTGGAAAACAAAGACTGAGAAAGTTGAGGAATACTCATCAAACTTCTTATTTGGAATATCTCACAGGTGAACTGGCTAATTGGGAACAGGTGGGTTTCAGGATTGGGTATAAAAGCCGCTTCCATAAAATGCTCAATCATTCACAAACAAGGATGGGGCGACGGTCACAACTTTGTGAACAAATGCGTAAGTAAATTGTGGAACAGTTTCAGAACAACATTTTTCAACAAGCTATTGCAAGGAATTTAGGGATTTCACCATCTACGATCTGTAATATCTTTAAAAGGTTCAGAGAATCTGGAGAAATCACTGCACGTAAGCGGCAAGGTTGAAAACCAACATTGAATGCCCGTGACATACGATCCCTCAGGTGGTACTGCATCAAAAAGTGACATCAGTGTGTTAAGGATATCACCACATGGGCTCTGGAACACTTTAGAAAACCACTGTCAGTAACTACAGTGCGTCGCTACATTTGTAAATGCAATTTAAAACTCTACTATGCAAAGCGAAAGCCATTTATCAACGACATCTAGAAACGCCACCAGCTTTGCTGAGCCCGAGCTCATCTATGATGGACTGATGCAAAGTGGAAAAGTGTTCTGTGGTCTGAGGAGTCCACATTTCAAATTGTTTTTGGAAACTGTGGAAAGAAACAATCCGGATTGTTATAGGCGCAAAGTGATTGTATGGGGGTATATTAGAGCCCAAGCCATGGGTAACTTACACATCTGTGAAAGCAGCATTAATGCTGAAGGTACACATACAGGTTTCGGAACAACATATGTTGCCAACCAAGCAATTTCTTTTTCATGGACGCCCCTGCTTATTTGCCAAGTCACATTCTGCACAAGTTACAACAGCGCGGCGTCGTAGTAAAAGACTGCAGGTACTACACTGGCTTGCCTGTAGTCTAGACCTGTCTCCCATTGAAAATGTGTGGCGCATTATGAAGCGTAAAATACGACAACGGAGAACCCAGACTGTTGAACATCTTAAGCTGTACATAAAGCAAGAATGGGAAATTATTCCACCTGAAAAGCTTGAAAAATTGGTCTCCTTAGTTCCCAAACGTTTACCGAGTGTTGTTAAAAGGAAAGACCATGTAACACAGTGGTAAAAATTACTCCGTGCTAACTTTTTGCAATGTATTGCTGCCAATAAATTCTAAGTTAATGATTATTTGCAAAAAAAAAAAAGTTTCTCAGTTTGAACATTAAATATCTTGTCTTTGCAGTCATTCAATTGAATATAAATCGAAAAGAATTTGCAAATCATTGTATTCGGTGTGAGAAGCTCCGTCTTCTGGGAGGAACTCAGAATAAAGCCGCTGCTCCTCCACATTGTGAAGAGCCAAATGAGATGGTTTGGGCATCTTCTCAGGATGCCACCCGTATGCCTCCCTAGGAAGGTATGTAGGGCCCGTCCGACCGGCAGAAGGCCACAGGGAAGACTATGTCTCCCGGCTTGCCTGGTAACGTCTAAGGATCCCCCGGGAGGAGCTGGGGAGAGGGAAGTCTGGGTTTCTCTGTTTAGGCTGCTGCCCCCGCGACCCGACCTCGGATAAGCGGAAGAAAATGGATGGCTGGATGGATGTATTCTGTTTTTATTTACGATTTAAACAAAGTGCCAACTTCACTGGTTTTGGGTTTTGTACTAATCACAGCCTGTATAGAAACATTACACAAATGGCAGACGACCTGTGTATCTTACATTAGAAGCTCTTTGGTAATTATTATACATACGGTGCAAATAGCTTAGATTTCCAGGATGCTCACCAGATTTTTAAACTTTATAGAGAATATTAACACTTAAAAAATACTTTACATGTGAAGAAAATGCCAACCTGCTATGTCGCAATGTCATGAGAGATCACTCTTCACTAACTGGGAATGATTTGGCGATGGTGTTAATTACACAAATGAAATCAGCCCACAGTGCCTACTGTTTTGAAATACCACCTCAATAAAAAGCTTTCAAACAAAAGTGCGGAGGGGATCCACAATATTAATTCATTGCAAATGCAAAATGGACCGTGGGATGCAAGGACATAATCAAAACAATTCTTTTGGTTATGCAAGGACACGTGCTGCTGTTAAAAACAAACAAAAAAACAAACTACATGTGCACGCCCACTGCCTTTGGACTACATCAAAATGTTTCATTTTCTAAAACAGACAGGGACAAATTATTAGATACACTTGCAGTACAAAAGGCAGAGCAACATTTGAAGTGTACCCACCCAGGATGTCGACAGATGACAGGCAGGTGTGGTGAAGCTTCCCGCTGTAGAACTCCAGGCCGATGATGGCAAACATGAGAATGGCGAAGAAGAGGAGGAGGCCAATCTGGAGCAGTGGGATCATGGCCTTCATGATGGACTTCAGCACTATCTGCAGACCTGACAGGGAACGGAGAATTGCTTCAATGCACAGTG
The DNA here is from genome assembly GCF_033978795.1 of Nerophis ophidion. Lineage (NCBI taxonomy): Eukaryota > Metazoa > Chordata > Actinopteri > Syngnathiformes > Syngnathidae > Nerophis > Nerophis ophidion. The sequence goes on along the minus strand of NC_084624.1, from coordinate 34,325,651 downwards.
CTGGTGTGCACGACATAACACATTTTTAACTTACAAAAGCCAACAATAACTTAAAGTGGTGTTGGCATTCATGCTATAACGCTTAACTAAATGACGGGGGAGAGCAAAATTTGCACATTTCTTCACTGTGATTTGTTGTCGCCAATGTTGTGCAACAAGAATTAATTGAATTTTACGCTAGATCACAGAAAGATATCAACTGTAGAACTATATTATTGTTAAGGGGTGTTCTGATTCTACTTTTTTACTTCCAATGCGATACCAATATCAGAAATATTGATCCAATTCAATTTCAACACAAATCATACATAATGTTTTTTTACAATCTAAGAAAAGGCTTGGTCAAGTGAAATGACTCAAACAGAGACCAATGGTAGGTATGAAAACACTAACCTATTTATTATTAAGCGGTTTGGAATGGACCTGTAATGTCTTTATATTGAAGTGGAGTGGTTTATGTTTTTTTGGCAAAACTTAATGGCCACGATAATTCATTAAGATAAGCTCACAACACGGTAAGTTGAATGATGCGGATATGTTTGTTATTGGATACTCTCTATTACGCTATTGCTTTGGAGACTTTGTATGTGTAAGTAATATGAAATATACATTTTTAATACTTATTTACTGTATATTGTTATAATGTTGTGTTTTCTACTGGAACATAATGGCTCAGACGGTAGCTTGACCATCCAGCTACCTGAGGGTTCCTGGTTTGAATTCAGTTTCCGCCATTCTCGTCATGGCTGTTGTGTCCATGAGCAAGACACTTCATCCATCTCGCACCCAGTGCTGCTTACACCGGTGTATGTACTAGTGCATTTTTACATCAATCAGAGTGAAAAAGTTATAGAATCACTCTGTTCTGAGGAAATAAATTATGGAACAAACAAAAAAACAATACAACACATCACTAGTACTTTTTTGCACCACCTCTGGCTTTTATAACAGCTTGTCGTCTCTGAGACTTGGACTTAACGAGTGACAAACAGAACTCATCATTAATCTTGCTCCAACTTTTTTTGATTGCTTTTTTCAGATCAGTTTTGCAGGTTGTAGTCTTGTCATCAACCATTTTCTTCAATTTCCACCACACATTTTCAATTGGATTGAGATCCGATCTATTTGCAGGCCATGACATGGACCTTATGTATCTTTCTTCTTGGAACGCCTTTACAGTTTTTGCTCTATGGCAAGATGCACTATCATCTTGAAACATGATGTCATCCCCCAAACATCCTTTCGATTGATGGAATCAGAGAAGTGTCTGAAATGTCAATGTAAATTTCTGCATTTATTGAAGATGTAATGGCAGTCATTTCTCCAGTGCCATTACCTGACATGCAGCCCCATATTATTAATGAATGTGGACATTTGCATGTTTCTCCAGGGAGTCATCTTCATAAATCCAAACAATAAGATCCAGCATTATCACTCTCACGGTTTGGAGTGGCTGTGCTAGCGACAACGTGGCGGTGACTAACACAATATGATTTACTATAGACAAAATAAAGCGCACTCACATGGGAGTGGTATAACTAGAAAGTGCAAAAATACAATACAGACAGGGAACAACACGTGGAACATGTCCCGGTTTAAATTAAGGTAGAAGTTGTGGAAACCTATGCACAGCAAGTGGAAAGGAGAACTATAAAATAAAGGCACTGGACAGGAACTAAGATCCCACACACAGGGAAAAGGGAAACATAAGCAAAACAGTTACACATCGCCTTGCCCAACACAGATCTGTTAATCATCACTGAATATGACTTTCATTCAGTCTTAGATACCGTATTTCTTTGAATTGCCGCCGGGGCGCTAATTAATTTAAAACCTCTTCTCACTCCTGCGCTTACCAAAGGCATGCGGTAAAAGTAAGCATGCACTAATTATTTTAAAACCTATTCTCACTCCGGCACTTACCAAAGGTATGCAGTAAAAATTTGAGTGTGATGTAAGCTTGGACCTTAAATCCTACTGAATAGCTCTTAATATTCTTCCCTTTATTCGATTTCACATTACCGGTATTAAAATCAGCCTCCTCCATTTTGAAAATGATGACAGAGGAAGTGTCACTCGTGACGTCACGAGTTTGACCAGGCGCTAATACTAAGCATGCGCTAATTATTTTGGAAAGCGAGTTTGACCCGGCAGTAATTCAAGGCAGGCGCATACTATATGCCCTGCAGCAATTCAAGGAAATACGGTAGTCCACTATTGCTTTTCCTTCGCCCCGTTGGAACCTTGTTTTTTTTTTTATAAAGCTAAACTTTTGTTTAGCTTTTCTGTATTTAAATCCCATTTCTTTTAGGCAGTTTCTTACAGTTTGGTCACAGGCGGTAACTTCAGTTTTCGCCCATTTATTTTTTTGTGCATTTTGCCCGGAAAAGTCTGCTGCCAGTCACTCACTTACTCTTTCCCATGACTGTCAAGTCGTCGGAGAGATAACTGCGATGAAGAAGCAGAAAGTACAAGCTCTTTTGCCTTAACCGCTATGCAATCAGTGATCCGATTAATGTACTTTATATGTCAGTACAAAAATGAGTGAGGATACTTAGATTGCTGTGCTCACTGGCAAATTTCACTCGAAAATACAGCCTGAAAAAAACTTTAGTTAAAACTATTACTGGCATCAGACTATGTTAAGGTATCGTGTGGAGTTCCCCAGGGTTCGGTTCTTGGCCCTGCACTCTTCAGCATCTACATGCTGCCGCTTGGTGACATCGTAAGCAAGTACGGTGTTAGCTTTCACTGTTATGCTGATGACACCCAACTCTACATGCCCCTAAAGCTGACCAACACGCCGGGTTGTAGTCAGCTGGAGGCGTGTCTTAATGAAATTAAACAATGGATGTCCGCTAACTTTTTGCAACTCAAAGCCAAGAAAACGGAAATGTTGATTATCGGTCCTGCTAGACACCCACACCTATTTAATAAAACCACCTTAACATTTGACAACCAAACAATTACACAAAGCGACTCGTAAAGAATTTTGGTATTATCTTCGACACAACTCTCTCGTTTGAGTCACACATTAAGAGCGTTACTAAAACGGCCTTCTTTCATCTCCGTAATATCGCAAAAATTCGCTCCATTTTGTCCACTAGCGACTCTGATATCATTATTCATGCGTTTGTTACGTCTCGTCTTGATTACTGTAACGTATTATTTTCGGGTCTCCCCATGTCTAGCATTAAAAGATTACAGTTGGTACAAAATGCGGCTGCTAGACTTTTGACAAGAACAAGAAAGTTTGATCATATTACGCCTGCACTGGTTTCCTGTGCACTGGTTTCCTGTGCACTTAAGATGTGACTTTAAGGTTTTACTACTTACGTATAAAATACTACACAGTCTAGCTCCATCCTATCTTGCCGACTGTATTGTACCATATGTCCCGGCAAGAAATCTGCGTTCAAAGAACTCCGGCTTATTAGTGATTTCCAGAGCTCAAAAAAAGTCTGCGGGCTATAGAACGCTTTCTATTCGGGCTCCAGTACTCTGGAATGCCCTCCCGGTAACAGTTTGAGATGCTACCTCAGTAGAAGCATTTCAGTCCCATCTTAAAACTCATTTGTATACTCTAGCCTTTAAATAGACCCCCTTTTTAGACCAGTTGATCTGCCTTTACTTTTCTTTTTTCCTCTGCCCCTCTCTCCCTTGTGGAGGGGGGGCGGGTTGGACACAGGTCTGGTGGCCATGGATGAAGAGCTGGCTGTCCAGAGTCGGGACCCGAGGCGGACCGCTCGCCTGTGCATCGGTTGGGGACAACTCTGAGCTGCTGACCCGTCTTCGCTTGGGATGGTCTCCTGCTGGCTGCACTATTGACGGGACTCTCGCTATTATATTGGATCTACTATGGACTGGATTCTCACTGTTGTGTTGGATCCACTATGGACTGGACTTTCACAATATTATATTAGACCTGCTCGACATCCATTGCTTTCGGTTGAGTTTTTCCTTGTCCTTATGTGGGCTCTTTACCGCGGATATCGTTGTGGCTTGTGCAGTCCTGTGAGACACTTGTAATTTAGGGCTATATAGTGAATGTTGTCTGTCTATCTGTGTTGGCCCTGTGATGAGGTGGCGACTTGTCCAGGGTGTACCCCGCCTTCCGCCCGATTGTAGCTGAGTTAGGCGCCAGCGCCCCCCGCGACCCCGAAAGGGAATAAGCGGTAGAAAATGGATGGATGGATGGATAAATAAACATTGATTGATTGATACTATGTTTTGTGCAAATAAATTACATGCATTTAGAGAAATCGTTAAAATAAACATTTATGGATGCTATTTTGACATTAAAATTGCATGTGTGTAAGCAAATCTGAATTATGCAAGCAAGCAATCACCTGTGATTAATCAGGATTAATCCAAATGCCAAAATGTGATTAATCTTTTTTTTTTTTAAATAATAATTTGACAGCTTCACAGTAATTACGAGACAAATACATCATAGTAAAAAAGAAAAAAGACCCACTGGGTATGCCGGAAACAAGTTTGAGGGGCCTCAAGACTCGTACAGCCCTCAGGGTGCGAAGGTCCACAGGGATGTTCATGTGGGCCCCTGCTGTCGCCAGGATCCTAATGAACAGAACAGCAGACTTAATACTTTGCATCATCATTTTAGTGGGAAAATATTCAACATAGTGGACAATGAAGCAGTGGTAGTTTCTTTATTTCATTCATTTTTTTATTGAATAGCTTCTGTCTGATACGTTTTAATGCCAGAGAAAAATCCTAATAACAAGGAGGTATTACTCCAGTGTGGCTTGATCAGAATCATAAAAATGCTCCTTCAAACAATATGTGTGGAGAAGGATGAATGGTGCACAATTTGCATTTTGGAACATACATCCACTGTACTGTACATCTGGCAGGCATCGCAATACTCATATCTGCCCCCCCCCCCCCCACACACACACACACGCACACACACACACGCACACACACACACACACACACACACACACACACACACACACGCACACACACACACACACTGATGTCCTTCCACCTACACACAAACGCTGCAAAACACACACACACACACACACACAGGCATTCTTGTATTTCTTACCCAAAAAATGCTTACCTCTTTAGGACCGCCCTTGACAGGTATATATAGTTTTGTATTTACAACATAAATAACATATACATACTATGCAAATGTAAAAAAATCCAGCTTTTAGTTAATTTTATAAATATTTGTATTTTTGGTTTGTAATTGTTTTTTAATCATTATTTACTTAAAGTTAATACAGTATGCCACTATATATGTATTTATTTGTTGTATTAATTTTGGCCAAAGGGGGCGCATTTCAATTTCTTACACACACTTGTTATTACATATGTTGGCCAGAGGGGAACACTACAAAATTTTACACACACTTGTTATTTCATATGTTGACCAGATGGGAGCACTTTTAAAACCGACACACAGTCAATTTGAAAAATACCTTCTTTTTGGGACCACCCTCATTTTGATCGATTTCACCACCAGGGTTGCAAATGAGACATTCTCTAATAGATGCAATGGTTTTCCATATTGGGACCATGTTTTATGTCCTAACTTGTTCACCGGTCCTCATATGGAAGCTACTTTTCCTCATTGTTGTCTCAATAAGGGTAGAAATACAAGAACTCACACACACACACACACACACACGCACACACACACACACACACACACACACACACACACACACACACACACACACACACACACACACACACACGGGGACGGCGTGGCGAAGTTGGTAGAGTGGCTGTGCCAGCGACTTGAGGGTTGCTGGTTCAATCCCCACCTTCTACCATCCTAGTCACGTCCGTTGTGTCCTTGGGCAAGACACTTCACCCTTGCTCCTGATGGGTCCTGGTGAGCGCCTTGATTGGCAGCTGCCGCCATCAGTGTGTGAATGTGTGTGTGAATGGGCGAATGTGGAAATACTGTCAAAGCAATTTGGGCTCCTTAAAGAGGGGTAGAAAAGCACTATACAAGTACAACCCATTTACCATTTATCATTTACACGCACACACACACACACACACACACACACACACACACACACACACACACACACACACACATTTATTCAATCCTAAAATGATTGTCGATATATGCTTACGTGCAACGTCATGTTTAAAATGACCGACAAGTATCAATGCATACCATACCATGAATTGATCAATGTGGACCCCGACTTAAACAAGTTGAAAAGCTTATTCGGGTGTTACCATTTAGTGGTCAATTGTACGGAATATGTACTGAACTGTGCAATCTACTAATAAAAGTTTCAATCAATCGATCAATGCACCTGCCAAGCTCTCTCACAAACATACGCGCACACACACACACACGCACGCACACACACACATAACATCCTAGCCTCTGGTGAGGGCGGTCACATTCTCCGTTCCCTCCTTCCCTGCTTGCTCTCTTTGTCTTTGTCCTTGTCTGAACTTTTTAAAAGCCTCTTTCTTTGCGCTGTCCTCTAATCCAAATTTCAATATGAATATGATCAGCTGGACTCTTGACGCTATTGACACAGTCTTATTGACAAGAGGTTCGGGGTAGCCTGGCTGCCCTGATGGAACCATCGCTGCGGGTTACGTGCGGGACTCCTGGAACTCATGGAGGATCATGTGCCTCTCAGCTCTTTCCATTGAGGACGTCGAAGACATCTACCTATTTGGAGCTGTGATCACGGGGCACTTGCTGATTGGGCTGGGCATTGCTCTGGTGTATCGACAAATTCGGAAGACGATGGAAGCCACTCAAGGAGCCCAACGGCTGTTCAACGCAATGGAAGGATTGGGTCGGGCTGTGGGAACACGGACTTGTGCGATTTCTGAGTTGAATCGC
>NC_084624.1:34203789-34313789 GCF_033978795.1 Nerophis ophidion | reverse complement strand
ACACATATCTATTATTGGTGCCAAAAATTGACCAAAGAATGATTTTAATCATGTGTTTGACATAGGATTGTATGGTATGCTGGTATTAGTATAGTACCGGGATACTAATGAATCATATTCGATACTATATTGCCTCTGAAAAGTACCAGTCCACCACCCCCCATCGTCGTCACGTCGTGTCATTGCTGATATAACGAGCAGAAGAGCATGTTCGGCAGTGCACAATCACGGAGTACTTACAAGCAGACACAGTGTATGGACCAGGGGTCACCAACCTTTTTGAAACCAAGAGCTACTTCTTGGGTACTGATTAATCCGAAGAGCTACCAGTTTGATACACACATAAATAAATTGCCAGAAATAGCCAATTTGCTCAATTTACCTTTAATAAAAAATAAAAATAAAAATAAAAAATATATATATGGGTATTTCTGTCTGTCATTCCGTCGTACATTTTTTTTCTTTTACGGAAGGTTTTTTATAGAGAATAAATGATGAAAAAAAACACTTAATCGAACGGTTTAAAAGAGGATAAAACAGGAAAAAAATGAAAATTACATTTTGAAACATAGTTTATCTTGAATTTAGACTCTTTAAAATTCAAAATTCAACCGAAAAAAAGAAGAGAAAAACCAGCTAATTAAAATCTTTTTGAAAAATTAAAAAAATAATTTATGGAACATCATTAGTAATTTTTCCTGATTAAGATTAATTTTAGAATTTTGATGACATGTTTTAAATAGGTTAAAATCCAATCTGCACTTTGTTAGGATATACAACAAATTGGACCAAGTTATATTTCTAAAAAAGTTAAATCATTATTTCTTCTAGATTTTCCAGAACAAACATTTTAAAAGAAATTCAAAAGACTTTGAAATAAGATTTGAATTTGATTCTAAAGATTTTTCTAGATTTGCCTGAATAATTGTTTTGAATTTTAATCATAAGTTTGAAGAAATATTTCACAAATATTCTTTGTTGAAAAAACAGAAGCTAAAATTAAGAATTGAATTAAAAATTATTTATTATTCTTTAAAATAACAAATTAATTTACTTGAACATTAATTTAAATTGTCAGGAAAAAAGAGGAAGGAATTTAAAAGGTAAAAATGTATATGTTTTTAAAAATCCTAAAATAATTTTTACGGTTGTATTTTTTCTTTAAAATTTTCTTTCTGAAAGTTATAAGAAGCAAAGTAAAAAAATAAATGAATTCATTTAAACAAGTGAAGACCAAGTCTTTAAAATATTTTCTTGGATTTTTAAACTCTATTTGAGTTTTGTCTCTCTTACGATTAAAAATGTCGAGCAAAGCGAGACCAGCTCGCTAGTAAATAAATAAAATTTAAAAAATAGAGGCAGCTCACTGGTAAGTGCTGCTATTTTTTAGCTAGTTTTAGAACAGGCCGGCGGGCTACTCATCTGGTCCTTACGGGCTACCTGGTACCCACGGGCACCGCGTTGGTGACACCTGGTATAGACAGAAAAGGGAGAATGGATGCATTTTGGCTCAAAACCTAACGATAAAGGTGAAGCTATAAAACTGAAACGCCCACCGGAAGTGGTGCTTTAAGACATGGCTAGCTCGCTAGTGGCTAAAGTCTAGCCCCAGTCTGCTGTGTTAAATCACTAATCGTCACCTCCATGGCGACAAATAAAGTAAACGTCTTACAAGTATCATCCCTGCAGGACGAGGAATAGCTAAACATGCTTCACTATGCACTGTAGCTCACCGGCGTCAAGAGGTAAACAAACGCCATTGGTGGATCTACACCTAACATCCATTGTAATGATACCAAGTACAGCAGCGTATCTAGTCGATACTATTATGATTACGTCGATATTTTTTGGCATCATATCTTTCATTTAAAAAAAAATGTATACTATGTTCTCCTCTCTGAGCTGCAACCTTATCGTGGTAGAGGAGTTTGCGTGTCCCAATGATCCTAGGAGCTATGTTGTCCGGGGGCATAAAGCCCCCTGGTAGGGTCTCCCAAGGCAAACAGGTTCTAGGTGAGGGATCAGACAAAGAGCAGCTCGAAGACCTTTATGAAGAAGAAACATCATGGACCCAGATTTCCCTCGCCCGGACGCGGGTCACCGGGGCCCCCCTCTGGAGCCAGGCCCGGAGGTGGGGCACGATGGCGAGCGCCTGGTGGCCGGGCCTGTTCCCATGGGGCCCGGCCGGGCACAGCCCGAAGAGGCAACGTGGGTCACCCCTCCAATGGGCTCACCACCCATAGCAGGGGCCATAGAGGTCGGGTGCAATGTGAGCTGGGCGACAGCCGAAGGCAGGGCACTTGGCGGTCCGATCCTCGGCTACAGAAGCTAGCTCTTGGGACGTGGAACGTCACGTCACTGGGGGGGAAAGAGCCTGAGCTAGTGCGCGAAGTCGAGAAATTCCGGCTGGATATAGTCGGACTCACTTCGACGCACAGCAAGGGCTCTGGAACCACTTCTCTCGAGAGGGATTGGACCCTCTTCCACTCTGGCGTTGCCGGCAGTGAGAGGCGACGGGCTGGGGTGGCAATTCTTGTTTCCCCCGGCTCAAAGCCTGTACGTTGGAGTTCAACCCGGTGGAAGAAAGGGTAGCCTCCCTCCGCCTTCGGGTGGGGGGACGGGTCCTGACTGTTGTTTGTGCTTATGCACCAAACAGCAGTTCAGAGTACCCACCCTTTTTGGGAACGCTCGAGGGAGTACTGGAAAGTGCTCCCCCGGGTGATTCCCTTGTCCTACTGGGAGACTTCAATGCTCACGTTGGCAACGACAGTGAAACCTGGAGAGGCGTGATTGGGAAGAATGGCCGCCCGGATCTGAACCCGAGTGGTGTTTTGTTATTGGACTTTTGTGCTCGTCACAGTTTGTCCATAACAAACACCATGTTCAAACATAAGGGTGTCCATATGTGCACTTGGCACCAGGACACCCTAGGCCGCAGTTCCATGATCGACTTTGTAGTTGTGTCATCGGATTTGCGGCCTCATGTTATGGACACTCGGGTGAAGAGAGGGGCGGAGCTTTCTACCGATCACCACCTGGTGGTGAGTTGGCTGCGATGGTGGGGGAGGATGCCGGACAGACCTGGGAGGCCCAAACGCATTGTGAGGGTCTGCTGGGAACGTCTGGCAGAGTCTCCTGTCAGACAAAGTTTCAATTCCCACCTCCGGAAGAACTTTGAACATGTCACGAGGGAGGTGCTGGACATTGAGTCCGAGTGGACCATGTTCCGCACCTCTATTGTCGAAGCGGCAGATCGGAGCTGTGGCCGCAAGGTAGTTGGTGCCTGTCGGGGCGGAAATCCTAAAACCCCTTGGTGGACACCAGCGGTGAGGGATGCCGTCAAGCTGAAGAAGGAGTCCTATCAGGTCCTTTTGGCTCATAGGACTCCGGAGGCAGTGGACAGGTACCGACAGGCCAAGCGGTGTGCAGCTTCAGCGGTCGCGGAGGCAAAAACTCGGACATGGGAAGAGTTCGGGGAAGCCATGGAAAACGACTTCCGGACGGCTTCGAAGCGATTCTGGACCACCGTCCGCCGCCTCAGGAAGGGGAAGCAGTGCACTATCAACACCGTGTATGGTGCGGATGGTGTTCTGCTGACCTCGACTGCGGATGTTGTGGATAGGTGGGAGGAATACTTCGAAGACCTCCTCAATCCCACCAACACGTCTTCCTATGAGGAAGCAGTGCCTGGGGAATCTGTGGTGGACTCTCCTATTTCTGGGGCTGAGGTCGCTGAGGTAGTTAAAAAGCTCCTCAGTGGCAAGGCCCCAGGGGTGGACGAGATCCGCCCGGAGTTCCTTAAGGCTCTGGATGCTGTGGGGCTGTCTTGGTTGACAAGACTTTGCAGCATCGCGTGGACATCGGGGGCGGTACCTCTGGATTGGCAGACCGGGGTGGTGGTCCCTCTCTTTAAGAAGGGGGACCGGAGGGTGTGTTCCAACTATCGTGGGATCACACTCCTCAGCCTTCCCGGTAAGGTTTATTCAGGTGTACTGGAGAGGAGGCTACGTCGGATAGTCGAACCTCGGATTCAGGAGGAACAGTGTGGTTTTCGTCCTGGTCGTGGAACTGTGGACCGGCTCTATACTCTCGGCAGGGTTCTTGAGGGTGCATGGGAGTTTGCCCAACCAGTCTACATGTGCTTTGTGGACTTGGAGAAGGCATTCGACCGTGTCCCTCGGGAAGTCCTGTGGGGAGTGCTCAGAGAGTATGGGGTATCGGACTGTCTTATTGTGGCGGTCCGTTCCCTGTACGATCAGTGCCAGAGCTTTGTCCGCATTGCCGGCAGTAAGTCGAACACATTTCCAGTGAGGGTTAGACTCCGCCAAGGCTGTCCTTTGTCACCGATTCTGTTCATAACTTTTATGGACAGAATTTCTAGGCGCAGTCAAGGCGTTGAGGGGTTCCGGTTTGGTAACCGCAGGATTAGGTCTCTGCTTTTTGCAGATGATGTGGTCCTGATGGCTTCATCTGACCGGGATCTTCAGCTCTCGCTGGATCGTTTCGCAGCCGAGTGTGAAGCGACCGGAATGAGAATCAGCACCTCCAAGTCCGAGTCCATGGTTCTCGCCCGGAAAAGGGTGGAGTGCCATCTCCGGGTTGGGGAGGAGACCCTGCCCCAAGTGGAGGAGTTCAAGTACCTAGGAGTCTTGTTCACGAGTGAGGGAAGAGTGGATCGTGAGATCGACAGGCGGATCGGTGCGGCGTCTTCAGTAATGCGGACGTTGTACCGGTCCGTTGTGGTGAAGAAGGAGCTGAGCCGGAAGGTAAAGCTCTCAATTTACCGGTCGATCTACGTTCCCATCCTCACCTATGGTCATGAGCTTTGGGTCATGACCGAAAGGATAAGATCACGGGTACAAGCGGCCGAAATGAGTTTCCTCCGCCGGGTGGCGGGGCTCTCCCTTAGAGATAGGGTGAGAAGCTCTGCCATCCGGGAGGAACTCAAAGTAAAGCCGCTGCTCCTTCACATCGAGAGGAGCCAGATGAGGTGGTTCGGGCATCTGGTCAGGATGCCACCCGAACGCCTCCCTAGGGAGGTGTTTAGGGCACGTCCAACCGGTAGGAGGCCACGGGGAAGACCCAGGACACGTTGGGAAGACTATGTCTCCCGGCTGGCCTGGGAACGCCTCGGGATCCCCCGGGAAGAGCTAGACGAAGTGGCTGGGGAGAGGGAAGTCTGGGTTTCCCTGCTTAGGCTGTTGCCCCCGCGACCCGACCTCGGATAAGCGGAAGATGATGGATGGATGGATGGATGGATGTATACTATGTTTATAAACTCCGGAAATATGTCCCTGGACACATGAGGACTTTGAATGTGACCAATGTATGATCCTGTAACTACTTGGTATCGGATTGATACCCAAATTTGTGGTATCATCTAAAACTAATGTAAAGTATCAAACAACAAAAGAATAAGTGGTTATTAAATTTTAACATAAGTGTAGATAAAACATGTTAAATTAAGTTGAAGTTAAAGTACCAATGATTGTCACACACACACTAGGTGTGGTGGATTTGTCCAATGTTTTGACCCATTCCCTTTTTCACCCCTTGGGAGGTGAGGGGAGCAGTGAGCAGCAGTGGTGGCCGCACCCCGGAATAATTTTTGGGTGATAAAAGAGAAAGTAAGCAGATGTTAACAGTAAATGAACAAGTAGATTAACAAGTCATTTTCTCCCGCTTGTCCTTAATATTTTTGACAAAATATTAGAATGGAAAATGACACAATATGTTACTGCATATGCCAGCAGCTAAATTAGGAGCCTTTGTTTGCTCACTTACTAATTAAAGGTCAAGCTGTCTTGTATGTTTACTATTTTATTTAAGAACAAACTTGCAATAAGAAACATATGTTTAATGTACTGTAAGATTTTTTGTTAAAATAAAGCCAAAAATGCCATTTTTTGTGGTCCCCTTTATTTAGAAAAGTACTGAAAAGTATCAAAATAATTTTGGTACCAGTACCAAAATATTGATATCCGGACAAAAATAGTTTGACAAAACAATAACTGTCTCAACTTAGGGATTTGCTATGTTAGCAAAACCAACCAGTTTTTGAAAACAATAACTTGAATTATATTTACTATCCACTTAAATAAGATACAAAATGGGTCAGAATAGTGATATTGTACAGTTTAAATTATTTTTTTCTTAGTGTTACAAGATTTTTCAATGTGTTATTTAAACGTTAGCAACCGAGGGGGGCGCTAAGCTAGTTTGCTACTGGTACTTCCTCAACATGCTAATGCTAGCTGTAGCCATGTCAGCCCATCAAGCCCAACGGTTTGTAAAAGTTAATTCCGGTTAATTCAAGGACATCCTTATCAAAAGTGACTTTCAGCTGACTTCTAATTGAGAATCTGGCGAATAGTCTAATACACACAAGAGGTTATTTCCGCCACACGGCTAATAAATCAGTCCCAATTACCCTTCGTCGGTGCGCTAACTTTGGCTAGCCATCGGTAATGTAACAATACAAGGGCAACAAGTTTGATGATAACAATTCACACCTGCGGCCATTTAAATAAACGATTTCTCAAAACAATCTTGTCATTGGGGAGACATTTTAGCCCTAATCAAAGCATCATGTCCACCTGTCGGACGCGCGCGTTCCCGCCGGATTCAATTATCCGACATGTTGCTGTACTCCGGGTCCTGCTTTTTAGCCACACGCTCATCGCTTAGATTAAGGTTTTTAATTGAGCACAGTCTCCCAGCAGATTGTTTTGTAGCAATTCATTAAAACCAAATGGAATGAATGCCGCCAGCGCTGGCCCAGTGGCCTCAATTTGATTCCCACGCGGCCTCCGTGACACATGTGTGCTTTCTTTTAAGTCTGACTTACTTGTGCTGTGACACACAATCAATGTGGAATGGAGGCAGACAGAAAGAGATGCTGATGTGCTCGAGAAAATGTGTCAAATATGTGGCAGAAAACCAGGCCGCTCATTTTCACATCCAGAGGAAGGACCCTGATCACAGGATATTTGGGTTGACCACTTTGTGCATAACTTGTTGGAGTGATTCTTGTCAACCACAAACCTAAAAATACCATATTGTAATATTTTGGACTATTTTAAACAAGTCCCAGAGGTGCCACAATTGAGTATTTTAGAAAATTAAACCCTGATGCTGGAAATTAAGCCGCATTGGGAACACACAGTTTTGTGTGTCTGTAGCTTTAGTGTAAATGAGCTGTGTTTGTGCATGCATGTCAGACAGAGTTTGTGGCTGTTGTGCACTTCATCCAGTTTTTACAAATACACTCTAAGTCTGAGCCTAGTTTATAAAATCCGCTACACCTCCCTGATACCGAAGTACATGTCAAATTACTTCCAGAAAGTAAATGACCGCCATAACCACAACACCAGGGAGAGCTCCACAAACCACGTTCAACCCAGATTCCGATCTAACAAAGGTCTTAACGCATTTTCTTTCTATGCCACATCAATATGGAATGCACTTCCAACGGGTGTAAAAGAAAGTGCATCTCTATCCTGCTTCAAAACCGCACTAAAAGAACACCTCCAGACAACTTCAACCCTAAACTAACACCCTCCCTCCTCCACATCCCACCTACCCGGATTGTAAATAATCAAATGTATATACTTGTTCTTATGCTTTCTGAACTCACTATGTTCACTGCTCGCTGTACATATCCAACCAAGTCAAACCTACTGTTTCAATGTTCATTTCTCTGACGAGGCAATTGTTGATGACTGAAGTACTGATTTCAACCAAACCTAACCCCCCGGATTGTAAATAATGTAAATAATTCAATATACATATACTCTTATGATTAACTTGTATGATGACTGTACTATGCTGACAGTATATATTTGTACCATGAATTGATTAACGTGGACCCAGATTTAAACATGTTGAAAAACGTATTCGGGTGTTACCAATTAGTGGTCAATTGTACGGAATATGGACTGTACTGTGCAATATACTACTAAAAGTTTCAATCAATCATTCAATCTGCACTTGACCAACATAATAGATGCCATATGTACGGTGGTCAAAAGGTGCCAACACGCAACAAAGTCCAAAACACATGCAATACGGGGGGAAAACAACTAATTAAATCGATAGCTCTATAATATACCGTATTTTCCGGACCATAGGGCGCACCGGATTATAAGGTGCATTGCTGATGAATGGTCTATTTTAGATTTTGTTTCATATATTAGGCGCACCAGATTATAGGGTGCATTAAAGGAGTTATATAAATATGTTTTTCTAAATGTAAAACACTTCCTTGTGGTCTACATAGTTTTCCTTGCCCTTATGTGGGCCTACCGAGGATGTCGTAGTGGTTTATGTTGTGGTTTGTGCAGCCCTTTGAGACACTAGTGATTTAGGGCTATATAAGTAAACATTGTTTGATTGATTGATGTAATGGTATTTATTTGGTTAAAATGTTGCACAGATTATGTTGTACAGATAATCTTCAAGCCGCTTTCTGACAGTCGCTTCAGAATGCGCCGCTTTGTGGGCGGTCTTTTTTACATGGCTCTCTTTGGGCAGCGTCTTCTCCCCGTCATCATTGGTGTAGCGTGCAAGGACGGGGGTGGAAGAAGTGTCGAAAGATGGAACTAACTGTTTTAATGACATTCAGACTTTACTTAAATCAACAACGGAGCAGCATCTCCTCATCCGTGGCTCACTAGTGCAACAACAAATGTGTCCCATGAAAAAACGTCCGACCGGAACTCTTTTGTGGGTGAATTATATAAACCCACTACACTGGTAGGCAAGGCAAGGCATAAGTTAGCACTTTAAGCTACTTTGTATTAGAAATGGCAACAGCAGAAGATGAATGTCCCATAACAAAAAGACAGTGAAAAAGAAAAAGCTTATCGACTATGGCATCGGCACGGACAACAGTGGCAGACGTGCGCAAACTTTCAGGACTTATGCAGATCTCAAATACACATCAGCAGGTACCAGGACAGGAGGTAAGAAAAGTTTGTTTTGCATAATAATGTGGAACAAAACGCCAGATAATATGGGTGCCATTTTGCGGTCCTTATACACACACCATAGTAATACTCGTATCTCTGACTGCAGTAGCCATAATGGGCCAACAATCCATCAAGCAGTGCGGCTTCAAAGTCATACTAAAACATTTTTTAATGCCGTGTTTAATGTTCTTTATTTTCAATGGAACATTCAAAGTTTTTTTGTTGTTTACTGGCGTCATATTGCAGTCTACACGTATCTCTTTTGTCACACTGGTCACACTTATCATTACACCATGTACCAAATAAAATTGCTTCGAGGTCGATAAGCACAACCAGAATTATTCCGTACATTAAGTGCACTGGGCTATAAGGCGCACTGTCGAATTTAGAGGAAATTAAAGGATTTTAAGTGCGCCTTATAGTCCGCAAAATACGGTATTTATTTGTATATCCCTCTCAGACCTGACGCCACTGGTAGGGCTTTTATTATATATATGATTAGTGTACATGCATGCCGCCTTCAGGCTTGTCAGGCACGTCAACGCGGCCGCCCTCTTCAGCAGGGTTTTCGTCGAACCAATCAGACCAATGTGCATCTGACTGGCACCAACATTTTAATCAATGATATACCTAAATCTCAGTTGACTAATGCAGTAAATAGATGCGGCTTCCCCCAACACAAGATGACAACCCTATCGACGCATTGTTCCGATGGGAAACAGCATCAGAGGTGGCATCTACGTATTCATTATTATGGGGCTTACTTCCTAGTAGCATGCTCACGTCTGATTTCATCGTACTTCCGTTCGGTTTTCCCCGTATGGACATTGTTGTTGTCGTCCGAATACATATATCACATACAGCACCTTCACATCAAGGAACGTTAGTAACATTAGCAAAGCTATATGACCCACAGTACTAACATTACATCACATTTAAACAGCAAAATCATGCTAGGTTTGCATATATGTTGAAGAAAAACACAAGAATCCCTAACTCTACTACTTCTGGTGGTGGGTACCAAATGTAATACTAAATAAATGGGTTTCGACTAACTTCTGTCAGTATTCCTGGGTACTGATTTACACAAAATCGAACGGTACCAAATTTCGAAACCTTTGATGTGTGTGTCCAGTTGCAGCCGTAGCCGGGAAACAAGTAGCCAAGCACTCACAGTGGACTCAGCCGGACTCCCTCTCGGTAGTGTTTCAATTTTCCATTTAAAAAAAAGTACAGTAAGGCTCCACTTTTTAAAATGTGCCAGGTCAATGCTAACTTACATTGGATTTGTTAAGGGAAACTACAACAAAGATACAATTTACAATTAAAGTATAAAGTACAATTCTTACAGTATAAACACTTTGTAGGGCTCAACAAAAGACACGCAATCTGGCTAAGACAACACAACATAGTCTAAATACTCGTGCAATCTAATGTCTTGGAATTGCAACTGCATGTAAAGTCTACTACATAATACTTGCAAATGAGATTTAGAAGTATAAGAAAATTGAGGTCTACCATATGTAAAGCACAGTAGTTAACATTTATTGACACATTTGACCACACACAAAAGTAACGAAAATTGGTACTGGTACCGAATTGTCATGGACTAGGAATTAGTACACTATCAATTCAAATGTGAACGGTACCACCAATTCTTAAGGTACTTTAACCCTAGCGCTAGCTCGGATAGTTGGTATAGTTCCAGGCTATATTTCAAGCCGTGTAGCGAAGCCTTTGGTTTTCCATAGCGGTCCTTTAACTCATCTACCTGGAAATAGATTCACTTTACTCATTTTTCAAAACCTACCCAGAAATCCTCTTGTGTGTTTGTAAAGAAAGAAAGAAAGAAAGAAAGAAACAACCGGCATCCTATCATGCGACTGAGAAGCTAAGAAGCTCGTTAGTTTGTACACAGTAGAGCTGATTTGGGCTAATGACCCATTTCTGAAGTGCTGCAAACTTCATTGTTGGATAATGACACTTACTGAAAGCATGGCTCTGTAAAATAAAAAAATAAATGTTTATCGAAGAAGGCGCAAGATCAAATATAAAAGGTGGAGAAATAAAAGACATGTGAAGGTCCTTGAATGCAGCACGCTGAACCCCTCACTGCTTCACTCCTGCGTAATTAATTCACCAAAGCAACCGCTCTTGCGTGGAAAAAATAAAGATTCTCATTGTTTTTTGTTTGTTTCCACCCCGCTGTTTCTTGGTTTTGCGAATCATTGGCAACATCCAGAGTGAATTAAGCAAGGTCCTGGGGGCGAGCACAAGCAGGTTTCATACACAACTGCCAATCCACTTATCCACCCACCTATCACCCACTGCAAAGACTGGTTGCTGCGCCATGGAAACGCACATTTCCTGCTTTTGATGCGCGCTCGCTCAGCACACAGCTTGTCTCAACATCACATCGGACATATACAAAGCTGACCTTTCTGTCGGGTCAACCTGGCTGGAGAGTAAACGCCTGCAGAACTTGATTACATGAATGGATACAAGTTGATGGGGGCAGCAACAGACGCATGAATGCACCAACATAACCATACAAAGCGTGTCTGAAATTAATCTTTCGCTCCGTCAACCCCAGCGTAGTAGCCACAAAATGAAAAACTAATTGCACACTCACGTTGTTGAGGTTTAATTAAAACAACTTCTGCGGTAGTTTGTTGTATATAATGTACATACAGTACATTAGCAAAATAACACACACTCATATACACATACACAGTGGGAATGTTGGCCTGTCTGTAACAAGGATCCAATGAGTGGGAATATCCATCAGAGATACTGCCAATGATCAGATACTTTACATAACCAATGTGACCAACAGTGAGGATGCAAATGTCCAGTACTAAAACCATACAGTAAGTTTCTCTGGCTCTCAACCAAGGCGGACACTTTTCCGTCCCCTCCCCTAACCTCTCCTGCTTGTGCTTCTTTTGTCTTGTCCTAACTTACTTGGAGTCTATTTTTGCACTGCTCTACAAAATCTAAACAATGGAATTGATCAACAGGCCTCGCAACGAAATTGACAGGATCTTCTTGACGAGCAGCTCAGTTCTGGGGAATCTACTTGTTCTAACCGAACGTTCGTTGCTAGACACACGATGGATTCCTGGGAGAAGGGGAGTGCTGCGTGCCCGGTGACTCTTTCAGTTGAGGACGTTGAAGACGTCTACCTACTAGGAATCATGATAACGGGACATCTGTTGGTTGAAGTAAATGTTTTCCGGGTGTATTGAAAGAATTGGGAGATGCTGGCAGCCGTTCAAGGTACCCTAAAGCCGGCCACAAATGATTGAAGGATGGGCAGAACTGTCGGGACTCAGACCTTTGGGGTTTCTAGACTAAATCGCAAACTGGATAACATCTTGGAGAAGCTATCTGCTCTGCTCTCCAAGGCAAAATACAGTGCATTAGAGGAGCAGAAACAGATGGAGTGAAATGTTTAAATTTGTTTTTGGCTCGCTCAAACACAAACATTCTAATCTGGATTGTTTTCCTCGGCTGGAACGTCGTTGCTTTAAAATTTCCCTGCGGACTGTGCAGCGAAAAGAAATTCCTTTATTGTCTTTCATGGACACACACCTGTTGGTTGTTGACTTGTGTTGGACTGACTGGCTGTGTTATCACAATACCACTCTGCCAGCAGCGAGGTCGAGGAACAAAGCGACTCTTCAGGCTTACACACACACACGTACCCCACTCCCCACATCCCACACATTCTTCGCTTCACCCCCTGTGGTCTGATTGGACAATGGAGCATGGCCATTCCCTCCCCCCTTGTTGCAAGTGTCGAGTTGTGTGTCGTGAGATGTGTAGGTACAGAGCATCTTCAGGGACAAACAGCACCCAGCTCAATGAAGGACCTTGGTCACATCCTGTGACATCCCAGGCCATAGAGTATTCCCACTCACAAGGCTCGCTACCACAACAGTTTTTTCCCTGCTGCCGTGAGACTTGTAGCACAGGACATTAAGATGGGAAGGAAATACTTCACTCAACACCTAATAGACTAAATGGACAGTTGACCACCTCACAAAGTGATACAAGTGTGCAATATTAACCTAAAAATTAAAAAAAACTGTGTCATTATACAATATGAAAAATGTGCGCAATTACCCCTAGTTGTACTTTATTCATTATTGTTTATTTTAAATGTTTTGTATAACTTCTATACAGTTTAGTTGAATGTATTAACTGTTAAGACAACCTGTCTATTTTGTTTACGTTGTACTATTTTTTTTGTACCCTTTTTACTTTTTTTTTTACAATGCCATTCTATTTTCAAACTCTTGTTTTTGTAGAAGTAGAAGTTTGTAGAATGCGAAATAATTCCAATGTACCTGTATTTTTCTGTACCTGTGCAAATGGCAATAAACATATATTATATTACATTGTATTATATTATATTATATCCTGTATGTGCTTTGCTTAAGGTTGCTTTCCTGGTCTTAATGTGGCCAAAATAATTACCCAGGTCTGCCCATATGTCACGCAGAAGCTAAAAAATTACAAAAGGATATTGCTGAATAGACAATGTATCTGATATTTTTATTTTTGACA
Organism: Nerophis ophidion; assembly: GCF_033978795.1. Lineage (NCBI taxonomy): Eukaryota > Metazoa > Chordata > Actinopteri > Syngnathiformes > Syngnathidae > Nerophis > Nerophis ophidion. The sequence continues at coordinate 34,300,248 of NC_084624.1, read as the reverse complement.
GTCCATAAATGTCGACAAGCATTGCATAAAGACAATTAGACACTCAAACACGTCGACAATGAATAGAATTGCTTACACCGACCCATGCAGTCTGCATGAATACACCTATTTCTATTTGTGTGTGTCTTTCATTTAGCTACATTGTTACTTCATGATTGTGTCACATATAAGAGCTAAATGGTAAAATAATGATTATAATGAGTGTGAATTTAGAGTCAGGCAGCACGGTGTGAAAAGGGGTATTGCAGTAGCCTCGCATTACGAAGGTCCTGAGTAGTCCTGATTTCAATCCCGGGCTTGGGATCTTTCTGTGTGGAGTTTGCATGTTCCCCCCGTGAGTGCGTGGGTTCCCTCCGGGTACTCCGGCTTTCTCCCACCTCCATTTTAACCATGTTACTATGGACAAATCACTACCCAACTTCACTCAGTATGTCAGCTGCCACACCAGAGGAAATAAGATCCTGGACCTGCTGTACGCAAACATCAAGGATGCATATAGCTCCATAGCACTACCAGAGCTGGGCCGGTCAGACCACAACCTTGTTTACCTCAATCCTTGTTATGTGCCTCCGGTCAAAAGACTACCTGTGACCAAAAAAACTGTGAGAAAGTGGTCAGAAGGGGTCCAAGAGACACTACAAGGCTGTTTTGAAGTAACTGACTGGCAGGTGCTCATGGAGCCTCATGGAGAGGACATTGACGGGCTCACAGAGTACATCACAGACTATATCAACTTCTGTGTTCACTCAAATGTCCCATCAAACATGGTCACCTGCTACCCAAACAACAAGCCGTGGGTGACCAAAGACATCAAAGCCATACTGAATGAGAAGAGGAGGGCATTCAATGCTGGTAGCAGGGAGGAGGTGAAAAAAGTTCAGGTGCTGCTGAAGACCAAACTCAGGGAGAACTACAGGAGGAAGCTAGAAGGTAAGCTGAAGGATAAGAACATGAAGGCGGTCTGGTGAGGTGTGCAGACCATCACCGGCCTCAAGCCATCGGGGGGTATAGGGGGTGGACGGAGACAAAGAGAGGGCATTTGACAGACAGTTGCAATAGCCAATCAGATCACAAGTTGTTGTCAGTAAGGCCTTCCAGCTGGCCTAAGGCAGATATATACCGTGATGTTATGAGCTAGGTAACATAAGAACTCCATTACCCAGCATGCCACAGTAGTGAAGAGCATGCGCAGTAGCCCCGTTTAGGTTGTTTAATGTAGACATGCCGGTGTTTTTGATGAGCACGCTGTGGCGTAAACATTAAGAACTCAGCCACATGCCTCGTCAGCATCTTTTATGATTAGACAAGACAACACATATACTTGCAAGGCCATTTTCAAGAAGGATATTTGAAGAGAAACTACATCTTGTGAGACAACGTCGGCCGACCCCGGAAGCTCGAATGGGTTCTTCAAATTATGAGTTCAGATATATATATACTTTTTTTTTTTTCACGTTTAACATGTTTAAGTTTTAATTTTGACAATACCACATAAGTAATGTTTTAATTGCTGATGCGGGTTTAGTGATTCTTAAATTTGCCAGAAACAGTGACGTGCAGTCAGGGGAGGCAGGTCAGGCGGGGCCTCAACTGCCATCATGGAAAGAAAAACATGTAAAAAGAAAAAATATATATATATATTGTTATATCTATCCAGTGATTATGCTATAAAATTATTTTCCATTTACTTCACCAGTTTTAAAATATTTTTTTTTTTTTTCAAAATCGCTTAATTTTCACAGTTGCCGTTCAAATACTGAGAATTACTTGCGGTGAGTCACAGCCAGCTGAGCCTCCCCGTGGATTGTGCAATGACTCGGCTAACTGCTGGCTGCTGTGCAGTGAGACCGTATTGCTATATGAATTATATTATACATTTCCATAGTTTAGTTAGCTGAGGTATATAATGTACAGTGTATTTTGTCAACAACTGTATGTGTGTAACGTATTTCTTGTGCTGGGCAATCATAAAATGGCTACGAAGACCCACTATGTGAGGCACCTGTTCTCCGGCCTCCTGGTGGTAGAGGGCGCTAGTGATCCCAGAGATCATTCTTGCACTACTCGGCTAGGCCTGCATGGGGACATCTGAAGCTGGTATGTTTTAAAGTTGTCATTTGCCTGCATATCGTAAAAACAACCGTCCAATCCAACATTTTACAACTAATTCTAAACTTATAGGTGCTGACCATCAGGGCCGAGTTGCGATGAAAGAGTGTGTCGATGTTGAGATATTATGCCGAGTTGGTAAGTGAATTTGTTTGCTAACAGTAGCTACTAGCCTTACCCATGTATTTTCTATGGGCGGTAAGTATCGGGTTTTAATCCCGTTTCCTCCAGTGTTCCTGATCCGATTGAATTTATATTTATTTCAAGTCTATATTTTGGTTACTTAAATATGGCCATCTGCATTTTTTATGCTACAGTAAAGACAATGAATGAACACTGCCACCGGAGCGCAGTTACACTTGTCATAGTGACAACACTGTGTACTGTTGTGTTTGTTATTTTGTACATACATGTGATTATTTAATATTGTCAATGTTAGCAGTTTTATCGCTAATAATGATAATAATAAGTGTAATTTATTTATACTATACTATACTAGCTAAAGTACCTGCTACATTAAGTTTAAGTACCAATGATTGTCACACACACACTAGGTGTGGTTAAATTTGTCCTCTGCATTCGACCCATCCCTTTGTTCACCCCCTGGGAGGTGAGTGGAGCAGTGGGCGGCAGCAGCCGGGAATCATTTTTGGTGATTTAACCCCCAATTTCAACCCTTGATACTGAGTGCCAAGCAGGGAAGAATGCTGGTATGAGCTTTTAAACATAACCCGTTAACTGCTGCCAATCAAATGGTGAATAAGATACTCTATAAGGTTCATACGTTTATAAATCTGACTGTGATGAAGTCAGTGCCTCACCAGCCATGAACCTCACCGCACGTCACTGGCCAGAAAAAAACCCTTTTTGTACACTGTTGATGTGGTGATCAATGCCCAGTAGTGCCTAAATGTGTTCCTGTATAGTATTTCTCCAGCAATGGTCATGTGGTGACATCAATTATGGCATTTTGAGAGGCAATCATGAAGTTGGACATCACTGAAGACCGAGGTGGGAAAAGCAGGGCCCGCCACTGTCAGTATCACAACAGAAAATGTCAACGATCTCTATATCAGTACTGAAAGTATCACAGCTCCTGATACTTGGATACAAAGCCAATCTCCTTTGGTTTACAGACAAACGCTTCTATATACAAATGTAATTGTAAAACTGGGCAGGCTCGGTCCATGACTAATTGTTCTTCCCGGTATGAAGCTGACCAGAATTTAAAACAGTATGTATCATACTGGCAGTCATAAACAAAAGACCACTGCGATCATTTATAAACTGATCAAAATCACAATATTTGGTGATTTTTGATTGTTGCCGGAGGAGACGGGTAAAGACCACTCACCCGCTGAGCACCACGATGAAGTCCATGACGTTCCAACCGTTGCGCAGGTAGGAACCTTTGTGGAAAACAAAGCCCAGCGCCACCAGCTTGATGCCCGCCTCGAAGCAGAAAATTCCGATGAAGTACGGCTCGGTCTTCTCCTGCACGGATAGTTGGGAGCATAAACATGTCATTGTGTTTGTGGTGTGCGTCAACACACTGAGCAGCCTGTAATTACCATACACAGTGATTTTAGATCCTACAATTGGTGCTCACCAGTCTCTTGGCCATGGGCGTCTTGTCTTCTCCGGGAAGGTGCTGCTCCAAAGCCAGCACCACACAGTTGGCGGTGATGGTGGCCAGGATCATGTACTCGAATGGCGTAAAGGGCCAAGAGGTCAAGGAAGGTCTCATTATTTGACAACAATAAGAAAACACCAACTGCTCCTCACAGGGTTTGCGGATTAAAAGTCGACAAATCTGTTCATGGTTGTGTGCAACAGAACGAAAAACCTGATGGATAATGGCTTCAATGACAGATGAATTAAATCACGGTTCATGTTCTCTTCTACGAGAAAGCAATCTGTTAAGAGTGAGGCTACCGTCGCCACGGCAACCTGTTTTTAAAAGTGCTTTCCCATGAAGAGAAATGGAGAGCAGGTAAGGGAGGGGGTGACAGGACCGCCAAAGAGTCACCTTGGCCCCAACTTGTTTGTGTCCATCATCGCCCTCAGACACCGAACAGATTTAGCCTTCAAACTGATCATTACTTTGAAAAGAAGTGCAATATTTATCAAAAAATGTTAAGTTTTTCATGTGAGAAATAATTTTGAGTAAAACAAAAAAAAAAGAACATGTAAAAACCGTGCATGTGTGTGTGTGTGTGTGTGTGTAGAATCATCCAAACACAAATATGTCACCTTCAGTCGCTCCTTGAGGAATCCTTTCTTTTTTTTTTTACATGAATGTCTCCGCCTCCAGTGGAAATGAGGTCACTGGCTCACAGAGGGCGGGGACCAACATTCACTCGTTCACTCATTTACTCACTCACATGCCCACACTATTGCCAATTACTGATAACAGATAAAAATACCAAGCATAGGGAAATGTGTCTAAAAATACATGTGACTTGTACTAGAGCATCTTTTGCCATCATTTAATGGGTTACTTCAAAGCTTTCATATTTAACGTTCGCCCCTCACCACACCGCGCTTCAAATACTGTTGTTTCTTGTGATATTTTTTCATTTTTTAAAAGCCCATCCATCCATCCATCTTCTTCCGGTTAGCTGTCGGGTCGCGGGGGCAGCAGCCTAAGCAGGGAAGCCCAGACTTTCCTCTCCCCAGCCACTTTGTCCAGCTCTTCCCGGGGGATCCCGAGGCATTCCCAGGCCAGCCGGGACACATAGTCTTCCTCGTGGCCTCGTACCAGTCAGATGTGTCTAGGGAGGCGTTTGGGTGGCATCCTGACCAGATGCCCGAACCACCTCATCTGGCTCCTCTAAATGTGGAGGAGCAGCTGCTTTACTTTGAGCTCCTCCCGGATGGCAGAGCTTCTCACCCTATCTCTAAGGGAAAGACCCATCACCTGGCGGAGGAAACTCATTTCGGCCGCTCGTACCCGTGATCTTGTCCTTTCGGTCATAACCCAAAGCTCATGACCATAGGTTAGGATGGGAAAGTAGATCAACCGGTAAATTGAGAGCTTTGCCCTCTGGCTCAGCTCCTTCTTCACCACAACGGATCGATACAGCATTCACATTACTGAAGACGCCGCACCGATCTGCCTGTCGATCTCTCGATCCACTCTTCCCTCACTCGTGAACAAGACTCTGAGTTACTTGAACTCCTCCACTTGGGGCAGGGTCTCCTCCCCAACCCTGAGATGGCACTTTACCCTTTTCCGGGCGAGAACCGTGGACTCGGACTTGGAGGTGCTGATTCTCATTCCGGTCGCTTCACAATCGGCTGCGAACCGATCCAGTGAGAGCTGAAGATCCTGGCCAGATGAAGCCATCAGGACCACATCATCTGCAAAAAGCAGAGACCTAATCCCGCGGCCACCAAACCGGAACCCCTCAACGCCTTGACTGCGCCTAGAAATTCTGTCCATAAAAGTTATGAACGGAATCGGTGACAAAGGACAGCCTTGGCGGAGTCCAACCTTCACTGGAAACGTGTCCGACTTACTGCCAGCATGGCGGACCAAGCTCTGACACTGATCACACAGGGAGCGGACCGCCACAATAAGACAGTCCGGTACCCCATACTCTCTGAGCACGCCCCACAGGACTTCCCGAGGGACACGGTCAAATGCCTTCTCCAAGTCCACAAAGCACATGTAGACTGGTTGGGCGAACTCCCATGCACCCTCAAGAACCCGGCCGAGAGTATAGAGCTGGTCCACAGTTCCACGACCAGGACAAAAACCACACTGTTCCTCCTGAATCCGAGGTTTGACTATCCGCCGTAGACTCCTCTCCAGTACATCTGAATAAACCTTACCGGGAAGGCTGAGGAGTGTGATCCCATGATAGTTGGAACACACCCTCCGGTCCCCCTTCTTAAAGAGAGGAACCACCACCCCGGTCTGTCAATCCAGAGGTACTGCTCCCGATGTCCACGCGATGCTGCAGAGTCTTGTCAACCAAGAAAGCCCCACAGCATCCAGAGCCTTAAGGAACTCCGGGCGGATCTCATCTGCAACAAATCCGCCACAAATTATTTGTAGGACTTTCAAATTAGTTTGTTTCGCCAACCGGGAAGACGGTGTGGCCACCCCTCGTCCCCACTCAACACACACACACGCGCACACACACACACACACACACACACACACACACACACACACACACACACACACACACACACACACACACACACACACACACACACACACCACCCTACCCCTCCTGTAAAAATCTTGTGCAAGTGAGTACAATCACATTGAATGGATCAGTACTGTTTTGCACTCATGGACTGAAAATATGTGGGTCTGAACACGCCAATGTTTTTTTGGGCCAGAGCCCTCCCACACGCCTCAGCCTTTTGGTGAATCGTCAGTCCGATTCTGGCCTGAAGCGAGTCTTGACCACTAAGCCCCACTCCTACTCACCGCCACGGAGCCGGCGGTTAGGTAAGAATAAGAGGACGACTGGCACGCTGCAAACGAGAGGGGGTGTAGAAGCGGTTACGCCATCACAACAGCCCGGTAGGTACATTGCATCTAGCAGGAGATGGCTCCAAAGTTGATAACATACAAGCACACACTAATGTGTGTGAGTTGATGGGAAAGTGATGCTGAGAAGAAAGCATCCTGCTGCATGGCTGGATTTGAACCCACACCCACTCACAGCCACGCAGGTTGGCAGCACTTTGAGGCAATGAGGGCTGCACATGTGCCTACACCGTGTTCGTCCTCCCACAGTTTCTTCTAATGATCACCACACACTTGCACTAGCTTGGTGTCCTTTACCACAAGTGGAGCACATGTAGCGCACGTCCATGTGGAAAGTAGCGCACATCAGAGGAGGATAGGTAGAGTAGCGTTCAGGAGCTTTAGTGTAGTGACAATGTCAGAAAATCAGCATTGGGAATACTTTGGACAACATTTTGGAGCGTGTCTAAGGTTGGAGGTCAAGTTCTTCAACACCTTTCAGGCATATTAAAACAGAAAAGGGCCTGCCTGTGTAAAATTGTCCTTACAAAGTTGCAAGGATACTGAAAGCTTGGTCTAAAATACATTGACAAGATGAAGAATTGCACCTCAATAAATCCCCTGATGATGTACTGGAGATGTGTAGTCACACAGTAAAAAACAGCAATGTATCCCACTAGACATCTGCTGGCTTTTAGATAATGAATTCCATTCATTGACTGACTATTGAATTGCGGTCCCATGACAAGATTTAGACCTCAAAGGGAAAGCTTCAATCCATCCATCCATTTTTCTACCGCCTATCTGGCGCCTATCTCAGCTACAATCGGGCGGAAGGCAGTGTACACCCTGGACAAGTCGCCACCTCATCGCAGGGCCAACACAGATAGACAGACAACATTCACACTCACATTCACACACTAGGGCCAATTTAGTGTTGCCAATCAACTTATCCCCAAGTGCATGTCTTTGGAAGTGGGAGGAAGCCGGAGTACCCGGAGGGAACCCACACATTCACGGGGAGAACATGCAAACTCCACACAGAAAGATCCCGAGCCTGGGATTGAACCCAAGACTGCAGGACCTTCGTATTGTGAGCAGACGCACTAACCCCTCTGCCACCATGAAGCCGGAAAGCTTCTATATGTTACGTAAAAAAAAAAAAAAATACACAATACCATCCATCCATTTTCTACCGCTTATTCCCTTTGGGGTTGCGGGGGTGCTGCAGCTTATCTCAGCTACAACCTGGTGGAAGGCACAGTACTTCCTGGACAAGTCACCACCTCATTGCAGGGCCAACACGGATAGACGGACAACATTCACACTCACATTCACACACTAGGGCCAATTTAGTGTTGACAATCAACCTATCCCCAGGTGCATGTTTCATTCTTATTCAAATTTTTGTATACATTTTGGCCAGACGGGGCGGATTTCAATTGCTTACACAGACTTGTTATTACATATCTTGGCCAGACGGGGGGCACTTCAAATTTCCACACACACTTGTTATTACATATGTTGACAATACCATTATTATATATATAATATGTTCCATCATATAACCACAAAATATTGAACACTTTAGAAATAAAAGACACAATTATATGGGAAATTAATATGGTTGGATTAAACCCTGGTTAATAAAATTACAAAAATCGAAAGCGATACCAGTGGCATTATTGTGTTCGAATTTATTTTATGACTTCTTCTGATTAGATAATATTGGGAGACAACCCATTAGGTTCTCATTAACATAACAAAATCCTAATTCTTTCAAGTTGTATACTCTTTTTTAAACAACATTTCATATGTTTATTGTATTAAAAAGGTAGAATAACACACACACACATATATATGTTATTCTACCTTTTTAATAACATATATATATATATATATAAATGTTATTTTTTCTTTAGTAAAAACAAGTGAACATTTAAGAATAAAATTATTTTTTAAATCAGAATATTTTTGCATTTATTGTTCCAAGTGGCAAGGTTGCCCCCTGAGCCCATTGCTTTTTGCTCTTGCCAATAAGCCTCTGTCAATAGCGCTTCGTGCTGTATGTCTCGAAGATTTCCATCTCGGTCCACACTACTTATAATCTCCAAGCTTTTAGACATGTGTCTGGTTACAAACTGAACTCAGGGTACAGTGAAATGTTCCTATAAATCTTGCTGCTAAGAAATATCCTCTGCACAATGTGCCCTTTGAAATTGCTTGGTAAAGTTTCACATACTTGGGTCTCCAGGTCACATATACGCTTGCAACCAACTTTGTTCTATTGCCGTCCAAAATCCAGGGAGATTTTAATCTCTGGCCCTTAGTTAATTTATCTACAGTGCCTCATGTCAACTCTGTTAAAATGAATGTACTTTGGCAATTTTCCCATTTGTTGCAGTGAATACCACTTTTTCTCCCTTGGCCCTTCTTTCGTAAGTTAGTCAGATTTTAAACTTCATTTGGAAGTGGACTATTCAGGATAGCCCCTCTGTCATCTTCTCTCAGAAAATATTGTGGTATTCACTACTTTGTTAGCTAGAAGACTAATTGTGTTTAGCTGGAAGGCTGCAGCGCCTCCCTACCACACCCGCTGAACCAGAGATATTATCTAATTCCTTAAATTGATACAGAGTAAAACACATTTTAAGTTTTTTTTGTTTTTATTTAAACAAATGTGTAGTTGTAGATAACCACAATGTGTCCCTGTGGGCACTCTTTTATTTTTTATTTTTATGGACTATCTGACTGGATGGCATCGGGTAAAAATAAATTTTTCATATACTGTATGAACAAATGTGTAGTTGTAGGAAAACGTAATGTACCCTACTAAGCATTATTTTTTTTTTTACTTATTGTTCTCTTATTGACTATTCTGTTTTGATGATTTGGAGTAAAAATACACTTAAAATATTTTTTTATATACAGAATCAACACATTTGTAAGCATTATCAGTAATTTTATTTTCTTATTTTTTGTTTTTATGGACTATCTTGAGTGGATATAATCGGTAAAAACATTTTTTCAAAGGGGACCTATCGTACAAAACCAACTTTTCTTACTTATTTGTATCTGCTGTTGTGTATTTCAGATCTGCTTACGTCCCGAAATTTTGAAATTGTGGAGGCATGGCGGATATTTTTATAAAACAATCTTGCCATCCTTCATCCTTGAGCCATTTGGGACTTGTTCTGTCCTGTGACGTTATTTACACTGGTGACGTCAGCGTATTATCCGGTGGAAATTTATCGGAAGTGCTTTGCATGAGCACACCATTGTAGTATGTGCTGTAGTAAATAAGCTCATTCTTTTTCTTTACCCTCATGTCGCTGCATCCTCTGCTGTTGCCATTCCTGATACAAATTAGCGTATAATTGGAACTGTCAGTAGGCTCGCTATGGAAGCACTGTCAAAGTGGAGTCACGTAAATAAGATCGCCCACTAAACAGTGCATCCTGAAGAGACGGTCAGAAAGCAAATAAGCAAATTGTTCATATCTAAAAAAGTTTGCAACTGTAGACAACCACAATTTACCACACTAGGTATTATTTTTATGGAGTATACAGATTGGATTATGTTGGATAAAAACACATTTGAAGTCATTTTTTCATACATAAACACATTTGTAGTTGTAGAGAACAACACTGTACCCGAGTAGGCATTGTTTTTATTTTTATGGACTATACTGATTGGATTATGTTGGGTAAAAGCACATTTTAAGTCATTTCTTCATACATAAACACACGTGTAATTGTAGACAACCACAATGTACCCCACTAGGCATTGTTCTTTTATCTTTATGGACTATTCTGATTGTATTATATTGTGTCAAAAAATAAAAATAAGTGATTCATTAATACACACACACATTTTTAGTTGTAAACAACCCCATTGTACCACACTAGGCATTATTTTTATTTCAATGGACTATTTTTGAGTTGATGATATTGAGTGGTACAACACATTTTAAGTCATTTTTTCCATTCAAAAACACATTTGTAGTTGTAGATAACCACAATGTACCCAACTCGGTATTGTTTTTATCTTTATGGACTATTCTGATTGTATTGTATTGGGTCAAAAAATAAAAACAAGTGATTCATTGATACATAGACACATTTTTGGTTGTAAATAACCACAATGTACCCCACTAGGCATTACTTTTATTTCAATGGTCTATTCTGATTTCATGATATTGACATTTAAGTCCTTTTTTCATGTACAAACACATTTGTAGTTGTAGGCGACAACATTTCCCATTAGTCAGTATTCAATTGTTTTTATCATACTGACGAGTCTGCTTGGATGGCATTAGTTAAAAACCTATTTTCCTTTTTCAAACAAAATGTTCCTTTGGCATTTTTTTTAAATGCACTGGTTGGATTGGACAATAACTTTTCAACACATATAGTTGCTACAACTATCAATCAATCAATCAAAATTTATTTATTTAGCCCTAATCACAAGTGTCTCAAAGGGCTGCACAAGCCACAACGTGGCATATGCGGAACTTTACATCTATATTTTTCAAAAATATTTAGGAAATACATGATATATTTTCAAGTTTTATTTTATCACCAGGGCTTCACGGTGGCAGAGGGGTTAGTGCGTCTGCCTCACAATACGAAGGTCCTGCAGTCCTGGGTTCAAATCCAGGCTCGGGATCTTTCTGTGTGGAGTTTGCATGTTCTCCCCGTGAATGCGTGGGTTCCCTCCGGGTACTCCGGCTTCCTCCCACTTCCAAAGACATGCACCTGGGGATAGGTTGATTGGCAACACTAAATTGGCCCTAGTGTGTGAATGTGAGTGTGAATGTTGTCTGTCTATCTGTGTTGGCCCTGCGATGAGGTGGCGACTTGTCCAGGGTGTACCCCGCCTTCCGCCCGATTGTAGCTGAGATAGGCGCCAGTGCCCCCCGCGACCCCAGAAGGGAATAAGCGGTAGAAAATGGATGGATGGATGGATTTTATCACCAGCCCTGCGATGAGGTGGCGACTTTTCCAGGGTCTACTCCGCCTTCCGACTGATTGTAGCTGAGATAGGCACCAGCGCCCCCCGCTACCTCAAAGGGAATAAGCGGTAGAAAATGGATGGATGGATGGAATAGTACAACACATTTTAAGTAATTTTTTCATTCAAAAACACATTTGTAGTTGTAGACAACCACAATGTACCCAACTCGGCATTGTTTTTATCTTTATGGACTATTCTAATTGTATTTTATTGGGTCAAAAAATTTAAAAAAGTGATTCATTAATACATACATAGATTTTTTGTTGTAAATAACCACAATGTACCCCACGAGGCATTACTTTTATTTGAATGGTCTATTCTGATTAGATTATATTGACATTTTAAGTCCTTTTTTCATGTACAAACCCATTTGTAGTTGTAGGCGACAACATTTCCCATTAGTCAGTATTCAATTGTTTTTATTACACTGACGAGTCTGCTTGGATGGCATTAGTTAAAAACATATTTTCAATTTTCAAACAAAATTTTCCTTTGGCATTTTTTTTAATGCACTGGTTAAATTGGACAATAACTTTTCAACACATATAGTTGCTACAACTATCAATCAATCAAAGTTTATTTATATAGCCCTAATCACAAGTGTCTCAAAAGGCTGCACAAGCCAAAATGTGGCATATGCGTAACTTTACATCTATATTTTTCAAAAATGTTTAGGAAATACAAAATATATTTTTGAGTTTTATTTTATCACCAGCCCTGCGATGAGGTGGCGACTTTTCCAGGGTCTACCCCGAATGCAGCTGAGGTAGGCTCCAGCAACCCCATGTGACCCCGAATGGGACAAGCGGTAGAAAATCGATGGATGGATTTCATCACCAAATACATATTATGCACCTAATTAATTGGGGTTGAGTTATATAATTAAGATAATTTATACTTAGCATCTACTAATACTTTTTCCCATCTACGGCATGATTCAGATAAGAAGAGCTGGTTAAAAGAAATATTCTAGTTGAAAGAATAACATAGAGAAGTCAATAAAGATGTAAGGAAATAGTGTTATATTTACGACTGGGCGCTGGAGAGTGGCGCTGTCCGCGGTGCTGAAGTTCACACAACGTCAGGAAAAGGATATGGCCACTCGATGATGCGCCGTGCATATCTCCTGATGATGTTGTCTTCTGCAAATATAAAGAGGGACCTGTTGACGGTCAGACAGTTCTGCCGGTGCGGCACAGGGTTGTACAGAGCCATAGTCCTGGCCCGCTGCGCCTTGGCTTGCTTCATGGACGCCGTCAGCGCACCGCCACCCGCAGCTGCCGTGGCCGGGTCCTGAGCCTCAACGCCGCGCTCCACGTCCCCATCCCCGGAATCCACGGTGCTGGGGGCGGAATCGTCTCCGAAGCGAGCCATTCTACATAGACAGGTGAGAGGAACAAGTGTCCAGAAAAAGAAAAGTCACTCCATTGCAAACTCCTCGTCAAAAAAGCAACTTTTCATCAGGAGCTTTTAGTCCTCGTTCACCAGCCGCCGGAAGTCCTTGCAAACTTCACACGCCCTCCTCCCCCCTCTCCGTGCGCGCATACATGCACGCAGCGATGTGTTGTCACCTGCAGCACTGCTGAGGGAGGAGAAGTGGTCAGGCAGCCAGGAGAGCTAACACATTAAGCATTAACCCTCCCACAGCATCATGGCCATTAAAGGAGGAAGTGTACGGAGGAGGGTAGGGCGGTGGGGGTTTCTACTGCATGTGGTTACCATAGCATTTAGGAGTTTTAAAGCTAAAACATGGCATTTCCTTTAATGTATGAAAATCATAAAAATAAAATCAAAAAAATAACTAGCAGAAACTATTCAATCAATGAGCATAGATTCCAAACAGCAATACAGCTATAGATATTACAATAGAATATATTGATGAAATTTTTTTGTATTTTTTCATGATTTGTATTCTATCTATGCATTTTTATTTTACAAAATCCTGCTTATATATATATATATATATATATATATATATATATATATATATATATATATATATATATATATATATATATATACAAACACACACACACACAAACCCCATTTCCATATGAGTTGGGAAATTCTGTTAGATGTAAATATAAACGTAATGCAATGATTTGCTAATCATTTTCAACCCATATTCAGTTGAATATGCTACAAAGACAGCATATTTGATGTTAAAACTGATAAACATTTTTGCAAATAAGCCTAACTTTAGAATTTGATGCCAGCAACACATGACAAAGAAGATGGGAAAGGTGGCAATAAATACTGATAAAGTTGAGGAATGCTCATCAAACACCTATTTGGAACACTGGTGTGCAGGCTAATTGGGAACAGGTGGGTGCCATGATTGGGTATGAAAACAGCTTCCCAAAAAATGCTCAGTCTTTCACAAGAAAGGATGGGGCGAGGTACACTCCTTTGTCCACAACTGTGTGAGCAAATAGTCAAACAGTTTAAGAACGTTTCTCAAAGTGCAATTGCAAGAAATTTAGGGATTTTAACAGCTACGGTCCATAATATCATCAAAAGGTTCAGAGAATCTGGAGAAATCACTCCACGAAAGCGGCATGGCCGGAAACCAACATTGAATGACCGTGACCTTCGATCCCTCAGACGGCACCGTATCAAAAACCGACATCAATCTCTAAAGGATACCACCACATGGGCTCAGGAACACTTCAGAAAATCACTGTAACTAAATACAGTTTTTTGCTACATCTGTAAGTGCAAGGTAAAGCTCTAATATGCAAAGCGAAAGCCATTCATCAACAACATCCAGAAACACCGCCGGCTTCTCTGGGCCCGAGATCATCTAAGATGGACTGATGCAAAGTGGAAAGGTGTTCTGCGGTCTGACGAGTCCACATTTCAAATTGTTTTTGGAAATATTCGACATCGTGTCATTCGGACCAAAGGGGAAGCGAACCATCCAGACTGTTATTGACAAAAAGTTCAAAAGCCAGCATCTGTGATGGTATGGGGGTGCATTAGTGCCCAAGGCATGGGTAACTTGCACATTTGTGAAGGCACCATCAATGCTGAAAGGTACTTACAGGTTTTGGAACAACATATGCTGCCATCTAAGCGCCGTCTTTTTCATGGACGCCCCTGCTTATTTCAGCAAGACAATGCCAAGCCACATTCAGCACGTGTTACAACAGCGTAGCTTCATAAAAAAAGATTGCGGGTACTTTCCTGGCCCGCCTGCAGTCCAGACCAGTCTCCCATCGGAAATGTGTGGCGTATTATGAAGCGTAAGATATGACAGCGGAGACCCCGGACTGCTGAACGACTGAAGCTCTACATAAAACAAGAATCGGAAAGAATTCCACTTTCAAAGCTTCAACAATTAGTTTCCTCAGTTCCCAAATGTTTATTGAGTGTTAAAAGAAAATGTGATGTAACAGTGGTGGACATGCCCTTTCCCAAATACTTTGGCACGTGTTGCAGCCATGAAATTCTAAGTTAATTATTATTTGCCAAAATAAAAAGGAAGTTTATGAGTTTGAACATCAAATATCTTGTCTTTGTAGTACATTCAACTGAATATGGGTTGAATAGAATTTACACATCATTGTCTTCCGTTCATATTTACATCTAACACAATTTCCCAACTCATATGGAAACAGGGTTTGTACATACATACAGCACATACACATACATGTACATACATAGATACATGCACACATATATATACATAAACATATATTGTACATAAATACATACATATATTAAATATATACATACATATATACATACAAACATACATATACTGTATATATATATACATATATATATACATACACACATATATATTATACATATATACATACATATATACATACACATATATATATATATGTATACAAATATATATATATATATGCATATATATATATGCATATATAGATTTACATATATATTGTATATAAATATTACTTGTTTCATAATTTCAAAACAAATCATATTATGTATAAATATACAGTATATTCTGAATAATGCCACATTAATGTAAAATAATACATATTGCAAAGAATAAGAACTTTAAAAATATTTGTAATATAAAGTAAAAAAATTAAATGAAAATACAATCAAATAAGATATATCAATACTATTTAACAAAACTGCAAAAAAGGCACACATTTTCGGCATGTTATTTGTAAAATGATTTGTCCTGCAAATTAAAAAATAGACAATCAAAGCAAATGAGGCACCAAAAAAACTACTTCATTTAAAGTAATTATAATATAATGGGATACACTTTAAAAATATTTAAAAAGTAGGCCATTGTGCTAATATGGGAGCAAAATTCAGGCGTAAAAATAGCGCGTGAAATAGATCTTAGGGCTGCTCCCTTTTTTTGGCGAGGAGAGGAAGAAAGACGGGTCTTTTTCGCCAAGCTGGGTGCTACAAGTGAGACCTCATAAAGCAACTGCTCGCTCCATCTGCTGCCGCTGCCGCTGCACACCCATCCTCCCGGCAGCATTCAAAAATATATTCTTACAGATGACCATGTACACCGCACCCTTCAAAAAGTGCAAGTACAAGTCGAGAATAGCATCGTTTGTAGTTTACTAAACAAAGCAAGCTAAATAAGGGCCGTGAGACGCAAGTAGGGAAAATGTGCAGATGGGCAGCATTTGAGGGCTCAGACGGGGGGAATTGTGAAGGCGGCCAAGACAGAGTGACAAATGTATGCTTGGCAAACAAGTGCAGATCTGGGAGGAGGAGAGTAAAACATGATTAAGTTTCCAAGTGAGCTGCAAAAAAGAATTAAGACAGAACAGTCCTGCATTAGCATCTCATGATGTACTCTTACACAAGACACACCACTATACACAGCCAAAGGAAAATGTTTGTCCATCCCTCCAAACATCTTTCTTTCCGCTCCTCTCTCTCCCTACAGTATCTCCTACTGTCTCTGTCTGTTGTTTCCATAGCGACATGGCTCTCTACAATTCCATGCTCCCGTTCTTTTTATTTCTGCCAACAAAAGCCATGTTTCACAATAGCCCTTCCGACAGAAATATGCACACACCAACGGTGGACGACTTCTGAGAGCGCAGTGACACGTTTGCGCAGCGGCTCAATGTAACTTGTCGACAAAAGAGCCATGTGCAACTATCGCAGTTCTAGTTCAGTTCAAAACTTTGGAGCAGCCAACATTTTTGCAGCAGAAAACTAAAAATACTAGAGCAATTTTGCAGTGTTTCAAATGCATTTGTTTATATCATGTGGACCGCCACAAATAAATTGGGACCGCCAGGCTACCTGTCCGCACGCAATCCTTTGGGCTAGGGGTCTCAGACACGCGGCCCACGGGCCAATTGCGGCCCGCGAGACCTTATTTTGCGGCCCTCACCTTAAATTGGAACATTATCACCAGACCTATGTAAGCATCAATATATACCTTGATGTTGCAGAAAAAAGACCATATATTTTTTAAACGATTTCCGAACTCTAAATGGGTGAATTTGGGCGAATTAAATGCCTTTCTATTTATCGCTCTCGGAGTGATGACGTCAGAACGTGACGTCACCTAAATAAAGCCGCGTTTCAGCCCTGATATTTTCCGTTTTTTCAACTATTTTCTGGAACCTTGGAGACATCATGCCTCATCGGTGTGTTGTCGGAGGCTGTAACAACACTAACAGGGAAGGATTCAAGTTGCACCACTGGCCCAAAGATGCGAAAGTGGCAAGAAATTGGACGAAATTTGTTCAAAATACGAGGGTGTGGGGAAAGCCGACGAAATGGTCAGTCGTTTGTTCCGCACACTTTACCGACGAAAGCTATGCTACTACAGAGATGGCAAGATTGTGTGGATATCCTGCGACACTCTAAGCAGATGCATTTCTAACGATAAAGTCAAAGAAATCTTTCGCCAGACCCCCCATCGAATGTGCCGGAGTGTCTGCACATTTTACCGGCGATGCTAAGGCAGACATGGCATAGAGATGTATGGATAACCTGCAGATGCATTTCCAACGATAAAGTCAACGAAATCACAAAGGTGAGTTTTGTTGATGTTGTTGACTTATGTGCTAATCAGACATATTTGGTCGCGGCATGACTGCCAGCTAATCGATACTAACATGCTATTTAGGCTGGCTGGAAGTACATTTGAAACTATATTTACATCCAGCCTTTCCCTCCACCCACACTTAATGCCAAACAAACACTTACCAACCAATGGATTTAGGTTGATCCAGTGTCACAAGATGCGAAACTTCTGATCGTTGGTCTGCACATTTTACCGGCGATGCTAAGGCAGACATGGCCGAATAGCGTCAATAGCTATTCGCTCAATAGCTTCAGTTTCTGCTTCAATTTCGTTTTCGCTATCTGCCTCCATACTCCAACCATCCGTTTCAATACATGCGTAATCTGTTGAATCGCTTAAGCCGCTGAAATCCGAGTCTGAATCCGAGCTAATGTCGCTATATCTTGCTGTGCTATCCGTATTGGCATCACTGGATGACGCCAGAGGAAAATGGACGATGGCTTCACAGATAGCGAAAATCAGGCACTTTAAGGCTTTTTTTAGGGATATTCTGGGAAGGGTAAAATTTTGAAAAAAACTTAAAAAAATAAAATAAGCCACTGGGAACTGATTTTTATTGGTTTTAACCCTTCTGAAATTGTGATAATGTTCCCCTTTAAAATGAAAGTTTAATGCCATTCAAATAAAAGTTTAATGGCATTCCTACAAAACTTGCGGCCCGCAAGTTTTATATGATGGCGCTAGACAGTGTTGTGTGCGGAGCTGAAGTAATCTACCAATCACAGTGTGGTATATGGCTCTCGAGGGCCGAACATTGAAGTCACTTGCATGATTCAAGCAGAGAAACGCAAACCTCCCCCCGTGATTGCCTACCCCTGCATTAGTGGAAAAGTGGCAAATGAGTGAAAGGGACAGAAACGTTGCCATTGAGACGAGGGTCTTCTTACGTGCCTGGCTGCAGTCACGCCGCGACACAGTCCCTGATAACCTAGACAAATTCAAACAGTTATGTGTTTTTTTGTTTTTTTTTATTGTTTAATTTGCATTGCCTCACACGATGAACAGTACATATATTTCTATATGACGTCGGATAACACTCGCTATCCCGGTTCTTTCCCAGCTATTAGCCGCTGACCGCCGTGTTGCTGTAGGGAGGAAAAGCGGAACGACACACATTGCGGAAATAACATTATTCTCCGTGCGTCGGCTAAATACAAATATATTCCACAACCCCAAATATGTCTTTTTCAAAGCCTGCAGTGAAGAGAAAGGTTAGTGATGAGCAAAGACAACTCCAGGAAAAGTGGGGGATTCAATATTTCTTTGTTGAGCACAGGGGCACCCGACGTGTCTTATTTGCACAGATAAAGTTGCGGTGCACAAGGAATACAATTTGAAACGTCATTATACAACTCGACATGCTGAGGAGTATGCAACATATTTTTTAAGAAATCTTTTCTTGCCTCACTTAGACTCTGTGTCCAGTGGCCCCCAGGTATATTGAGTTTGAGACCCCTGCTTTGGGCGTTATAATAGGAGCGTCGGTGAATGTAGCCTGTCATGCGCACCTGGAGCTTCATGTAACAATAGTCGCATTGCTTCCCTGCTAAAAAATAGGGACCAGCTCAGTGGCCTTGTGGTTAGAGTGTTAGAGTGTCCACCCTGAGACTGGGAGGTTGTGAGTTCAAACCCCGGCCGAGTCATACCAAAGACTTAAAAAAATAGGACCGTACCTGCCGTCAAAACTCTAAAGACTGACTGCACAGTTCCTGTCGTCACAATAAAAGCGCTGCTTCACCCTGCCTGCGCTAACAAAATAAGAGTCTCCGCAAGCTAGCGCAAACAAGCCAAAGAGTTTGCCGTCAATGTATTTCTTGTAAAGTGTATAAAAAGGAGTATGTAAGTTGGACAAGTAAAATGCCAAAATCCAACCTCTTTCATGTGGTATTGGACAGGACTTTTTTTCTCCTCCATTCAAAAATGCGGACGTTATCAGCAATATATCTGATTCCAATCAATGCAAGTCATCAGATTCAGGTAAAATACCAACTTATATTCTTGTTTCCATGAAAGAAAGGAATCTATATGTGTTAAACATGCTTGTATTATCAATCAACACCTTTAACTTGTTCACAAAAATGTCCATTTCTTAAATAAATAAATAAATATAATTTATATATATGAATGAGGCAGATCCCTTCGACTTGATTAATTAAAAAGTAGTTGCACTGCAAAAAGTCAGTGTTCAAAAACAAGAAAAAAATATAGAAAAATTAGGGTTTTTTTATTTGAACTAAGCAAAATGATCTGCCAATAAAACAAGAAAATTCGGCTTGTCAAGACTTTCCAAAACAAGTAAAATTTGCTAACCTCAAAGAACCCAAAAAATACCTTAAAATAAGTATATTCTCACTAATAAAAAGTGCACTTTTCTTGGCAGAAAAATAGAGACCTTTTTGCTCAATATGTTGAAAAATATTCTTAAATTAAGTAAATGCCAGTGCCATTATCTTGACATAATGATATGTGCTCGGCATCATGATTTCTTTTTTAATGTTTGAAGTAAGAAATTATTACTTTAAAAGAGTAGTTTTATAATTGTGAGTGTTAATGACGCAGCTTTGCAACAGTTGATATTCTAGTTTCAAGCATGTTTTACTCAATATAGGTCATCAAATCTCAGCTACAAGCTGTAATATCTTACTAAGATCATTTTAGGACCAAAACCCTTAAAACAAGTAAAACAGTCTAACATAAGATATGCTTAGTGAGAAGAAGTATCTTATCAGACAAAAAATAAACAAATATCACCCTTATTAGAGATATTCAATCTTACTTAGATTTCAGTTTTTGCAGTGTTGGCTGCAGAAAAAGTGTATCTGGTTTATGTAGTAGCCTGCTCACATGAGCCAGATTACAGTTTCATGTGAACATCTCCCCGAAAGGGACAATTGGGGTAGAACATAGATGGATGGATTTGTTTGAAATCTTTTACATTTAAACATGCCAGCATATCGCAAAGGATATGGAAGGCTTTGACTCTTGTTTATTACTAAATGTATTAATAAAACATAGGAGAGCTTCTTGGTGGTCGAGCTCTGGTTCCGCGACCACCCACTGCTGCTGTCCGCCTGACATGGCCAAGAAGGAGTCTCAGGATCACGCTTCGACAGCGATAAGTAGCAAAATAATTGCCTAAATCAATCACTATATGTCCTCAAAAATTATGAATATAAAGCGAGAAAGTTAATTTTGAAAGTTGTTAGAATTAAATGTTACAGAGCCCGAATGTCGGTGCGGGGTAATTGTTTATAAGTCTCTGATAGGCACATCATTCAGTCTGAGTATTAATATTTGGCAGGTTTGGCAACCACTACCCAATGGCCTAGTGGTTAGAGTGTCCGCCCTGAGATCGGTAGGTTGGGAGTTCAAACCCCGGCCGAGTTATACCAAAGACTATAAATAAATGGGACCCATTGCTTCCCTGCTTGGCACTCAGCATCAAGGGTTGAAATTGGGGGTTAAATCACCCTAATTGATTCCCGGGCATGGCACCGCTGCTGCCCACTGCTCCCCTTCACTTCCCAGGGGGTGATCAAGGGGGATGGGTCAAATGCAGAGGACACATTTCACCACACCTAGTGTGTGTGTGACAATCATTGGTACTTTAACTTAACTTTTATGTGAAATGTTGCCCAACATCAACTCTGTACAGTATAATTTACAGTATGTATGTCAGCTACGGCACACATTTCCACGTTAACGTCAGTCTTGTTACATCTCAACATTGCCTTGAAAAAGGGCGTACGGCAGGTTTTAGTGCATACGCAAGATTGTTACATGAGGACCCTGGTCTGCCAGAGAATAAGAAGAAATAGCAGGAGGGTTCATTGAAGTGAAGTGAATTATATTTACATAGCGCTTTTCTCAAGTGACTCAAAGCACTTTACATCGTGAAACCCAATAACTTAGTTACATTTAAACCAGTGTGGGTGGCACTGGGAGCAGGTGGGTAAAGTGTCTTGCCCAAGGACACAACCGCAGAGACTAGGATGGTGGAAGTGGGAATCGAACCTGCAACCCTCAAGTTGCTGGCACGGCCGCTCCACCAAGCGAGCTATACTGCCCCACATCGTTGCCAACTTAGCTACTATGTTGCTTTATCTAGCGGGCAGTCAGACCAGTTTCAAACCCTGACTTATTTGACACTTATGCATACTAAAATGAATGCACGTATGACAGGTGCCTCCACCTTGTTGCGAGTCAGGACCTTACCAAAAAGCACAAAAAGTACCGACGGATGAAAGGTCAATTTTATTTGAAACATGGAAAGTCTTCCTGAATACTTCCTGTATGTGTCCCAATACATTTATCTTTAGAATGTACCCTTGACTCCTCTAATCATGAACATAAATCAACAAAACCAATCAATAAGAGATCAATAGAGATTAAAAATAGAAAAAGAAGAAACTACGAAAGCTCTTGGCGAGTGCGGGCCTCCGCCACACCTTACCCCCCATTGTAAAGTAACAAAGTCCTGAAGGGTCTCCCCTAAAATGCAATCACTTATTCTTTTTGTCATTTCTGACATTTCCTAAGTTTCCATAAAATATGCCCATAAATTTTTGAGCTATCAACATCAGAATTAAATAAATTGAGTGAACCCTTGTTCTTGTTAGACCCACTCTGGATTGGACTTTCATAATATCATGTTAGATCCACTCGACATCCTTTGTTTTCGGTCCCCTGGGAGGTGGGGTGGGGGGGGGGGGGGGGGGGGGTTGTTGCCCACATATGCGGTCCTCTCCACGGTTTCTCATAGTCATCATTGTCGACGTCCCACTGGGGTGAGTTTTTCCTTGCCCTTATGTGGGCCCTACCGAGGATGTCGTTGTGGTTTGTACAGCCCTTTGAGGCATTTGTGATTTAGGGCTATATAAAAAAACATTGATTGATTGATTGATTGATTGTTAGTGATCCATTCCCTTTGTCTCTGCGGGTGGAGGCGGTGTCACTACACTTTCTGTGCCAAAAGACACGATCGGTCCACGCGAAGACTACCTCACTTCCTGTTGACTTATTTTACGACAGTTTCATTCGTGCCCGCTCTCACTTTTTGTTTTTATACTAATCTTTATATCAATAATGTTAAACATTACAGTGCATACATTTCAAACAGTATACATCAACGATACAGTTTTTCAAAACGGTCACTGTCACCATGGTAACAATCGACCGTCACTATGCATTAGGTAATTTTGGTAACAATTTAGTATGGGGAACATATTCACCATTAATTAGTTTCTTATTAAAAAAACAAACACTTAATTTATAATTATTTGGACACTATGAGAACATTTAAGGGTTAGGGTTGGGGTTACTATTAAGCAATAATTATAAGGTTATTGAGGGAAGACTCTTATTTAATAGCTTACTGATTGTATAATAAGGCCATGCAGAATAACGCATTAATAAGTACATAATAATGACTAATTAAGAGCCATTATGTTACTAACTTGAATGTTAATAAGCAACAAATTAATGGTGAATATGTGTTCCCCATACTAAAGTGTTACCAAAATGTTATTTCAACAAATGACAAAATGATCGCTCGTTAAACTACTTGACTATTTAATTTATATCAAACAACTTTGAATAAATATGGTGGAGTCGCGGAGAACTTTTTAGGTAAACCCCTACCATAGGTGGAGATATCCGCTATCGTAACTTAGGCTCAATATTTATGAAATTCCAAACGGCTCGTCTGGAGCAAGTTTGGAAGAAAGCAAGATTGTTTTATACGTATTTCCGACAGGCCTCCATGGTTTGATTTAAAATGTTCAGGACTTATGGGCATCCCAAATACACAAAAACCGGTCCCAACACGTAAGAAACGCCAATCAAAATAGTCCAAAAAAAACAAAAATTAAGAAAAAAAAAAAGCTAGTGGGGTACATTGTGGTTGTCTTCAGTAATTCAAATCACACAGTAACACACATGGTTGTATATTTGCTATTTTGTTATTGTTACGGCGGGGTCGCATGTTAATGCGAGGATCGTTCCCCCAAGATGCAGACGGAACTCCGGAGGCAGCATGCAGGTACAATGATTTGTTTTCTATAAATCAGGCAAAATCCAAAAATACAGGAAAGCGTGCCAATACCACAGGTAAAAGCATGGAAAACAAGCAAATGGCAAAGCTTAGCTCATAAATCAAACGGTATACACACGTAACTTTTTGCATGGAACAAACAAGACAGCCAGACTGAGTGTTGGCAAAAGGTAGGAATAAATCGCTCTCTGATTATTGCCCGGGACAGGTGAGCATCCCAAACACTAATCAGAGGCTGGTAGAAATAATCAGTACCCATGGCAACTAAGGAACACAAACCCAGGGGTACTGAAAAAAAAAACTAAGGGAGTTAAACTAAAATAATCAAACAATCAATCAATGTTTATTTATATAGCCCCAAATCACAAATGTCTCAAAGGACTGCACAAATCATTACGACTACAACATCCTCGGAAGAACCCACAAAAGGGCAAGGACAACTCACACCCAGTGGGCAGGGAGAATTCACATCCAGTGGGACGCCAGTGACAATGCTGACTATGAGAAACCTTGGAGAGGACCTCAGATGTGGGCGACCCCCCCCCCCTCTAGGGGACCGAAAGCAATGGATGTCGAGCGGGTCTAACATGATACTGTGAAAGTTCATGTTAGACATGATCCAGGAAATGGATCATGACTGTTATACAGTATTTTATTGAAAAGTAGCTGGAGATACTTTTCATTGCACATTGATGTATCTGGGATCAATTAGTTTGCTCTGCTTTTATATTGGGTCTTGGAAAGTGCCACGAACTGCCGAAAAAGGGCCTATGTTAAGTTGTTGTAAGTTCAGCAGGTCATGGAGCTACAGCTTTTCTGACCAACATGTCTGAATGCATCTGATCGCTTTAATGAGGTCTTTGTGATAACGTAATCTTTATCATTTTTGACATTCTTGTCATTGATTATCGGAAGGAAAAGTGAAAATAAATACTGTATTTTTTTTGTACTGTGGATTGGCATCAGCCTTTTGTTATTGGTGTAAGATGTGGGAACAGTGGATTGAAGGAAATCACGCATCAGAAACGAAATGCCCTGCCTATGAAACGGCAAAGGAAGATTGGTTGCCGTTTGACCAACCCATAACTTATCGAGTTATGTTGCTAACTAACTAACTAACTAACTAACTAACCAACTCTGGGGTTTGCATAACCTCCTGGCGGAAGGAAATATTACATTAGGAGGCCTTTGACGCAACTCCTGTGCGCACAGGAGGAGGCCATGACACTACACAACACACACACACACGCACACGCACACACACGCACACGCACACACACAAGTATAGGCACGGGCTAAAATGGGCTATACTTGTACACAGCATTTATATAATTGAGAATAGGCTTTGGGCCAAAGTTGACTCAAGTGTTTGAGTGTTTTATTTTATTTTTTCCACTCTCAGGCTCTCTGTTACCTAGCAACGGATATCTGTTTCTACCAACGTTATGTTTGTTTCCACCAGCGACTGCCACTTGAAGCTTCCAACCATGATGTACAACTGTACTATGTATTGGAATAGGTATTAGATTTGATGATAAAATATGAAGGAAATCTTACATGCATTTCTAACAATGTCTGTAATATTTGAGTTGGATTAAAAGTATTATTATTATTTATATGATTGAATTATTTTTTTTATTGTTATTATTTAACCACAATACGAAGGAGCTGCAGTCCTGGGTTCAATTCCAGGCTCGGGATCTTTCTGTGTGGAGTTTGCATGTTCTCCCCGTGAATGCGTTGGTTCCCTGCGGGTACTCCCGGTTCCAAAGACATGCACCTGGAGATAGGTTGATTGGCAACACTAAATTGGCCCTAATGTGTGAATGTGAGTGTGAATGTTGTCTATCCGTCTTGGCCCTGCGATGAGGTGGCGACTTGTCCAGGGTGTACGCCGCCTTCCGCTCGATTGTAGCTGAGATAGGCACCAGCGCCCCCCGCAACCCCAAAGGGAATAAGTGGTAGAAAATGGATATATATATATATATATATATATATATATATATATATATATATATATATATATATAATTTTGAAATAAATACATTTAATTTGAATGAATAAATTGATTAAATAAAATGAGAAAATATGATTAATGTTAGTTGGAATATCCAATGAGGGATTATTACTAGGGCTTCACGGTGGCAGAGGGGTTAGTGCGTCTGCCTCACAATACGAAGGTCCTGCAGTCCTGGGTTCAATTCCAGGCTGAGGATCTTTCTGTGTGGAGTTTGCATGTTCTCCCCGTGAATGCGTGGGTTCCCTCCGGGTACTCCGGCTTCCTCCCACTTCCAAAGACATGCACCTGGGGATAGGTTGATTGGCAACACTAAATTGGCCCTAGTGTGTGAATGTTGTCTGTCTATCTGTGTTGGCCCTGCAATCAGGTGGCGACTTGTCCAGGGTGTACCCCGTCTTCCGCCCGATCGTAGCTGAGATAGGCGCCAGCGCCCCCCGCGACCCTGAAAGGGAATTCGCGGTAGAAAATGGATGGATGGATGGATGGATTATTACTACAAAATAATATTAATAAATTACAATACACAAACATAATAACTAAATGACAATTTCTCAATCAATTTTTTTTCCAAACAAGCCTGCATTATATCTTTATACAAACATATTGTTTTGGTATTTACAATTATGTTTTATCCTAAATTTACAGGAAATTGACAATAGTCATTCATTGAAAATTCCCCCAAAGCATATAAGTTATTTTAAGAAAGTTACCCAAATTACCCACAATTTTACAATCCTTTGCAAGCGTCAGTGTAGTTAATTACTCTTACAGTACATTTTTAAACGAAATGAAAGAAGGTTTCAACTCTTAATGCATCCTGCACCGCTTTCCAGCTGCTCTCCTATGATTCCCTAGCATCCCCTAATGGACAAATAACTGCAATACATCGGAACTAGTGCAGCCTTGCTCCATCCTTTTATCTTCTCAATGTGTTCTGATCTAGGATTGCCCGTGCAGTAAACGCCTGAGGGTTGCAAACAAAATGAGCAACAAGAGAGAACGACACTGACAGTACAATACACATGATGGGGAGTGGGCGTTGGAGGTCCAGAGACAGAGGAAGGAGAATGTGGGGGATGAGGTGCTGGGGTTATGTGCTGGGTTTAGGGGTGTCAGGCTGATGGAGTACCACTACTCCATGTTGAAGTGTTGGAAAGCAGCTAATCACTGCACCCTCAGCAAGGTCATTAATGTCGCTGCAATGTTGTACACACACACACACACACACACACACGCATAAACACACAATATATAAAATACAAGTCAAAGCGGATGCAAGTAGTGGAGCTAAATGGGTGATTCATGAGTGGAACAATGCATCTGAACAAAAGAAGGCTGCAAATATTGCTTCCATGCAGGGCGGCAACAGAACACATGTACATCCTGTCATGGTGACTCACTAACATCCATTCTATGGCTGTAATGACTTTAAACGAATTGAGCGAGGAGAAGGAAATAAGACTGTGATGAACATGAAAAAAACATTTGCATCACCGAACTCATTTGGGATCCTTCAAAAAATACCCCAAAAAAGCTCAGTGGTCAAAGCTCAAGATAAAAGGCTTGAAACACAACCAGTCATCATGTAGCCAATAAGAACATCTCCACCTTAATTATACAAACCCCATTTCCATATCAATCAATCAATCAATCAATGTTTATTTATATAGCCCCAAATCACACATGTCTCAAAGGACTGCACAAATCATTACGACTACAACATCCTCGGAAGAACCCACAAAAGGGCAAGGAAAACTCACACCCAGTGGGCAGGGAGAATTCACATTCAGTGGGACGCCAGTGACAATGCTGACTATGAGAAACCTTGGAGAGGACCTCAGATATGGGCAAACCCCCCCCCCCCCCCCCCCCTCTAGGGGACCGAAAGCAATGGATGTCGGCCGGGTCTAACGTGATGCTGTGAAAGTTCAATCCATAGTGGCTCCAACACATGAGTTGGGAAATTGTGTTAGATGTAAATATCAACAGAATACAATGATTTGCAAATCATTTTCAACCCATATTCAGTTGAATATGCTACAAAGACAACATATTTGATATTCAAACTAATAAACATTTTTTTGTGTGCAAATAATCATTAACTTTAGAATTTGATGCCAGCAACATGTGACAAAGAAGTTGGGAAAGGTGGCAATGAATACTGATTAAGTTGGGGAATGCTCATCAAACAGTTGGGTGCCATACTTGGGTATAAAAGCAGCTTCCATGAAATGCTAAGTAATTCACAAACAAGGATGGGGCGAGGGTCACCACTTTGTTAGCAAACTGTCGAAAAGTTTTGGAACAACATTTCTCAACGAGCTATTGCAAGGAATTTAGGGATTTTACCACCTACGGTCCGTAAAAAAATCAAAAAGTTCAGAGATTCTGGAGAAATCACTGCACGTAAGTGATGATATTACGGACTTTCTATCCCTCAGGCGGTACTGCATAAAAACTGACATCAGTGTGTAAATGATATCACCACATGGGCTCAGGAACACTTCATAAAACCACTGTCAGTAACTACAGTTGGTCGCTACATCTGTAAGTGAAAGTTAAAACTCTGCTATGCAAAGCCAAACCCAGTTATCAACAATATCCTGAAATGCCGCCGGCTTGGCTGGGCCCGAGCTCACCTAAGATGGACTGATGCAAAGTGGAAAGGTGTTTTGTGGTCTGACGAGTACACATTTCAAATTATATTTGGAAACAGAGGACGTGGTGTCCGCCAGAACAAAGAGAAAAATAACCATTCAGATTGTTATAGGCGCAAAGTTCAAAAGTCAGCATTTGTGATGGTATGGGGGTGTATTAGTGCCCAATTAGTGCCCAAGCCATGGGTAACTTACACATCTGTTAAGGCACCATTAATGCTGAAAGGTCCATACAGGTTTTGGAGCAACATATGTTGTCATCCAAGCAACGTTATCATGGATGCTCCTGCCTATACCAGCAAGACAAGTTTTACAACAGCGTGGCTTCGTAAAAAAAGAATGCGGGTAATTTCCTGGCCCGCCTGCAGTCCAGACCTGTCTCCCATCGAAAATGTGTGGCGCATTATGAAGCGTAAAATACGACAGCAGAGACCCCGGACTGTTGAACGTCTGAAGCTCTACATAAAACAAGAATGGGAAAGAATTCCACTTTCAAAGCTTCAACAAATAGTTTCCTTAGTTCCCAAATGTTTATTGAGTGTTGTTAAAAGAAAAGGTGATGTAACACAGTGGTTAACATATCCTTTCCCAACTACTTTAGCACGTGTTGCAGCCATGAAATTCTAAGTTAATTATTATTTGCAAAAAAAAAATTAAGTTTATGAGTTTGAACATCAAATATCTTGTCTTTGTAGTGCATTTCACTGAATATGGGTGGAAAATGATTTGCAAATCATTGTATTCCGTTTATATTTACATCTAACACAATTTCCCAACTTCATGGAAACGGGGTTTGTAGTTCACACCATGAATCCCTCTCCTTCATACAACTAAATTAATGTTTTTATTTTGCTGTGTTTTCTTGTGATGCCACCACTAAACCAATAATGGTAAAAACAAAAGTTTAATTGTGACCGTAGAACCAGAAACGGGACTTATCGTAATGTACAAAAAAGCACACTCCTGCTTATCTGTCCTGGCTACTCAGTACAATATGGTTAAAGAGATAATAACACATTTTGCTACTATTAACACAGGTATGGCTTATGTTTACGCTTGTTGTTTGTATTTGTTTATTTGAAAGGCAATGTGCAGTCACATTAAGAAGATAGCTGCACCAGCTTTAGCACCATGCTAATTTCCATCTGTAGTCCTTTTATGGCGCATTTAAAATCCATCCATTCATCCATTTTTACTGCTTGTCCCTTTCGGGGTTGCAGGGGGTGCTGGAGCCTCCACAATTAAAAATTTCACAGGATTAAAAATACAGAACAATATTAAAATTACAAAATGATAAGCAATTTAAAATACAAGTACAATATATAGATGGTATGTGAGTTGTAGCACAGATAAACTAGTGAAATGGCACTTTAAACATTTCCTGCAGAGTTAATAATTTTTTTTACGATGGTGACAGCTTGACCCTGGAACTGATTACAGTTATCATTAGAAGTCCTAGTATGCTATACTACAATAATTACTGAAAGAGAAATGGTCTAAAATACATTTAAGATAGTAATGCTCACACTAAAGTGTCCTCAGAATACAAACCCCGTTTCCATATGAGTTGGGAAATTGTGTTGGATGTAAATATAAACGGAATACAATGATTTGCAAACCCTTTTCAACCCATATTCAACTGAATGCACTACAGAGACAAGATATTTGATGTTCAAACTCATAAACTTTACTTTTTTTTGCAAATAATAATTAACTTAGAATTTCATGGCTGCAACACGTGCCAAAGTAGTTGGGAAAGGACATGTTCACCACTCTGTTACATCACTTTTTCTTTCAACAACACTCAATAAACGTTTGGGAACTGAGGAAACTAATTGTTGAAGCTTTGAAAGTGGAATTCTTTCCCGTCCTTGTTTTATGTAGAGCTTCAGTCGTTCAACATTCCGGGGTCTCCGCTGTCGTATTTTACGCTTTCTAATGCGCCACACTTTTTCGATGGGAGACAAGTCTGGAGCGCAGGCGGGCCAGGAAAATACCTGGACTCTTTTACTACGAAACAAAGCTGTTGTTACACTTGTCTTGGCATTGTTTTGCTGAAATAAGCAAGGACGTCCATGATAACATTGCTTCGATGGCAACGTATGTTGCTCCAAAACCTGTATGGACCATTCAGCATTAATGGTGCCTTCACAGATGGGTACCCATGCCTAGGGCACTAATACACCCCCATACCATCACAGATGCTGGCTTTTGAACTTTGCGCCTATAACAATCCGGATGGTTATTTTCCTCTTTGTTCCAGAGGACACCACGTCCACAGTTTCAAAATATATTTTTGAAATGTGGACTCGTCAGACCACAGAACACTTTTCCACTTTGCATCAGTCCCTCTTAGATGAACTTGGGCCCAGCGAAGCCGGCGGCGTTTCTGGGTGTTTTTGATAAATGGGTTTTGCTTTGCATAGTAGAGTTTTAACTTGCACTTACGGATGTAGCGACCAACTGTAGTTACTGACAGTGGTTTTATGAAGTGTTCCTGAGCCCATGTGGTGATATCCAATACACACTGGTGTCGGTTTTTGATGCAGTACCGCCTGAGGGATCACAGGTCCGTAACATCGTCGCCTATGTGCAGTGATTTCTCCAGATTCTCTGAAGCTTTTGATTATTTTACGGACCGTAGATGGTAAAATCCCTAAATTCCTTGCAATAGCTCGATGAGAAATGTTGTTCTAAAATTGTTCGATAATTTGCTTACAAAGTGGTGACCCTCGCCCCATCCTTGTTTGTGAATTACTTAGCATTTCATGGAAGCTGCTTTTATGCCCAATCATGGCACCCACCTGTTCTTAGTTAGCCTGCACACCTATAGGATGTTCCAAATAAGTGTTTGATGAGCATTCCTCAACTTTATCAGTATTTATTACCACCTTTCCCAACTTCTTTGTCACGTGTTGCTGGCATCAAATTCCAAAGTTAATGATTATTTGCACAAAAAAAAGTTTATCATTTGAACATCAAATATGTTGTCTTTGTAGCATATTCAACTGAATATGGGTTGAAAATGATTCACAAGGCATTGTATTCCGTTTAAATTTACATCTAACACAATTTCCCAACTCATATGGAAACGGGGTTTGTAATACAGTGAGATGTGTGAAACATTTTGCACTAATTTATGTCCATCAAGTGACATATTTTAACATCATGAAGTCGGGAAATATTAGCTTTCCGGGCATAGCACCAAATTGTTGGCTCTCATACACACGACTCCTAAAGGGCCTTTCATTCTATCTCAACGCTGCATAGGAATAACAATACATTCTTATTATTATGATTAAATTATTATTAGTGCATCTCCTGGGAATTAAGTTTCCCCCTGTTTTTGAAAACTAGTGAAAACTCGATTAGTAACTTTAATTAAAGGTATTTAAATGCACCAGAAAGTGATACAAAAGTGAAACTTGCACATAACTTTCACCTATGCTGCAACATTTATATTTATTATGTTTGTACCCATATTATATTTTTAAATGGCAGAAAAAAATCTTAGAAATTTCTAAAAACCCAGTCCGGGCTGCTCTGCTGCTCATTTACACCCCACTTTGATGCCCCTGTCCGCTTTATTAACAATCCTGCACTGCAAAAAGGCAGTGTTAAAAAACAAGCGAAAAACATACAAAAATTAGGGGTATTTTACTAGAACTAAGGAAAATTATCTGCCAATAGAACAAGAAAATTTGGCTTGTCAAGACTTTCCAAAACCAGTAAAATTAGCTAATTTCAATGAACCCAAAAATACCTAAAAATAATTATATTCTCACTAATAACAAGTGCACTTTTCTTGGTAGAAAAACAATTGAGACCTTTTTGCTCAATATCTTAAATTAAGTAAATGCTAGTGCCATTATCTTGACATAATGATATACGCTCGCCATCATGACTTTTTTTTTTCATGCTTGAAATAAGAAATTATTTCTTTAAAAAAGTAGTTGTACACTTGTGAGTGTGGACGACACAGCTTTGCAACAGTTGATATTCTAGTTTTAAGCATGTTTTACTCAATATAGGTCATAAAATCTCAGCTACAAGCTGTAATATCTTACTGAGATCATTTAGGACCAAAACCCTTATAACAAGATAAAACAACTCTAACATAAAATCTGCTTAGTGAAAAGAATTATCTTATCAGACAGAAAATAAGCAAATATCACCCTTATATGAGATATTTAATCGTATTTAGATTTCAGTTTTTGCAGTGTGTCAATTGTGTGGACATTCCTTCCCTCTCCTTTTGGCTTTTTTCTATGAGGGGTCACTTCAATTGTTGTAACTCAGTTTCCACACCAGACATCCTTTCTGACGCAACACTGGCTGGAAATTGAAGCATGTATCGTTAAATAGGGATTTGATCATTGATTAATCACATCTTGGAGCAATGGAGGCAACATGGAGTGCACTCCTTGGCTACAAAAAGTCGCATTATTGATTCGCGTTAACCATTTATTTGAAATAAATTTGCATATAATACTATTTTGTAATATTAAAGGCCTACTGAAACCCACTACTACCCACCACGCAGTCTGATAGTTTATATATCAATGATGAAATATTAATATTGCAACACATGCCAATACGGCCGGTTTAGTTTACTAAATTACAATTTTAAATTTCCCAGGAGTTTCGTCCTCGAAACGTCGTGTAATGATGACGTGTACGCAAGACATCACAGGTTTTTAGGAAGTATGAGCACTGCGCACACACACAGCTAAATGTCGTTTGATTTAATGGCATAATTATACAGTTTTTGGACATCTGTGTTGCTGAATCTTTTGCAATTTGTTCAATTAATAATGGAGAAGTCACAGTAGAAAGATGGAGTTGGGAAGCTTTAGCCTTTAGCCACACAAACACACATTGATTCCTTCTTTAAAATTCTTGGAGGTGAAACTTTCCTATGGATCAGAGCGCGGTCAAGAGAACATGGATCCCTACCAAATGTCAAACAGCAGGTTTCGGTGAGAAAATTGTGGTTAAAAAGTCAGTTCTTACCGGAGAAAAGCTTAGCTTGTGTCACGATCCGTGACTCGGATCGTTAATGGTTTTGCCCTTTTTATGTCTTTGTTCATGTTTTGTTTCTGGACTCTGCCGATCCTTGTTTGAGCACTTCCTTGTTTGTGTTAGTCACCATGGCAACGTATTGTGTTCCTCCTCACGGGCTCCTGTCACACACCTGTTTCTAATAATTATTTGTGTATTTAAGCCCACCTGATTCCTAAGTTCGTCCTCGGTCCATTACTTGCTTTTCGCAACACGTCACGTTTTGTATCCTTGTGCCCTCGATTATTTTGTGCTAAGTTCCACCTTAGCTTCACGTGCGTGTGGCACGTCCTTTAATGTTTTCTGTTTCCTGCTACGTTTTTAGCATTAACTTTCCGTGCATTGGCACACGCTTTGTTTTCCCCCTTTTTGCACCAGTGTTCTTTTGTTTTATTATATTAAAACTTACTCTTACCTGCAATCCTGCTGACTGGTAGTGTGTGCATCCATGAAGTGGCAACTCCGCGCAACAAGTGCCCCGAACACGTGACAGTTTGTGCCGTCCATAAAGCTGCCGTCGACTCCCGTGAGACACTGTGCGTCAACACACCCGTGGAGACACCCTTGCGACTATCAGGTACTGTTAAACTCACTAAAATACTAGCAACACAATAGAAAGATAAGGGATTTCCCAGAATTATCCTAGTAAATGTGTCTAAAACATGGTCACTACTCCCTACTTTGTCTTGTTATATTCTTATTTTACTGTTATATTTTTATTCCCATTGTTGCTTTTTATTTTTTATTCTTATTGTAATATCTGTATCATTATTTACTTTTTACTTTTTTTAAATTGATCTCAACTCTGTACACTGCTGCTGGAATTTTCATTTTCCTGAAGGAACTCTCCTGAAGGAATCAATAAAGTACTATCTATCCATCTATCCATCTAAAAACATCGGAATCCGTCCCAATGCAATCGCGTTTTGTTTTTTTTTTAACTTTTTTTTGTTTTCGTTGTTGTTTTTTTTAGTCCATGCTATCAATATCCACAAACGCGAATCTTTCATCCTCGCTCAAATTAATGGGGAAATTGTCGTTTTCTCGGTCCGAATAGCACTTTTTGTTGGAGGCTCCCATTAAAAACCATGTGAATATATGAGGAGCCATCACACGGGTGACGTCATCGTCTGCGACTTCCGGTAGAGGCAGGGCTTTTCTCCAGTTGCGAACTTTATCGTGGATGTTCTTTACTAAATCCTTTCAGCAAAAATATGGCAATATCGCGAAATGATCAAGTATGACACATAGAATGGACCTGCTATCCCCGTTTGAATAAGAAAATCTCATTTCATTCGGCCTTTAAGTTCTTATGTAGTCTCTTGAAACAATATTGTCAGTGGTGTAACAATCTTGAAGGTAAATATTTTCACACTTGTTTCATGCAATATGTCAGTGTCCTCACATTATTATTATTTCCTATTTTCAAACATGAGTAAACAATACTAAACATGTTTAATTATTTTCATAAAGGTATTTAATGTGGTAATACTGTAAATAAACTGTAGATAATAACACTGATCAATGTGACACCTGTGGATATGAAATGAACACAAGATGTAAATATTAGTGACTAAATACTGTTGGGACTGAACCATATACAGTGATTCATTAGGATACTTGGGGTATGTAGGGGACGGCGTGGCGAAGTTGGTAAAGTGGCTGTGCCAGTAGTCTGAGGGTTACTGGTTCAATCCCCACCTTCTACCATTCTAGTCACGTCTGTTGTGTCCTTGGGCAAGACACTTCACCCTTGCTCCT
Organism: Nerophis ophidion; assembly: GCF_033978795.1. NCBI lineage: Eukaryota > Metazoa > Chordata > Actinopteri > Syngnathiformes > Syngnathidae > Nerophis > Nerophis ophidion. The sequence goes on along the minus strand of NC_084624.1, from coordinate 34,265,028 downwards.
GATGGGTCCTGGTGAGTGCCTTGCATGGCAGCTCCCGCCATCAGTGTGTGAATGTGTGTGTGAATAAGCGAATGTAGAAATACTGTCAAAGCGCTTTGGGCTCCTTAAAAAGGGGTAGAAAAGCGCTATACAAGTACAACCCATTTACCATTTTACCATTTACAACCAGCAGAGGCTAACTAGTTTGCTGTCTAAAGAAGTTTGAGTGTTTTTTCCAACTTACTCCCACTCCTTCCTGCGAGCTTGCGGCGTACTCTGGATTTTATGGGCCTGGTGAGCCATGATGATGTCCTTCTGCTCCACCAGTCCTCCGCGCCGCCGAAGCGCTCCATGCCCCGGGCTCGGAGACCCCGAACCTCGATCTGAATCCTCTCCGCACGGCAAGTCAAAGCTGGCGGCTCGAGCGGGAAGCTCCAAGAACTCGCCGTGAGGGACCTGCAAGGAGCAGGAGCGCAAACCCTGTGCTAGGCCGGTGCGGGAGGCCGGGACAGGCTTTCTCCAGGCCTCGGGTTCGGGGAGTGACAGGGAGGACTGAACCCGCTGCTGTCCGCCGTCTGGACCGCAGATGGACGGAGTGTGGAGGGAGACGGAAAGGGACTGGTCTGAACTGGTGAACATGTCTATACTTGCTGGGAGTCCACCATTTCACGACAATGCTGCACTGTGGACAGAAAATACATTTATATTAATTTTCTAGATTAATAATTCTAAAGGCCTACAATATCTAATTAATGAAACCAAATAATACATTGCAATAGAAGAAAATCATCACTCCAGGAATGGGAATTGGATGGAATTGTTAGGTGCCCAAAGATTCTCACCCTATTATCACATGTTTGTATTACGTTATTACATTTTATGCTCAGTACATATTGACTTACATTCAGTAGCGGTTCTTGATATAAGCCAGCGTTTCTCAAAGTGTGGGGCGGGCCCCACTGGTGGGGAAGAGACACATGACAGGTGGGGCGTGAGGAACGGGAGGAAATTTCACTTTAAAAATTTTTTTTATTATATTCTTAGATAAATTTTTTTTACTATGCTTTCATTTTCTATACACACTGTAAATCACTTTGTGATTCTGTCTGTGAAATCCGTTATGTAAATAAATGTGAATTATTTATTTTTCCTGTAGGCTTTAAATTTCTAGGTAGGAGCGAAAGTTTGACAGATATAGCAACAGTAACTAATGGGGGCGGGGCTAAGCGGAACAATCTTTCAAGCGGATGGGTGGCAGGCTAATGTGTGGACCACAATTACACAAAATGGATAAATTTGTGACTCGCACCTCAAAAGTCGTCAAATCGGAGCCAGCGCCTGCAGAGAAACAAAAATCTGACAGGCTTAATCAACCAAAAGCCAACCGAAAAGAAAATATGAAGGGTATCTTGCTCTTGGATTCACGGCAACGGTGGTGGGGGCAGAGGAGAGACCCCTGTGTGTTGTGTGTCTAAAACCGCTTGCAGCAGACAGCATGAGACCCTACTAATTAAAGAGACACCTTAAGACCACACACCCCAATCACTTCAATAAGCCACTTGATTTCTTTCAAAGAAAACTGGCAGAATAGTTATTCTATTTATTATTGAACTTGATGCAAGTTATACCACAGCTGCACAGTTATTTTATTTATTATTGAACTTCATGTTATTTTATGTTATTGAGTTTGAATGTATACAACTTCAATGTTACTTGACGTTCAATAAATATGAAACAGTTAAACTTGGCATTAGCGTTCTGTTGGGGCGATGGGGGAAGGTGGGGCTTGAAAACTCCCCCTTGTCCAAAGTGGGGGATGACAAAAAAAGTTTGAGAACCACCGATATAAGCCAAATAGGCAATTGTCCAGGACAACATTTTTAATGCAGGGGTCTCAAACTTGTAGCCTGCGACACTATATTTTGTGGCCCCACCTTAATATGAAAGTTCAAGGTTAGTGCGGCCCCCAAGTTTTCTATGAATGGCACTTTACAGAGTTGAGTGTGGAGCTGAACAAACATACCAATCACGGTGGGGTATATATATATATATATATATATATATATATACAGCTCTCGGGGGCTGGACATCGACCGCGCTTGATGCAAGCAGCGAAACATTTCACAACACTTCCAAAAAAATGTTTTTAAAGTTGCTGCCCAGTGAGACATTAAACCATTGGTGGACCGTCAGGGCCAGCAATGCCTTCTCTGCTGGCCTAACATAACCAGAAATCATAACCATAACTAAAGAGAAAAGTAATTTTTAATTTACTTTCCCTAAATATCTAAAAGTATTCATATTATTTTTATGTCATATTATGCTCTTTCCAGTGTTGTTGTTTTTGGCTTAGAGTTTCGTTCCAATCATTATTCAGCTGTCTTATACTGCCCTGCTGTATGAAATCTGCCTGGGGCTTTCAGAATCAACAATGTAAGTGTACATGCACAAAAAAGTGAATGGACACATACAGTTGATAGATAAGTGCGATAGCCAATCAGATCAGGAGTTGTCAGTAAGGCCTTACGCCGTGATTGGATACTCACTTGGGAGTCCCAAGTGAGTATCCAATCACAAGTTGCGAAAACAGGAAGTGGCACCAGAGCCAAATGAGCCATAGAAAGCCACAGAAAACTTGCCAGTACTCAAAAAGGAGAGCAACATGTTGATTATACATTTGCAAGGCCATTTGCATAAAGGATATTTAAAGAGAAACTACATCTTGTGAGACGATGTCGGCGGTGAAATGGGGAAAAGCCCACCATCTCTACTCGAATCAACAGACTCCGAGGGGCTGTACGGCGTTGAATGATGCTAAAAATTGTGAGTTGAAATGTTTTATTTCCTTATTTTTTCATGTTTAATATGTTTTTTGCAATTTAAATTTTGACAGTACCACATAAGATATGTTTTAATTGCTGATGCGGCTTTGTTGATTTTTAAATGCACCAGAAAATAACCCGTTTTGTACATTGTTGTAGTGCGTACATTTGTTTCTGTATAGTTTTTCTCCAGCAATGGTAATGTGGTGACATCAATTATGGTATTTTGATAGGTAATCATTGAAGTCGGATATCACTGAAAGCTTAGGTGGGAAACGCACGGCCCACCACTGCATTGTACGTACTGTATATATGTGTCTCTCTGACAAAATAAATTCATGTGTATGCGTTGGGATAAAAGAAAAGTAAGGAACTCAATGTAGTCTAATGTGGTCTGCAGTCACATAGCGACACCTGTTAGTCGGCAATAACAGTCCCCAGTAACCCAGACCAATTATAGGGTCGCACCGTTTTTTGACGGTCATTATTTTACATTTGCATTGTCTCACATGATGAACACTACAGTACATGTATTTAGATATGATGTCATTTTTTGTTTGTTTCTATGACTATTATTAAAACAACAACAACAGCAGCTCGGCAGCCGCATTTTTGCGCTTGCTATCCCGTTACCCATCTGCAAATGCCATGGTTTTCATGTCATCATGAAAAACATAAACATTGAGCGCATAAACAAAGCAGACTGCTACAGGACTAGTATTCGCTGACCGCCATGCTGCTGTTGGAAAAAGAAACGGAATTTACGCATATTACGTTCCCAATGCGTTGGCTAAACACGACAGCAACATCAATCCATACATCCATTTTCTACCGCTTATTCCCTTTGGGGTCGTGGGGGGCGCTGGTGCCTATCTCAGCTACAATCGGCGGAAGGCGGGGTACACCCTGGACAAGTCGCCACCTCATCGCAGGGCCAACACGGATAGACAGACAACATTCACACTCATATTCAAACACTAGGGCCAATTTAGTGTTGCCAATCAACCTATCCCCAGGTGCCTGTCTTTGGAGGTGGGAGGAAGCCGGAGTACCCGGAGGGAACCCACGCATTCACGGGGAGGACATGCAAACTCCACACAGAAAGATCCCGAGCCCGGGATTGAAACCTGACCACTCACGACCTTTGTATTGTGAGGCAGATGCACTAACCCCTCTTCCACCGTGAAGCCCCAGTGACATCAAGTGGAATTAAAATATACTCAACAGCCCCAGTTTTTTCGTAATTTTTTTTATCGTATTCTGTGTTAAAAAACTAAAATAAAGACATATGAGAAGATTTGATTTTTTTTAATCAAAGCTTTTCTTGTGGAATACCTGATGCGGCCCAGCCTCACCCAGACTCTCTCTGGCACTCACCGAGGGTGGACGCTCCCCTTTCCTCTCCCTTATCTCTCCTGCTTGCTTCTTTGTTTTGTCTTGTTTTAACTTTCTTGTTGCCTCTGTTTTGCACTGCTCTCCAAATCTAAACATTGGAACTATTTAACTGGCCTCAACAAAATTGACAAGATCTTGGGTTTGGGGGAACCTGCTGTCGTGACGAAGCGTTTGTTGCTGAACACACGACGGACTCTTGGGAGAAGAAGGAGTGCCGCGTGCCTGGCGACCCTTTTCTGTCGAGGACGTGAAGATATCCACCTATTCGGAATTATGACAACAGGACATCTGCTGATTGGAGTAAGCGTTGCTTTGGTTTGTCTACAAATTGGAAGTTGCTGGCAGTCTTCAAAGTACCCCGAAGCTTCCACAAATGATTGGAGGACGCGGGAAGAACTGTGGATTACATCGGACTGTCTACCCCGCAGTTTTTGAGGATCAGTCATAGACAATTTTAGAGTGAAAAGCAAATTTTATTTTCACTCTCACACAAATCATTTTAAATTGGATTGTTTCCCTGGCTTCGAGACTCTCCCGAAGATCGCTGCAATGAAGACACAACAAACTCCCTTCTTGTCTCTCATGGACACACACCTGTTGTTGTTGACTTTGGACTAGCGACAGCAAATACATCAAGGCCGCGGAACAGAGACACACTATGGGCTTATATACACACACATCCACAAAAAAATATACGTCACACATACACCCCCCGTCCCCCTAATTCAACGCTCTCGACGCAAATCCTGTAGGGGTGATGAATGGACCTTGAACTACCTTCCCTCTGTTGCTTGATATCTCGAGATGTATGTTGTATTATGTAGATGTGTTTTGCTATGGAGGTATTTTCTCACTCCGAACTGGGCCCCCTTAGAAGCCCAGTCTGGATTGTGTTTTTTTACTCATCATTCCCCAGCGTTTACCTTTTTCCCATCTTTTACGGGGCGCCTTATGGCGACCCATCAGCGTTCTTGTTCTGTAACCCTGTACACTGTTTGTTTGTCTAATCTTGAACAGGTTTGTGCTGAAAACAAAGTTTTGTTGTACTTGTTGCAATGACAATAAAGTCCTACCTACCTACATACTCTGCCTCCAGTGGCCCCTCCATCCATTTTCTACCGCTTATTCCCTTTGGGGGCGCTGGTGCCTATCTCAGCTACAATCGGGCGGAAGGCAGCGTACACCCTGGAAAAGGTACCAACTCATCGCAGGCCTCCAGTGGCCCCCAGGTAAATTGAGTTTGAAACCCCAGCTTTGAAGGGTGCCTTAATGATGAGGGAGAATACATGTGTATTGTATCGACCAGCCTGTGATAAGTGTTGCTGTACAGCCTTATGATGTGTGTGAATGCACCTCTCCACGTGTGTGCTCATGGTGGAGAATAGAGCTGATCCCTGCTGTTGGCATGTTGCAATCAGGGCTGAAAGATAGCCTCGCTCAGGGCAACAATGAAGCTAAATTGGATTGGTTGTAGCATACACAAGAATGCAAAAAAAAATACTATAGTGGCTCCCACATATATATAACGTACACATGTGGCTTCACGGTGGCAGAGGGGTTAGTGCGTCTGCCTCACAATACGAAGGTCCTGCAGTCCTGGGTTCAAATCCAGGCTCGGGATCTTCCTGTGTGGAGTTTGCATGTTCTCCCCGTGAATGCGTGGGTTCCCTACGGGTACTCCGGCTTCCTCCCACTTCCAAAGACATGCACCTGGGGATAGGTTGATTGGCAACACTAAATTGGCCCTAGTGTGTGAATGTGAGTGTGAAAGTTGTCTGTCTATCTGTGTTGGCCCTGCTATGAGGAGGCGACTTGTCCAGGGTGTACCCCGTCTTCCGCCCGATTGTAGCTGAGATAGGCGCCAGCGCCCCCCGCGACCCTGAAAGGGAATAAGCGGTAGAAGATGGATGGATGGATGGCTCCCACATGCTTATTGTTTTCTGTGTCTCAATCAAAAAAAGCTAGAAAACCTAGGTTTAAATAAATACTGTAATTATTTAAAATGTATGTTTTGCTTCTCCTTTAGGTTTTCCGTGTATTTGTGTGTGACGCCTCCACATAAGGAAAAATGTGGTGATAACTAAGGGTGTCCTGATCTGATACAGCAGCCCAATTGAGTTTTTACTTTTGCAAAGCTGGACAGCCAGTTCAAATCCAAAAGTCCTCCAATAAAGCACATGAGCTTGGTATTTTCTTGAGGTTGATACTTCAAGTCTTTTGTAAAAAAGTAATCATGGTAGACTAAAGGCTACCATGAGCTGCAGCTACACAGCTAAGCACACAATTGCACCCAAGCTAGTTAGACATATGTAACACGCGTGCTCAGCTGAACAATATTCCATTCTAAAATATATGTCAATATAAACCAGTTTATTACTTACATATACAATAAAGTTTCCAAGGCAGAAGCGTATAAGTATCCAGTAACAAACGTGTGCGCATCCTTGACCATTCTGCGGCATTAGCTCATCGAATTATTGTGGTCACAAGGTGTCGCCCTAAAAAAAAATACTACTCCATTTCAACTTTAAAGACAGCTTACGTCTATTCCAGACAGTCACTAATAAATAGGTTAGTGTTTTTGTATATCTATCATTGTTCTCGGTTTGTATCATTTCAAGCGATCAAGCCTTTTCTAACTTTCCACATCCATTTATCCATCCTTTTTCTACCGCTTGTTCCTTTTGGGGCCGCGGGGGGTGCTGGAGCCTATCTCAGCTACATTTGGGCGGAAGGCGGGGTGCACCCTGGACAAGTCGCCATCTCATCGCAGGACCACAGACAGACAACATTCACACTCACAGACACATACTCGGGCCAATTTAGTGTTGCCAATCAACCTATCGCAAGGTGCATGTTTTTGGCGATGGGAGGACATGTAAATTCCACACAGAAAGATCCCGAGCTCGGGATTGAATTCAGGCATATTTCCCAACCCTCCCGGATTTTCCGGGAGACTCCCAAATTCAGCGCCTCTCCCGAAAACCTCCCGGGACACATTTTCACCCGAAAATCTCACAAAATTCAGACGGAGCTAGAGGCCACACCCTCTCCAGCTCCATGAGAACCTGACTCAATGTTGTGACCCTCTTAAACAGGACAATACTGTCATCTACTGTACATAGAATAGAATGTCTGTTCTGAAGCCCAAAGTAAAGAGACGGAACTTCATCACGTCGCCTGGTTATTGACTCTTACCCAATTTATTACACCATCGACGAGCAAAATGAAGAAATAAGTTTGCAAGTTCCAGAACGATTGGAAACAACAATTTCAGTTTATCCAGGAGAGTTCGAAGGGGAAGGGGTATGTTGCCTGTAAATGTTGTAGAACAGACTACCTCTCTATTGAACACGGCGGCCGAACGGATATTCAGCCATGAACGGTCAGTCAGCGAAGCACAAAGCGTCCGCAGCGCAGCATCGTTCGCAACCCAGTATTATGGCCCACCTCGCAAAATGGAGACCCGATGGTGTATCTTATGCGTAGACAAAGATGGCTATGCTGATAGCTGGAAGCAACATCCTGTTCTCATTTGCGGATGTCTACAACAAATCCGTGAAGGATGTTCCCGGATACGGAGATCGCTCGCCAAAAAGCAAATGGCAGAACAAAGGTTACTCAAATAGTGAAAGGTAAGTGTTGTGGTTTTTTTAAGTACCCAGCAAGCACAGCACAGGTATAGGACAACAGTGTATTTGATAGGTGCCGTCGGAAATTCAACTATTTATTTTATTTCTATAGATCATAAAATAAATACATATAGCTAGAATTCACTTAAAGTCAAGTATTTCATACATATATATATATATATATATATATATATGAAATATATATGAAATACTCGAGTTGGTGAATTATACGCCACCCCTCTTAATCACGCCCCCCGCCCCAACCACGCCTCCGCCCGCCCACCCCCACCTCCCGAAATCGGAGGTCTCAAGGTTGGCAAGTATGAACTCAGGACTACTCAGGACCTTTGTATTGTGAGGCACATGCAGTAACCCCTGTTCCACCGTGCTGCCACTTTCCACATTAAAAAGTAATAAAAGTATGCATGATTCGTGCTGATATCATATCGGGGAATGTTGGTATCGGCCAATACTCAAGGCTCCAATATTGCTATGGCATTGGAAGTGACAAAGTAGTATCCGGACACTCCTGATGATAACCATAGAACAAGACCTGGTTGACCAAGTCCTGGCTGCTCAATACAGTATTGCGAAAGAGGTGACAGCAAAAAAGTTGGCTGCAATCAGTATTTAAGTGAATAAGCTCACCTTACAGGCACACACAATTATCTCCCTTTGTTCATTGAAGGTGAGTACCAACATTGACTATACAATTAATAAATGTTTAAGTTGGAGATAATTTGATGCTGGAACAGGTTAATTCTCATTCCATTGCTTTTTATATAGGATGAATAATTTCATAGCGGGTCCATTGTACATTGAAATCATACACAGTACAGGCCAAAAGTTTGGAGACACCTTCTCATTCAATGTGTTTTCTTTATTTTCATGACTATTTACATCATTACATCATTATTTTGCAGCCCGCACCTTGATATGACAATTTATTGCTAATGCAGCCCGCGAGTTAAAATGAACGCATGAACGGCACTTAGCAGGGTCATACTTGCCAACACTTCCAATTTTCCCGGGAGACCCCCGAAATTCAGTGCATCCATTTTCTAGAATTCCTGTCGCTTTTCTCCCAACCAACAATATTCAGGGGATGCCTTTTGATTGATTGATTGATACTTTTATTAGTAGATTGCACAGTACAGTACATATTCCGTACAATTGACCACTAAATGGTAACACCCGAATAAGTTTTTCAACTTGTTTAAGTCAGGGTCCACGTTAATCAATTCATGGTGGAACTGTCTTTAGCTCCACCTACATCATGCACCAACAGCGTGCAAGCCCAGTTATATGATGTATCTGGCATTCTGAGACGCACATGAGCTATCGCAAGACATATTTGATCAACAGCTACACAGGTCACACTAAAAAAAACTTTAACATTGTTACAAATATGCGCCACACCGTGAACCCACACCAAACAAGAATGACAAACACATTTTGGGAGAACAGCTGCACCGTAACACAACATAAACAGAACAGAACAAATACCCAGAGTCCCATGCAGCCCTAACTCTTCCGGGCTACAACATACAACCCCGCTACCAACATTAAGTTCATGAATCCAGATGGATCTCTATTACAATCCCCAAAGAGGGCACTTTAAGTTGATGATTACTTCTATGTGTAGAAATCTTTATTTATAATTGAATCACTTTTTTTTTTTTCAAAAACTTTTTTAGTTATTTTTATATCTTTTTTTCCAAATAGTTCAGGAAAGACCACTACAAATGAGCAATATTTTGCACTGTTATACAATTTAATAAATCAGAAACTGATAACATAGTGCTGTATTTTACTTCTTTATCTCTTTTTTTCCCAACCAAAAATGCTTTGCTCTGATTAGGGGGTACTTGAATTAAAAAAATGCTTACGGGGGGTACATAACTGAAAAAAGGTTGAGAACCACTTTTGCAGAGGACGTTAAAGGCGGTGCAGTCACGGCAGCCCTTAATAATGTCCGCCGGGTGAAAATTGGGAAAAATTCGGGAGAATGGTTGCACTGGTAGATTGTCGGGAGGTGCACTGAAATTCAGGAGTGTCCCGGAAAAATCGTGAGGGTTGACAAGTATGTTGCTAGGGCGGGAAAGCCATTCATAGAAGGTGAATTCATTAAAAAGTGCATGTTAGATTTTTTTAAGAAATATTTTCTTGCGGCCCAGCCTCACCCAGTTTCTGTATCCAGTGGCCACCATTTAAATTGAGTTTGAGACCCCTGATTTACATTGTAGATTGTCACTGAAGGCATGAATGAACACATGTGGAGTTATGTACTTAACAAAAAAAAGGCGAAATAACTGAAAACATGTTTTATTTTCTATCCATTCATCCATCCATTTCCTACCACATGTCCCGTTCGGGGTGCTGGAGCCTATCTCAGCTGCATACGAGCGGAGGTTTCTTCAAAATAGCCACTCTTTGCTCTGATTACTGCTTTGCACACTCTTGGCATTCTTTCGATGAGCTTCAAGCACACCTGTAGAGTGAAAACCCTTTCAGGTGACTATCCTCTGGGAGCTCATCGAGAGAATGCCAAGAGTGTGCAAAGCAGTAATCAGAACAAAGGGTGGCTATTTTGAAGAAACTAGAATATAAAACATGTTTTCAGTGTTTTCACCTTATTTTGTGAAGTACATAACTCCACATGTGTTCGTTCATAGTTTTGATGCCTTCATTGACAATCTATACAATGTAAATAGTCATGAAAATAAAGAAAACACATTGAATGAGAAGGCGTGTCCAAACTTTTGGCTTGTACTGTATATAGATAAAGCAAAAACCATAGAAATGAGTAGTAGACCTTTTCTAATAGCTCTGATGAAAGCATTAGTGGGCAGTAGGTTTTGGATTGTATTGACTTTATGCCAAACAAAGATCAAACAAGAACCAGTGGTTGCTGCATGTGTGTAGAGTGTGAGGAAGTCAAATATGTGGGTGTGGAAAGGAGCAAAGGCTGTAAAAGCAGCAGGTTTCGGGTCAAGCCAATATAGTCACAGTCAGCGACACACCAAACGAGCTTGTGTCGCCACCGAGCCGAGGCTGAAAGGAGGATGAGGATGAGGATGAGTGAGTGTGGGAGAGGCGAGGCGAAGGCACAACAGTGACTCACTCATCAGGACCTGAACTATTACAGTTGTGAGCAGAAACCGAGCCGAGAGGTCGTTGGATTAACAAGGGCGCCTTATGACTGACATTTAAATGACAGCTAGATACAAAAAAGAAAAGTATTCAATATTATACTTTAAAAATAATAAATATATATTATGCAATATTATCATGAGATAGGCGCCAGCGCCCCCCGCGACCCCAAAAGGGAATAAGCGGTAGAAAATGGATGGATGGATGGATCCTAATAATATATTATAATAAATAAATAAGTGATACCACTGGGGTCACTAATCAAATCAAATACACAACAAAACAAAAACTACCATATTTTCTTGAATTGCCGCCGGGGCGCTAATTAATTTAAAACCTCTTCTCAGTCCTGTGCTTACCAAAGGCATGCGGTAAAAGTAAGCATGCGCTAATTATTTTAAGACCCCTTCTCAGTCCGGCACTTACCAAAGGTATGCAGTAAAAATTTGAGTGTGATGTAAGCTTGGACCTTAAATCCTACTGAAAAGCTTCCCTTTATGCGATTTCAAATTACCGGTATTGAAATCAGCCTCCTCCATTTTGAAAATGATGACAGGGGAAGTGTCACTCATGACATCACGAGTTTGACCAGGCGGTAATACTAAGCATGCGCTAATTATTTTGGGAAGCGAGTTTGACCCGGCAGTAATTCAAGGCAGGCGCATACTACTGTATATGTCCTGCGGCAATTCAAGGAAATACGGTAATTATAAAGGTTCTAATTTGATAAAAATCCAATGTTTGCAAAGGTATGTGAATTGGGTAAATCATAAAAAATCTAACATTTGCAAAAAAAAAAAAATGCTTGAAAAATGCTAGCAATATAATGTTTGCACCTGTATGCTAATTGGGAAAATCTAATAAAATTCAGTGTTTACAAACGGATGTTAATTGGGTAAAAAAAAAAATAGAACCTACTAGAATAGACAATGCTTGAAACATGCACTGGAGGGTGTCACTTAGGTTTCTGATAATAATAAAAAAATATATTTGCATGTTGATTCCTCTCATAGTTATTGAATAAATAACAGAATATAATGTGTCCATATGCATCATTTATTAATCCATCCATCCAATTTCTACCGCATATTTCCTTAGGTGTCGCTGGAACCTATCACAGCTACAATCGGGAGGAAGGTGCGGTACTTCCCTGGACAAGTCGCCCCTTATCTTATTAATGAATCCATCCATTTTCTACCGCTTGTCCCTTTTGGGGTCACAGGGGGGTGCTGGATCCTATTTCAGCTACAATCGGGCGGAACTCATTTATTAATTTTGATATATTGATGTTTACAAGTAGTGATACAGTGGAATTTGTCCACAAATCAAATGGGTCATGTAAACACTGCCAGAATAACACAAACTAGTATGAATGCTGCCATCCATTTGGCTTTAAATAGCCCCAATGCTTCACAATTGAGTAATAATTTCCCTATTTAGGGCCAGCTGATTAGGACCCTGCCTGTTGGCTTCAAATCACCCACGAGAGCGCATGAATAAATAAATAAAAAAACACATTGGGAGTCCACATTAAAACAAAGAAAATTGCACTTTTACCTCCACTAGACGCTTTTAGTCCTCCATGGAGTCCGCCTCAGGTTGCTTCCCCGACGAAGACCCTCCCTGTCCGCTCCACAGAAGTTGGGAAGGATGCTGAGGATTATGCGTGGATTCCTTGAGTGATGAATCCTGCCGAGAAGGTGGGGGGGGTGGGGAGGGGGGCTATAAATACCGCGGGTGGTTGGCAGCCAGAGCGGCGATCCACGCACGCAGGAGCGTAAACACGAGTGAAGCGTGGCGAGAACGCGAGCCCACCTCCCCTGAAATGTGGCACACGCGCGCACGCCCTGGCATGAGTCACTTAGTGCCTGCTTCTCCTCTGCGAACATTCGTCAATAATTGTTTTCAATCATAACCAACGAAGGGGAGGATCTGATCGCAGATCAGCGGAGTGCAACAGGTTCAAGGAAGACTCACGCAGTCGCCACTAGATGGTGGACTGGAGACACTTCTTGGCCATTGCAGCTTCGGTCCGGAGGTCTAGATCAGGGGTTTTCAAATGGGGGTACGCGTACCCCTGGGGGTACTTGAAGGTATGCCAAAGGGTACATGAGATTTTTTTAAATGTTCTAAAAATAGCAACAATTCAAAAATCCATTAGAAATATATTAATTGAATAATACTTCAACAAAATATGAATGTAAGTTCAATCAATCAATGTTTACTTATACAGCCCTAAATCACAAGTGTCTCAAAGGGCTGCACAAACCACTACGACATCCTCGGAAGAACCCACATAAGGGCAAGGAAAACTCACACCCAGTGGGACGCCGATGACAATGATGACTATGAGAACCTCAGAGAGGACCACTAGGGAACCGAAAGCAATGGATGTCGAACGGGTCTAACATGTTACTGGGAAAGTTTAATCCATAGTGGATCCAACACAGCCGCGATAATTCAGTTCAAAGCGGATCCAAGACAGCAGCGAGAGTCCCGTCCACAGGAAACCATCCCGAGCGGAGTCGGATCAGCAGCGTAGAGATGTCCCCAACCGATACACAGACGATCGGTCCATCCTGGGTCCCGACTCTGGACAGCCAGTACTTCATCCATGGCCATCGGACCACAAGGGAGGAGGGGACAGAGGAGAAAAAGAAAGAAAGAAGTTCATAAACTGTGAAAAGAAATGCAACAATGCAATCAATATTCAGTGTTGACAGCTAGATTTTTTGTGGACATGTTCCATAAATATTGATGTTAAAGATTTCTTTTTTTTGTGAAGAAATGTTTAGAATTAAGTTCATGAATCCAGATGGATTTCTATTACAATCCCCAAAGAGGGCACTTTAAGTTGATGATTACTTCTATGTGTAGAAATCTTTAGTTATAATTTAAAGTTTATTTTTCAACAAGTTGTTTGTTATTTTTATATGTTTTTTTCCAAATAGTTCAAGAAAGACCACTACAAATGAGCAATATTTTGCACTGTTATACAGTGCTGTATATTACTTCTTTATCTCTTTTTTTCAAGCAAATTTTTTTTTCTCTAAATAGGGAGTACTTGAATTAAAAGAATGTTCACAGGGGGTACATCACTGAAAAAATGTTGAGAACCACTGATATAGATCAGTGGTTCTCAACCTTTTTTCAGTGATGTACCCCCAGTGAACATGTTTTTTAATTCAGGTACCCCTTAATTAGAGCAAAGCATTTTTGGTTGAAAAAAAAGAGATAAAGAAGTAAAATACAGCACTATGTCAACTGTTTCTAATTTATTAAGTTGCATAACAGTGCAAAATATTGCTCATTTGTAGTGGTCTTTCTTGAACTATTTGGAAAAAAACATAAAAATAACAAAAAACTTGTTGAAAAATAAACAAGTGATTCAATTATAAATAAATATTTCTACACATAGAAGTAACCATAAATTTAAAGTGCCCTCTTTGGGGATTACAATAGAGATCCATCTGGATTCATGAACTGAATTCAAAACATTTCTTCACAAAAAAATAAATTTTTAACATCAATAATTATGGAACATGTCCACAGAAAATCTAGCTGTCAACACTGAATATTGCATTGTTGCATTTCTTTTCATAGTTTATGAACTAACATTCATATTTTGTTGAAGTATTATTCAATAAATATATTTATAAAATATTTTTGAATTGAGGCTTCACATTGGCAGAGGCGTTAGTGCATGTACTTCACAATACGAAGGTCCTGAGTAGTCTGGGGTTCAATCCCGGGGTCGGGATCTTTCTGTGTGGAGTTTGCATGTCTTCCCCGTGAATGTGTGGGTTCCCTCCGGGTACTCCGGCTTCCTCCCACCTCCAAAGACATGCACCTGGGGATAGGTTGATTGGCAACACTAAATTGGCGCTAGTGTGTAAATGTGAGTGTAAATGTTGTCTGTCTATCTGTCTTGGCCCTGTGATGAGGTGGCGACTTGTCCAGGGTGTACGTCGCCTTCCGCTCGATTGTAGCTGAGATAGGCACCAGCGCCCCCCGCTACCCCAGGGCAATAATCGGTAGAAAATGGATGGATGGATTTTTGAATTGTTGCTATTTTTAGAATATTTAAAAAAAATCTAACGCACCCCTTGGCATACTTTCAAGTACCCCCATTTGAGAACCACTGGTCTAGATCAAAGATTAAAAAGCCAGGCATAAAACATGCAATATTAATAGCACATATTAATCAAGCATTGCATATGACAGCAACAAGTGCTGTCATTCAGAAGTTATAATTACATTTAGTACAGGCCAAACGTTTCGACACACCTTCTCATTCAATGTGTTTTCTTTATTTCCATGACTATTTATATTGTAGATTGTCACTGAAGGCATCAAAAACAAAGAATGAACACATGTGGAGTTATGTATTTAACAAATAATGGTAAAATAACTGAAAACATGTTTTATATATTCTATCCATCCATCCATCAATCCATCTTTTTCCGCTTATCCGCAGCAGCCTAAGTAGAGAAGCCTAGACTTCCCTCTCCCCAGCCACTTCGTCCTGTTATTTCCGGGGGATCCCGAGACGTTCCCAGGCCAGTCTTCCCATAGTATTCCCTACGTGTCCTGGGTCTTCCCCGTGGCCTTCGACTGGTCAGACGTGCCCGTAACACCTCCCTAGGGAGGCGTTTGGGTGGCAACCTGACTAGATGCCCGAACCACCTAATCTGGCTTGTCTCGATGTGGAGGAGCAGCGGCTTTACTTTGAGCTCCTCCCGGATGACAGAGCTTCTCACACTATCTCTAAGGGAGAGCCCCACCACCCGGCAGAGGAAACTTATTTCGGCCGCTTGCACCCGTGATCTTATCCTTTCGGTCATAACCCAAAGCTCATGACCATAGGTGAGGATGGGAACGTAGATCGACCGGTAAATTGAGAGCTTTGCCTTCCAGCTCAGCTCCTTCTTCACCACAACGGATCGATACAACGTCCGTATTACTGAAGACGCCGCACCGATCCGCCTGTCGATCTCACGATCCACTCTTCCCTCACTCGTGAACAAGACTCCGAGGTATTTGAACTCCTATAGCTATCCTTTGCTCTGATTACAGCTTTGCACACTTTTGGCATTCTCTCGATGAGCTTCAAGAGGTAGTCACCTGAAAGGGTTTCCACTTAACAGGTGTGCTCGAAGCTCAACGAGAGAATGCTAAGAGTGTGGAAAGCAGTGACTATTTTGAAAAAAAAACTACAATATAAAACATTTTTAGTTATTTCACCTTTTTTTTGTTAAGTACGTAACTCCACCTGTGTTCCTTCATAGTTTTGATGCCTCCAGTGACAATCTACATGAAAATAAAGAAAACAGATTTAATGAGGAGAAGGTGTGTACAAACCTTTGGCCTCTACTGTATTTCAGATTGCAAATTTGCCCTCAAGAGCCTCGCCGTTTGTCATCTTGCAGAAAATAAATCCAATGTTTAATTTCCATGTGTTACTAAAATGTTACCACAATCAATATAAACAAGACAGAGCTGAACTGAATAAGTGAATTGTTTCACCCCATAGAAATATAACCACTTGACTGTCTGAGATTATTAGTTTCAGCCGATTTATCATAGCAGCATGCAATCTATTTAACACAGCGGTCTACAAACTATGGCCCGTGGGCCAGATACGGCCCGCAAGCGTCCAAAATCCGGCCCGCGGTTAGTCCCGAGTACCATTTGTTTAAGTTATTATTGTTTTAATCTGTCCTTTCTAGCTCATCCATCAATCCATTTTCAACTGCTTGTTACTCTTGGGGTCTCCTAGCCTAAAAATGCATTTTCCCATCGCTAACGTGACATCATCACACTCGCGCTGCAGTGGAAAATGAGGGAAAAAATTGAGAAATGGTTGGAGAAATGTAAAATAGACTCCGAGTGTAGAGTTATTAAACATCAGTGGACATATTACTTTTTTTTGTTCGGTGTAAGGAAAAGGCAGTTTGTCCCCATGTCAAAAAGTTTGGGAATGCCTGACTTAACATGTGATGGAGCGCACATAGCAGGCTTTGTCCTCCCATAGCCTGACCATGGGAAAGCCAAGCAGCTCACGTCCACTTTTTCTGCGACTACAACCAAGCTGTAATTGACCACACAGTTAATTAAAAGGTCACCTGTGTTCGTCTTAACTACTGCAGTTATTCCCCAAGCAGACATGATGATGATGATGACGATGATAATGAACCATCTCCTGGCGTGCAGAGACTGAATAAAGATGTCACACTTGTAGGGGGTTCACTCTTATCTCAAGCAAAACGCTTGGATGTGGTTTTGCCTTCATTGAGGTCTGGGAAAAGAAATAATGAATGAACATGAGCCCGGTCTTACAGCTGTGCAGCAAGTACATCTTGACCAACTTGATGTTTATATCTTACAAAAGGGTACTTCAAGCATACCTCGTGGGTTATAGTGGAGAGTTAAATCTGGTCTTTTCTTACTGTTGGTCGTGCTGATCAGGCAGGTGTGACATCGTAATGTGACTTGAGGAAACAAGTGCGGAACAATTAGTCGACCCTGCTTCTAAATACACTGCATTGACAGAAGCTGAGAATAACTAAGATCAGCATTTGTGCAAATAAAAGCCTCCTGGTACTATCTGCAGTTGAATAACTAAACGCCACAATTTGAGGAACCCTTGGTCAAACAAAGGACCTAATAAACCAGTTTAATCATCAAGAATCAGTTTATTTCCATATTCTAAAATGCAAAGGACATAACAGGATTTGAGAATAAATCCAAAAGGTTGAGTGCACAAAAATGTTTCACTGCAAGCGATTATGTACAAGAATGAAGTCAACAAAACCTTTACAGGATTCAACATTTAGAGTCAACTTTTTTGTTTCTTTTTTCACTCAGTGACATAAACTAGGCTGGACTCATTTGTACTAAGAGGTTTGTTTTTTTTAGTTAAAACATCACAATGATTCATTTACAATACAATGAACTCTGCAGTTCACTTTAAGTGCATTAAGGTCTGCTGTATGCTCAGATTTGGAAGCTTGGTATCCGATAATACTTCTGGAGGTGGCGTCTATTAGTTGCACGAGGCAGCAGAAACAAATTCGCCACTTTTGGGTTTACCCAAAAATGCTTCCGATACATGGGTGAGCAATTTGATTGTACCATCATTAGCGTCAACGTTAATTAGTGCGTCGCATCAACATTGGGAATTGGTATGTTAATCATGTTTTGTACAGTGTATTTTTAATCACAGCAAACCAGTTTTCTGGATCACTTTGGATGCATGAACGTGAGACTTTTCCGAACCAAAAGAAAAGGAGAAAATATGATGTAAGTAGGTGACCAGGTGTTCAGATTTAGTGCACAATCCACAAAAACATAGTGAGCCATGATGACTATTTATACATCACAATAAAAGTAACTCACCCAGTGCTGGTTTAGTTCCAAGTTCCAGTGGGAATGATCCCCCCCTCTCTCTCTCTCTCTCTCTTTCTCTCTCTCTCTCTCTCTCTCTCTCTCTCAGTCTGTCATTGGGTTTATGTGGCTACAGGATACGACGGAGCTGAAAGCTAGCACTGAGCTCGACACTATGCGTGCTAAAGAGGAGAAGCCAAAAACACCCACTAACAGTGTAAATAAATCATACTTAATATAAACCATTCTCAGAGCACAGAGAAGTTTAGATACATGACTTTACACCGCTTGTTTCCCTTTCTCTTCACACCTTCGGAGGGGAAGAACAAAAGTGCTCCTGTCAAACTTGTAAAAAAATAATTTATACACACAACCGGCGTCAGTTGTAAAATTGTTGACTTCTTATTGGGGCGATTCTTCCCAATCGATGTGGAACTGGCCGTCATCGTCGCCTTTCGGCCGGATTAGTTGTCATTTGTTAAATGGGAGGCAGGCGGGAAGAATGACGGTTGAACAAGCCGGCCCCGCGAGAGGTTCTGCCACTTCTCCCTCCAACTCTGTCCATGTTGCCTTCTCTGGGCTGTAGCAGATTGTTGACGACTTATAGGCCCCCTGGGGTAAAAGAAAATGCGGTCATTCCTTCCCTTCCTGTTGGTGCTACTTGAGTTTCTCGCTGTCAAATGGAATACGTCAGACAATACCATGCTCCAGCTGTAGCCCCCCACAAGGAAGATGCTGTCATCCAAGACGGCGCAGCCCGGACCGCTGCGACCCTCCAGGATGGGCGTCTGGAGGATGCTCCACTGGTCGGCTTTGGGGTCGTAACACTCCACGAGCATTACGTCTAAATGAGAGAAACCTGTGAGCGGGAAAGAGAAGTACGTACTCGTCAATTTTCTCAAGACCGCGCACCCTATGGGTTGTGGTCAGAAAACTTTGGCAGACCTACTAGCATATATTTAATAAAGATGTCCCACAGTTTTATAATTATTACACAAATGGCTTATGCACCATTAGTTGCTAAGTCTCGCCTGTGCCACTGCAAACATGTTTTACGCCCAACCTTGCTACAATTATACCAGTAGTTCTTAACCTGGGTTCGATCGCACCCCAGGGGTTCGGTGAGTCGGCCTCAGGGGTTCGGTGGAGCCTATGCCGCTGAGGTCAAGACACACCCAACTCATCGTGTAAATAAAAACTTCTCCCTATGTATACCCCCGAAAAATGTTCCCTCTAATTTTCCATCTGATTTGCAGGTGTGTAAATTGTTGTGAGTTCATGCGCTGTATTTGTGTTGTTCTTTGAACAAGGTGATGTTCATGCACCAGTAAAAAAAACATAACTTTGTCTTGAATTTGAAAAAACAACAACATTTTTTTTTCACTAAAGAAGGGTTCGGTGAAGGCACATATGAAACTGGTGGGGTTCGGTACCTCCAACAAGGTTAAGAACCACTGAATTATACAGACGTGTGCTTGGCGGGCCCCTAAAGGTGTGTACCGGATTTTGTGGTGATTCAACTAAACACCAAATTACAGGTGTTTTTTTTCCGAGCGCATTGAGCTGTGTGAGGGAAGTAAATCCTACTTGTGGGGTCAAACCTTAGGGTTTAATAACAGAGCCAACCTGTGGTGTATTTGTCAGCACAGGCAACATTATATGGGAGCATGTTTGTCAAATTTTCAGCCATTTGTGCGCAACATACAGTACGGGCCCAAAAGTTTGGACACACATTCTAATTCAATTCATTTTCTTTATTTTCATGACTATTTACATTGTAGATTGTCACTGAAGGCATCAAAACTATGACTGAACACATGCGGGGTTATGTACTTAACAAAAAAAGGTTAAATAACTGAAAGCATGTTTTATATTCTAGTTTCTTTAAAATAGCCACCCTTTTTTTTATTTTCATGACAATTTACATTGTAGATTGTCACTGAACCCTTACATTTTTGCACACTCTTGGCATTCTCTCAATGAGCTTCAAGCACACTTGTGAAGTGAAAACCATTTCAGGTGACTACCTCTTGAAGCTCATCCAGAGAATGCCAAAAGTGTGCAAGGTAGTAATCAGAGCAAAGGATGGCTATGGGAGTTCAAGTACCTCGGAGTCTTGTTCACAAGTGAGGGAAGAGTGGATCGTGAAATTGACAGGCAGATCGGTGCGGCGTCTTCAGTAATGCGGACCCTGTATCGATCCGTTGTGGTGAAGAAAGAGCCGAGCCGTAAGGCAAAGCTCTCAATTTACCGGTCGAAATTGAGAAGGTCATCAAGAGAATGCCAAGAGTGTGCAAAAAAGTAATCAGAGCAAAGGTTTCAGTGACAATCTAGAATGTAAATAGTCATGAAAGTAAAGAAAATGCATTGAATGAGCATCCAAACATTTGGCCTGTACTGTAGATAATGTTATTTATGTTTTTTTTAAACTAAGAAAAAGGTGGATGGCAAAAACTTCTATGATGCTAAATTTTACTACAATCAAAACATCCCCCTCTCTATATGCAGGATATTGACGGTGAGAAAATGCACTAAACAGAGCAAAAAAACAACAGTCTTTCTGATTTTTCAATCAAAAAAAGACTATCACCACAATGCTATACACCTGTGAGAAGGGAAACTAAAGTGAGCAAGGTCATGGTTCCCAGGTCACTCGAAGACAGACAAACGACACAAACGAAACTATCAATCTTTAACGTTTTCTGTCCATTTCCAGACAAGCTCCAGTGCGTACCTTTCAAATGGTTCCCCCCGATCGCGTAGAGGCGGTCGTTCATTCCGGCGAGCGTGTGAATAGCGCGTTTTGTGTTCATGTCCTGCTTGCGAGCCCACACGTCCATTATAGGGTCGTAGCAGTAGAGCCAGGCCACATACTCGCCATTGTGGACGCCACCTATGACAGGTAACACTCTATCAGCCAAACACATGATATTCTTGCTGCATTTATTCTTTTTTGTATACTTCAACTAATTCAACTTTAAAGCCACAAAACATGATCATTGATTTTAGCATAGGCTACAAAGTTATTGACCATAACTCCAGATGCAACGATAATGTAAATATCAAGGTTATTGTGAGCAAACTTATCATGGTTATCATTCTCACAGTATTGTTGAATGTGTTAAAACAAACTTACACACACTGAAATCTTTCAACCACGTTGTATTTTTAAAAAAAATCCCTGAAATAAATACAGTCAAACAATATACCTTCTTGGCAGAAGAAAGATTAAATATTGTTCTGGCTTTTTAGGAACCATATTTTTATTTGAGCGTTTGAGTATGTTTATTTTCTTTCATTTAATTTGTAAAAGTCTTAAAATATGTTATTGATAAAAATGTATAACCTTTCATTGATAAAGGCAAATTGAGTGTTCACTCGTCTTCATAAACGGCTTGAATGACATCACACAAGTTCACTTCCTTTTGTAGACACCTGCGTGTGTTACTAGTGGTTACAAAAAAGTTATATACCTTCGCTTTGAGAATAGATTGATCACTCTGTGATTAGACATCGGTTTTTAGGTTAAATTTACACAATAAATATCTTACAAACCCCGTTTCCATATGAGTTGGGAAATTGTGTTAGGTGTAAATATAAACGGAATACAATGATTAGCAAATCATTTTCAACCCATATTCAGTCAAATATGCTACAAAGACAACATATTTGATGTTCAAACTGATAAACATTTATTTTTTTGCAAATAATCATTAACTTTAGAAATTGATGCCAGCAACACGTGACAAAGAAGTTGGGAAAGGTGGCAATAAATACTGATAAATTTGAGGAATGCTTATCAAACACTTATTTGGAAAATCCCACAGGTGTGCAGGCTAATTGGGAACAGGTGGGTGCCATGATTGGGTATAAAAACATTTTCCCAAAAAATGCTCAGTCTTTCACAAGAAAGGATGGGGCGAGGTACACCCCTTTGTCCACAACTGCGTGAGCAAATAGTCAAACAGTTTAAGAACAACGTTTCTCCAAATGCAATTGCAAGAAATTTAAGGATTTTAACAGCTACGGTCCATAATATAATCAAAAGGTTCAGAGAATCTGGAGAAATCACTCCACGAAAGCGGCATGGCCGGAAACCAACATTGAATGACCGTGACCTTCGATCCCTCAGACGGCACTGTATCAAAAACCGACATCAATCTCTAAAGGATATCACAACATGGTCTCAGGAACACTTCAGAAAACCACTGTCACTAAATACAGTTCGTGGCTACATCTGTAAGTGCAAGTTAAAGCTCTACTATGCAAAGCAAAAGGCATTTATCAACAACATCCAGAAACGCCACCGGCTTCTCTGGGCCTGAGATCATCTAAGATGGACTGATGCAAAGTGGAAAATTGTTCTGTGGTCTGACGAGTCCACATTTCAAATTGTTTTTGGAAATATTCGACATCGTTTCATCCGGACTAAAGGGGAAGCGAAACATCCAGACTGTTATCAACGCAAAGTACAAAAGGCAGCATCTGTGATGGTATGGGGGTGCATTAGTGCCTAAGGCATGGGCAACTTACACATCTGTGAAGGCACCATTAATGCTGAAAGGTACATACAGGTTTTGGAACAACATGTGCTGCCATCTAAGCGACGTCTTTTTCATGGACGCCCCTGGTTATTTCAGCAAGACAATGCCGAGACACATTCAGCACGTGTTACAACTGCGTGGCTTCGTAAAAAAAGAGTGCGGGTACTTTCCTGGCCTGCCTGCAGTCCAGACCTGTCTCCCATCGAAAATGTGTGGCGCATTATGAAGCGTAAAATACGACAGCGGAGACCCCAGACTGTTGAACGACTGAAGCTTTACATAAAACAAGAATGGTAAAGAATTCCACTTTCAAAGCTTCAACAATTAGTTTCCTCAGTTCCCAAACGTTTATTGAGTGTTGTTAAAAGAAAATGTGATGTAACGCAGTGGTGAACATGCCCTTTCCCAACTACTTTGGCACGTGTTACAGCCATGAAATTCTAAGTTAATTATTATTTGCAAAAAAAAAAAAGTTTATGAGTTTGAACATCAAATATCTTGTCTTTGTAGTGCATTCAATTGAATATGGGTTGAAAAGGAGTTGCAAATCATTGTATTCCGTTTGTTTTTACATCCATTACAACAATTTCCCAACACATATGGAAACGGGGTTTGTACTTGCTCAGACAGCAATATGTTTATTTACTGTATTTTCTGGATCATAGGGCACACCGGATTAAAAGGCGCACTGCCAATGAGCGGGTCTATTCAGGTGTTTTTCTATACAAAAGGCGCCCTGGATTATTAGGCGCATTAGAAGGCTCATATTATGATTTTTTTCTATTTAAAACATTTCCTTGTGGTGTACATAACATGTATTGGTCAAAATGTTGCATGGATTATGTTTTACAGACCATCTTCCAATCACTTTCTGACAGTCACCTCAGGATGCCCTGTTTTGTGGGCGGTCTTAATTATGTGGCTCACCTTCGACAGCGTCTTCTCCCCCCTCATCTTTTTTGCGGTGGTGTAGCGTGCAAGGACGGGACTTGAAGAAGTGTCAAAAGATGGAGCTAACTGTTTAAATGACTTTCGGACTTTAAATAAATTAATAACGGAGCAGCATCTTCTCATCTGTTGCTCACTAGTGCAACAACGCCGAAAATGTGTCCCATGAAAAACCGTCCGACCGGAACTCTGTAATAACTTATGTTCCGTGGGTGAATTCTGTAAACCCACTACACTGGTAGTTTTTAGCGCTTCCATAGTGAGATATAAGTTAGCAATTTAAGCTATGTTATATTACAAATGGCAACAGCAGAGAATGAACGCTCCATAACAAGAAGATAGTGGAAAAGTAGAAGCTTATTGACTGCGGCATCATCACGGACTACAGTGGCGGATATGCGCACATTTTCAGGACTTTTGTACAGTAGATCTTAAATACACATCAACAGGTACCAGAAGGTAAGAAAAGTTGGTTTTGCATAATATTATGCCAGATAATATGTCTGCTAATGGGTGCCATTTTGCGGTCCTTATACAAACCATAGTAATACGGTAGTCGTAATGGGCCGACAATCCATCAAGCGGTGCAACTTCAAAGTCATACTATAACATATTTTTGAGTGTAATGTTTTTTATTTTCAATGGAATATTTAAAGTTTTGGTGTTGTTTACTGGCGTCATATTGCAGTCTACACGTATCTCTTGTGTGACTACCATCTACTGGTCACACTTATCATTACACCATGTACCAAATAAAATTACTTCGAGGTCGATATGCACAACCAAAATTATTTTATACATTAGGCGCACCGCCTTATAAGGCACACTGTCGATTTTTGAGAACAAAAAATAATTTTAAGTGCGCCTTACAGCCGGAAAAATACAGTAGGTTTATATTAGGGTATGTTGTTAAGACTTTATTCTGTCTTGTATTCATGTTAGCTTTTAAGTTAGCTAACACGCTTGCGTCACAAATTAAGTTGGACTTCCACAAAGAAAGTGTATTTTTTTAGATTTGGCATTGCAGAAAGTACTGGAAGATAACTCGTCAACTTTCCAGTGAAATACATAAACCAGTCATGTCCAAAGTTTAGGCAGACCACAGCTAGTAATTTTATGGGCCGTGACACATTGTAGACATAAATTAAACACAAAAAACCCAGTAAAATGAGGAAAAACAGAAACCTACAAAAGAAACAAGATAAAAGTTTGAATGTAGATACAAATAGCTAATAATCACAAGGCAAAAAATGTAATATTCATAGTTTTTTTTGTCTTATGTAACAGGCAAAGCTGTATGCTTAGTTTTTTCCACTCGGAGCACTAGTAACAGAAAATAATTAGGAGCAATACAAAATGTCCTAAAAAAAATAATTTTACTAATAACACTCAATGTACATAGTAATACACATTTGCACTCATACATATAAACACAGTGCTATCATAAGGCCTAATGCAACCCCCCAATTGAACATCTGTTAGGAATGCTCTTTGTAACTGAAGTCGTGACCCCAAAAAGCAGGAGACAGCGGAAAAAAAGTCAAAAAATCCAAGGTAGAATACAACAGGTATATGCACAATGCAAGTACAGGGAAACTGTGCAAGACATGCGACTGTGAATTGTTCCTGTTTGCGGATGACTCGGCCCTGCTGGTATCCGGCAAGGACAAGTCACAGGTGGAACAAATCCTCAGTGCTGAACTCCTTAATATTTGCACCTGGCTCGCTGACAACAAGCTATCCATACACTTAGGTAAACCGGAATCCTTCCTATTTGGGTCCCATATCAACCTTAAGAAAGTCAGTGACTTCACTATAAGATGAGATCACCTACCTAGGTTCCATTCTAGAGGCCAATCTTTCCTGTGATAAAATGGCAACCAAGGTAATCAAAAAGGTCAACAGAAGAACGAGATTCCTCTACAGAATTTCCTCTCTGGTCAACAAAAGCACCTTGAAGATTCTAGCGGGAACTCTCATTCAACCCTTTTTCGATTAAGCTTGCACTTCCTGGTACCCCAGCACCTCCCAAACCCTCAAATCTAGACTCCAAACATCCCAGAACAAGCTAGTCCAGTTACTTTTAGACCTCCACCCCAGATCACACCTCACTCCAACCCACTTCTCCAAAGTGGGCTGGCTCAGGGTGGAGGACAGAGTAAAACAACTTGCACTGAGCCTAGTCCATAAAATCAGTTACACCTCCCTGATACCGAAGTACATGTCAAACTACTTCCTTAACGTAAATGACCGCCATAACCACGACACCAGGGGGAGCTCCACAAACCACGTTAAACCCAGATTCTGATCTAACAAAGGTCTTAAATCATTCTCTTTCTATGCCACATCAATGTGGAAATCACTCCCAACAGGTGTAAAAGTCAGTGCATCTCTATCCTCCTTCGAAACTGCTCTAAAACAACACCTCCAGGCAACTTCAACCCTTTACTAATACCCTCCTCCATTCACACCTCATCTCCCCGGATTGTAAATAACCTAATGTAAATAATCCAATGTATTTCTAATGTATATACTTGTTCTTATGCTATCTGAAGTCACTATGTTCTCTGCTCGCTGTACATATCCTACCAAGTCACACCTACACTGTTGATGCAATTGTTGATGACTGAAGTACTGATAACCAAAGGTCCTCATCCCATCCCCCGGATTGTAAATAATGTAAATAATTCAATGTATATACTATGATGATTAACTTGTGTGATGACTGTATTATGCTGATAGTATATATTTGTACCATGAATTGATTAACGTGGACCCCGACCTAAACAAGTTGAAAAACTTATTCGGGTGTTATCATTTAGTGGTCAATTGTACGGAATTTCTATTGTACTGTGCAATCTACTAATAAAAGTTTCAATCAATTAATCAATCAATCAATCAACAAATAACTAGAGCTAACAAGAAAAAAATGCAAAAGAAGAAGTCAAAAATGCCACAAAGTGTGAAAATTCTTCTGAACACCAAGACACCAAACATTTGGGGAATGACTGGCTTAAGTAGCCCTCCTACACCAGGTGAGACAATCAACGCAAACAAGCCGCGGGTGAGGAGGGAAGCGCTCAGAAAGAGTAAAGCTAGGGCAAACAGAATGCAAATAAAACAGGAAATGGAACCAAAATAAGAGCGTAAAACCGGAATGAAAGCTAAAAACACAAGAAAAACACCCAACAACTAAAACAAAGCATCGCCAACTAGTCGTAACAGTACCCTTCGCCCCCCAAAAGGGATGGATTTTAGACGTCCTAGAAACAGTACAAAGTTTCAGAAGGGTGGAGGGAGGAGTTGGCGGCGGGTCGCCAGACTAAGTGTCCCCACAGCCACCGGAGACGGGTCAGGTGGTAGCGGCGTATTGAATGCCGCTGCAGCAGGCGAGGCGGATGTCCAGAGAACGGCCACATACGTGGCTGATTGATGTGAGCGGCAACCGTGTACCAGCAGCCGAAGGGTCCCGGTCCGGGTTTAGGGAATTGCTGCTGATGGCGGGGAGGAGGTTCATGGAACGGCCACATTCTTGAGCTATCAGGTGGTGGAGTGCGGGTGCTAGACAGGCGCCTTCGCAGTAAGCGAGGAGGGTGAGTGCCAGACTGGCGCCTCGGCAGCAGGTAAGCTGGAAATTGCGGAGGCTGCAGTACTAGATGCAATGCTGAAGCTGGCTGCAGAACTGGAGCAGCTACTGGCTAAACTGGAGGTCGAGCTGACTGCAGACCTGCTGTCGTGGGAAGACCCGCTGCTGACGAGGATGGTGGTGGCGTGGGCAGACCCACTGCAGACGAGGATGGCGGCGGCGTGGGCAGACCCGCTGGAGACGAGGATGGCGGCGGTGTGGGCAGACCCGCTGGAGAAAAGGATGGGGCGGGGTGGGCAGACCTGCTGGAGACGAGGATGGTGAAATGATGATGAAAGTGTATGGTAGATTGCGGTGCTGGACCAAGAAGTGGAGCTGAAGAATGAGCTGATGACAGATAAAGAGGCAGAAGAAGCTGTGCCCCCCCCCCCCAAGGAGCGGATATCAGACTACGGAACTGGAGGGAGGAGCTGTAGACCCGCAAACTTAGCGAGGATAGAAACCAAGGTTGAGTGGGTCTTGGGAAGCAGAGTACCCGGAGTTGGCGGGGGCCGGGACTTGGAGAATCTGGGTGCTGGAACCAGAACAGGAAAAGCAGGGTTTCCGGAAAACTGTAGAGTGGGTTAGGTGGGAGGAGCTTGAACCAAGGCCCACTGTGGTTGAATGGCTGTTCCAGTCAAAGAAAAAAATGTCCAAAGTGGGCACAACTTGTGCGTGAGCCTCCTTCCGTGTCTGCTGCTTGCGGCGTGGTGTGCGCTTCTGGCGCCGGGGTGGTTCCATAATGGAGATGAGAAAGTTTTAAGCCAAGGCTGCACTGAGTTATAGCTCAAGCCCCATACACTGATGCAAGGTGGGTATTTATCAAACAGCTCTTTGTTGGTGGGATCGTTCTGTCAAAAGTCAAATGTCAAAAGGACCAAAAATCTAAAGTAGAGTGAAACAGGTATATGCACAAAGCAAGCACAGGGAAACGGTGCATGAAAAATAACTACATAGCAAGAAAGAAATGAAAACAACAAGGCAAAAATGCCACAAACCGTGAAAGTTCATTTGAACATCAAGAGACCAAACATTTGTAATGATCCCACACCCAACAAGGAAAAGAGACTGGCTTAAATAGCCCTTCTACACCAGGTGAGACAATTAACCAAACAAGCTGCAGGTGGGGAGGGAAGCGCTCAGAAAGAGAGTAAAGCTAGGGCAAACAGAATACAAACAAAACCGGAAGTGGAACCATAATAAGAGCGTAAAACAGGAAGTGAAGCCAAAAACATAGGAAAAACACCCAAAAACTACAAACGTTTGTAAAACGAAGAATCGCCTGACCTAACAGATCGTAACAATCTCTATCCCACAGCTTTTTATAGTCAAGTCATACAATGTCATATCAGTCACATAACATGATTGGTATCACATCACATGTAATGATAACACTGACACATGCCAGAATGAGCAGTGATGTTGGTAGGTTTTCAACATAGGACCCACAAATGGTAATTTGTTTCAGTCGTTGGAAAAAGTGTTTTTCACCCCCGCCAATATACCATGTTTGCTTATTTCATTACAGCATGTCCGCTTAAAAGGGGGACTGCACTCTTTTTGGAATGTTTCTCAGTGTTCACAATCATTATGAGAGACAAGAACAGACATCCATCCATTTTGTACCGCTTGTCACTTTCGGGGTCGCCGGGGGTGCTGGAGCCTATCTCAGCTGCATTCGGGCGGAAGGCAGGACAAACAGACAGACAGACAACATTCACACTCACATTCACACACTAAGGCCAATTTTAGTGTTGCAGATCAAATTTTCCTCAGGTTTTTTTTTTTTTTTAGGATTTTAAATATGTTGAAAAACACTTGAAAGATGCGGATATTTGGAGTCAGTGTTGTAGCCTTCAAAGCCCTCTAACACAACTCCAAAACCCTCCAGCAGCGTTTTATGTACAAAACCTGAAACCAGTGAGGTTGCCACATTCCATCCATCCATCCATCCTTTTTCCCACCGCTTATTCCCTTTTGGGGTTGCGGGGGGTTGCCACGTTAATAACTCGTAAATAAAAACAGAATACAATGATTTACAAATCCTTTTCAACCTATATTCAATTGAATAGACTGCAATGACAAGACCCCTAACCTTTGAACTGGAAAACATTGTTATTTTTTGCAAATATTAGCTTATTTGGAATTTGATGCCTGCAACGTGTTTCAAAAATGCTGGCACAAGTGGCAAAAACGACAGAGAAAGTTGAGGAATGCTCATCAAACACTTATTTGGGAAATTCCACAGGTGAATATGCTAAATGTGAACAGGTTGGTGCCGTGATTGGGTATAAAAGCAGCTTCCATGAAATGCTCAGTCCTTCACAGACAAGGATGTAGCGAGTGTCACCACCTTGTGAACGAATGCGTGAGCAAATTGTTTAAGAACAACATTTGTCAACCAAATATTGCAAGAAACTTCGGGATTTCACCATCTACGGTCTGTAATATCATCAAAAGTTTCAGAGAATCCGGAGAAATCATTGCACATAAGCAGCAAGGCTGAAAAACAACATTGAATGCCCGTGACCTTCGATCCCTCAGACAGTACTGCATCAAAAAGTGACATCAATGTGTAAGGGATATCACCACATGGGCTCAGGAACACTTCGGAAAACCACTGTCAGTAACTACAGTTTGTCGCTACAACTGTAAGTGCAAGTTAAAACACTACTATGCAAAGCAAAATCCATTTATCAACAACACCCAGAAATGCTGCCGGCTTTGCTGGGCCCGAGCTCATCCAAGATGGACTGAAGCAAAGTGTAAAAGTGTTCTGTGGTCAAACTTTTCCACATTTCACATTGTTTTTGGAAACTGTGGATGTTGTGTCCTCTAGAACAAAGACGAAAAGAACCATTCGGATTGTTATAGAAGCAAACTTCAAAAGCCAGCATCTGCGATGGTATGGGAGTGTATTAGTGCACAAGGCATGGGTAACTTACACATCTGTGGAGGTATCATTAATGCTGAAAGGTACATACAGCTTTTGGAGCAACATATGTTGCAATCCAAGCAACGTTATTTTGGATGCCCCTGCTTATTTCAGCAAGACAATGCCAAGCCACGTGCTACAACTGCGTGGCTTTGTAGTAAAAGAGTGCGGGTACTAAACTGGCCTGCCTGTTGTCCAAACCTGTCTCCCATTGAACATGTGTGCCACAATATGAAGCCTAAAACACCACAATGGAGACCCCGGAATGTTGAACAACTTAAGCTGTAAATCAAGCAAGAATGGAAAATAATTCCATTCAAAAATTGGTTTCCTCAGTTCCTTACCATTTACTGAGTGTTGTTAAAAGGAAAGGCCATGTAACACAGTGGTAAAGATGACATCACACGTGTGGGGGCTCCTCACATATTCACATTGTTTTTAATGGGAGCCTCCAACAAAAAGTGCTATTCGGACCGAGAAAACGACAATTTCCCCATTAATTTGAGCGAGGATGAAAGATTCGTGTTTGAGGATATTGATAGCGACGGACTGGAAAAAAAAAAAAAAAAAAACACGATTGCAATCGCGTTGCATTGAGACTGATTCATATGTTTTTAGAGACATTTACTAGGATAATTCTGGGAAATACCTTATCTTTCTATTGTGTTGCTAGTGTTTTAGTGAGTTTAACAGTACCTGATAGTCGGAAGTGTACGTCCACGGCCGGGTATTGAAGCGCAGTGTCTCGGGGAAGTCGACGGCAGCTGTACGAGAGGCGCAAGCTCAGCTGATATCCGGTAAGTGGCGACTTTTTAACCACAATTTTCTCACCGAAACCTGCTGGTTGACAAGTGGTCGGGATTCATGTCCGCTGTCATCCGTAGGAAAGTTTCAACTCCGTGAATTTTAAACAAGGAATCACCGTGTGTTTGTGTGGCTAAAGGCTAAAGCTTCCCAACTCCATCTTGCTACTTTGACTTTTCCAATATTAATTGAACAAATTGCAAAAGATTCAGCAACTCAGTTCTCCAAAATACTGTGTAATTATGCCGTTAAAGAAGACGGTATTTAGCTGTGTGTGTGCGTAGCACTAATACTTCCTAAAAACCCGTGACGTCTTGCGTACACGTCATCATTACACAACGTTTTCAAGACGAAACTCCCGGGAAATTCAAAATTGCAATTTAGTAAATTAAAAAGGCATGTGTTGCAACGTTAATATTTCATCACTGATATATAAACTATCAGACTGCGTGGTGGGTAGTAGTGGGTTTCAGTAGGCCTTGAATATCGATCATGATACGCGTAGAACATCATGAGTGTTAGTACAACTACAGTTCATTCGGTGTTTAGCAAACTCAACTGCGTACAAACAAAACATGTAATGTTGGCTAATACTTTACAGATACTTTAATATGATTGTTCAAGATTTTTAGTCAGTACAGATTGGTGTCATAACACAGTGTTGTGCATTGCAAACTGAAACGCGTTTCGTGTTGTTGTAGAAGCTAGCTTATCTCTTTCCGTAGATAGTTTTTAGTGCTAATACAGTAGCATGGCGATGTGTTACTACGCTCTCACAATAACAATGTTGCTACAGCTTGGTTATTATACTGGTTACAAAACGTAAATTAAGTACTGTTGAATGCATTTTTAAAGTGATTCGGAGGCAGAACCGATTGCTCCTATTAGTTGCATTGCTAGTGTAACAAACAGTTCAGGGTGTCCCAAGTTACCAGAGAAATGTTAGGTAAGGAGGAGAGTTTTGTCCCTCCAGAGTTGCCGTAGGGCAGTGACGTAAGAGGTCTATGAAAAGGTGGGTTGTTGAGGAGAGTGGGGATTCGAGAGGTGTAAAGGAGAGAACATTAAAGAAGTGGTGGAGACCGGACCTGCTCTCGACTCCCCTTTATTATTTTATTATATAAGTACACAAAATATGCGAACCCAGGACACTCTGCTACATTGGTGGCAGCGGTGGGATTTTAACTGCTGTGTTGAAAACAAAAGAAGAAAGCGTTACACGGGACTCGTGAGTTTCCAGTTAGCTGCACGTGTATAGTTAGCTGCTAAGCTTCCTGGCTATTTTGCGGACACGTGGTGTGGTGACGAGGATCCTTTTAAGCCCGGCAAGGCGCTGTTTGACGGACACTCACACGGCATGGGGGTCAAGGATGGACTTTTTTTTTTTTAACTGCTCCCTTCACCGGCGACACGAGCTAGAGTTTCTCAGCTGGTGCGAGGCAATTGGAAGTAGCCGTTGGCGCGACGGCGGGAGCCGGCCGCGGCTGCAATGAGGAGCTGGTAAGAAGTCTCTCGGCTTGTCTCATTGAAGAGAGACTGGGGGAAGCTTTTGGACAAAGACAATTAATGGGCCGCTTCAGGGCCAGCCTATCGGCGCGTGTGCGTGCTCCGGGGAAGAGCTTGGAGGTGTTTGTGGGCCGGCTGGTTGCGGAGGCGTTCCCGGCAATCTTACTACCTGGCCTTTAATGCGGAGAGACATCCGACGATGGTATGAGCAGTGCAGAGCGTGTCGGACCCGTCGGTGCCCTTAACGTTCCCGTGGGCGGGTCCCAGATTTGTCGCCCCTTCCGGAGGGTGGTCATGCACATTCTGGAGCGGCCCAGAAGTTCCAATGGGGGGTCTCAGGTTTGTCGGCCCCTCCGAAGGGTGGTCATGGACATTCTGGAGTGGCCCAGAAGTTCCAATGGGGGGTTCCCAGGTTTGTCGGCCCCTCCGAAGGGTGGTCATGGACGTTCTGGATGTGGCCCGGAGGTTCCCATGAGGGGTGTGGGGGCCCCAGGGTGTTTCCCCTTTCAATTAGACTCTGCCAGACGCTTGAAATACAAAAAAAAAGGGACACGCACCACTGCCTGTAACCCTAAATCTGATGGCATGATGGAGCGTCATAATCGAACTATCTCACAATCGGACTATCTCGCAGGGGGTCACTGGGGCGACCTCCTGCGCAAAATCGGACTATCTCGCAGGGGATGACTGGGGTAACCTCCTGCGCACAATCGGACTATCTCGCTGGGGGCGACCTCCTCCGCATAATTGAACTGCCTCACAAGGGGCGATTGGAGCGACCTTCGCATCTGCAAGTTTTTGCATGTTTTGAGGGGCCAGTGTGCTAGCCTCTGCAATACGGTGTGGATCAGTAAAAAAATTATTGTTGATTTGTTGTGTGCATTAAGATGGTGAATTTATTATTCTCTGTTCTATTTCTCCTTGTTTGTTACCTATTTTGTTTGTAATGAAACAGGGACATTTCTAATTGAGGGGGGGAAGTATGTAACAAACAGTTCAGGGTGTCCCAAGTTACCATAGAAATTTTAGGTAAAGAGGAGGAGTTTTGTCCCTCCAGAGTTACCATAGGGCTGTGACGTAAGAGGTCTATAAAAAGGTGGGTTTTTTAAGAGAGTGGGGATACGAGAGGTGGGAAGGAGAGAACATTAAAGAAGTGGTAGAGACCGGACCTGCTCTCATGACTCCCCTTTATTATTTTATTATATAAGTACACAGAATATGAGAACCCAGGACACTCGGCAACACTAGCCACGTACGACAAGCCTATTTTTACATGTTAGAAAGCGAAAATAAAAATAAAAATGATCTTCTTGTCTTTCATAATGATTGTGAACGATAGGCAAAAAACCCCCCAAAAATTCAGTTCCTCTTTAAAGTTAAAACACCATTGACATGAATAAGCTCAACATTGAGCAGAGGAAATATGCGTTGATTTAATATCAAGTTAATATTTATAGTTGTTGAAATTAAATCCCCGGTGACTGGTTAATTGTTTTGGCAGCAGTTTAGATAGCATGGCTGTGTACACGTGATCACGTCTGTGGTGAGCAGATGTACCCAGAGGTTTGCTATGGTGGCTGTAAGTTCTGTTGACAATAATGTTTATTTTCCCAAAATCATACTTATTTGATCCACTTATAATGGTTTTATTTTAGGAGCAAAATAAGAATAAAAGGGTTAAAATCCATATTCGCACGAGTGTTACTTTAAAAAAAAATTATTGCAGCACAATCTATGCCACTAAATGTGTCGCATCGTATAGAGCTGATAGGCAATTATGCAAATTAGATTATGCCATTTTGACACCCCGCAATCATGTGACCCATCGTCACAGACGGCAGTACTATGGGGAAAATTGCACTCTGCAAACTACCACCATCATTTACATACTGTAGGCACATTTTTATTGACACAACTTAAAGTGAATGTGTCGAAGGTTTCTAACTTAAAGGGGAACATTATCACAATTTCAGAAGGGTTAAAACCAATAAAAATCAGTTCCCAGTGGCTTATTTCATTTTTTGAAATTTTTTTCAAAATTTTATCCATCATGGGGTATCCCGAAAAAAGGCTTTAAAGTGCCGGATTTTCGCTATGTGTAAATCCACCCGTCCATTTTCCTGTGACGTCACATAGTGACGCCAATACAAACAAACATGACGGATAGAACAGCAAGATATAGCGACATTATCTTGGATTCAGACTCGGATTTCAGCGGCTTAAGCGATTCAACAGATTACGCATGTATTGAAAGGGATGGTTGGAGTGTGGAGGCAAATAGCGAAAACGAAATTGAAGAAGAAACCGAAGCTATTGAGCGAATAGCTATTGAAGCTATTCGGCGATCGCCTTCTAACCAACATCCATCCATTTCCTACCGCTTATTCCCTTTTTGGGGTCGCGGGGGGCGCTGGCGCCTATCTCAGCTACAATCGGGCGGAAGGCGGTGTACACCCTGGACAAGTCGCCACCTCATCGCAGCGCCTTCTAACCAACAATTGCATCTTTTTCCACTGGAGCAACTTAAATCCGTTGATTGGTAAGTGTTTTTTTGGCATTAAATGTGGGTGGAGGGAAAGGCTGGATGCAAATATAGCTACAAATGTACATACAGCTAGCCTAAATAGCATGTTAGCATCGATTAGCTGGCAGTCATGTCGTGACCAAATATGTCTGATTAACACATAAGTCAATAACATCAACACAACTCACCTTTGTGATTTCGTTGACTTTATCGTTGGAAATGCATTTGCTTTGAGTGTCGCAGGATATCCACACATCGCTATCGTCGGTAAAATGCGCAAAACAAACGAGGGACTTTCGCATCTTTTAACACTGGTGCAACTTGAATCTGTCGATTGGTATGTATTTGTTTGGCATTAAATGTGGGTGGAGGGAAAGACTGGATGCAAATATAGCTACAAATGAGGCATAACGATGCAATATGTACATACAGCTAGCCTAAATAGCATGTTAGCATCGATTAGCATGCCGTGCTAATCGATGCACACTCCACGTAAGTCAACTTGAATCCGTCCCTGATCGTATTGTTACACCGACGAGGCATGATGTCTCCAAGGTACGGAAAACAGTCAAAAAAACGGAAAATAACAGAGCTGATTCGACTTGTGTGTGTAATGTGTTTGAGAAAATGTCGGATTGCTTCCCACTGTAACGTCAAAGGTGAAAGATCATTGCTCCGACAGCGCACAATTGAAGGCGTTTAAATTGCCAAATTCACCCTTTTAGAGTTCGGAAATCGGTTAAAAAAACATATGGTCTTTTTTCTGCAACATCAAGGTATATATTGACGCTTACATAGGTCTGGTGATAATGTTCCCCTTTAATTAACTAAATGTGGGGCGGCATGTCTGCTAACCTGATATGTAGATTTTTCCATTATGCACCGCTCCAGCGTGGGCGGCCAGAGGCTGTGGCAGAGACGACACATAGTTCCACTCATTGGTCTCCAGGTTGTACGACTCCACGCTGGAGAGGTAGCCAGTCTCGTTCCGACCGCCGATCACATAGATGTGTTTTTCCAGACGGCAGGCAAAAAAGCTGGCTCGCCTGAGGAGAAGTAAAGTGTCATGTGATTGTACTTGGCTGTAAAATAAAGTTGATGCCATTTAATAAAACACCATACATGTGAGAATAAAGGCCTTACCTCTCCTGCATAGGCGGAAGTTGTATCCAACTGTTGAATCTGGGATCATAGCGACTTACAAAATGAGTGCTGTGTTTTCCTAAAAGTACAAGGAAAAAATGTACTTACAAAATGTAATACATAAATCATACTGTAGTAAAAACACCATAGAATCCGCAATGTGCCCTCCCTGAAGGATCTACACAACTCTCGTTGCCTCAACAGAGCAAAAAACATTACCAAAGACAGCACACACCCTGGCTTCCGCCTGTTCGACCTGCTACCATCGGGCATGCGTTACAGGTGCATCAGAGCCAGGACAAACAGGCTCAGAGACAGCTTTTTTCCCAGAGCTGTCACCATCATGAACTCTAACTTATAATAATAATAATTCACCCCTATACAATATCCTACCCTAATACCCTACTGTGCAATACTACCCTTCGAGTGCAATACGTCCGACACTGATTGTTATTTATTACTCCTGTACTCTTGTCTTGTTCTGTATATTGTACAGTAATTTGTATTTATATAGTATTTTGTATATTGTACAGGATTGCCTATTATTTTTATTGGATAGCAGTCTGTTTATTTAAATTGTTAGTTTTTCCTTTTTTACTTCTTGTGTTATTTATTTTTACCCCATATTTGTTCCCACTACAGCACCTTCAGCTGGAGTCGTTAATCTCGTTATATGCAAATATAATGACAATAAAGTCCATTCTATTGTTTTCTATACTATAATAAATGCCATTAGCTCATAATGTCACTGAATCAGCTTCTTGATGTCTCTCTTTACAACTTGATTGTACAAAAAAGCCCTCCAGGAAACTTGACACATCAAAGACTTTGCTGTTACTTCCCAGCAACAAAAAAATGACAAGTGTGATTGAGGGAGTTGCTTGTCCACTCAGTGCTGATCTGGCTTGAAGTTGAGTTTTAAAACTACTACAATACAGCATTGAACAAGGCTACAGTATCAAATGTATGAGAATGAGGGGAATCACTTTACCATTGGGGTTCCACTGATCCTCTCCTCCTAGGAGCAACAGGAAGTTTTCCACCTCCACAACGCAGTGATGGGCACTGTTATAAGGCATTACTGAGTGGGACACAAAGGAAAATCATTAGTGAATAATGTGACTCTTACAGTAGGTGGGAACTGAACAAACTTAAATAAATATTCTTGAATAGGTGGAAGTGGTCCACAAAAA
The DNA here is from genome assembly GCF_033978795.1 of Nerophis ophidion. NCBI lineage: Eukaryota > Metazoa > Chordata > Actinopteri > Syngnathiformes > Syngnathidae > Nerophis > Nerophis ophidion. Next base: position 34,227,442 of record NC_084624.1, on the reverse strand, counting down.
AATACACTCCTCACGAGGAGACTCCAGACCCGGAATAGTACAATATGGGAAATGAGTCTTGGTTAACCTTGTTATCATAAGAAATGACTTTTTTTTCGGCGGGGTCACCTGCTTTTGCTCTCCCCTTCCTGTTCTCCATCATCTTTTTTTTTTTGCAGTGACCCCCATTGAGATGTAGAGAAATGGTCTTGGGTGACAGTCGTAATGAACATGATCGTGTTCACTCAATAAATCTCGGGCGCCCGCGGCGGGGTGAGGGGGGGTCTTGTGGAGCACAAATCAGTGGAATGTTAAGGCCCACCTGTCTGTCTCCATCAGTCATTTCCACTGTCGCCTTTCCACCGCCTGATGGATCACAGTTGCTGCAGAATTAGACAGCCTTGAATCTCATTTCTTTCCAATCGGCCTCGCGCTGCAATCTCACTCGGCCCGTCTGACATGTGCCGCTCCTTGACAAGCGAGGAGGGGGGGGGGGGGGGTAGATAGGAGCTAATACCATATACACTAAACACAGCTTTATCTGGAACGTGGGGATTAGGTTGCCTGCCTCCAGTGCACCTCAAAGACAAGTGCCATATGACTGCCAAACTCCCTTACATGCTATTTACATTACCGTTCAGTCAGCAGTATATAGGCCACGGATGGGCAGCTTTTTATTTGATGTCGAGTGACTTGAAATCATCTTGTACTGGTAGGGGGGAGGGAGAAGTGCTCGTAGCTCTGTGTCGGCGAGACTACAACACAGTGGGAGGAGCACTCTGGTAGGACGATGTGGCACGTTTGCCCTGCCTCTACAGGTGTCTCGGACACAGGCGAGCAGCGGAATAAGTGGCAGCTGAGACATCAAAGCTCTGATTACAATCCTGAAAGACATAAAACATGCCATTTACTTTTACCTCGCCCTCGTGTTGGACCTTATTGAATGGATTTAATCTACCCGCTCGTGCCCTTCTGCTTTTAGATGATGGGCAGCATTGTCTTCGACATAAACGCCATGGCTGCAGTCTACACTGAGCTCAAGGGCTCACTAGAGGGAGTCAGAAACCTCTGCATAGAGGCAAGGGGACGCTTGAATGACTACATGGCTAATGCACCAAGGCTGCTGCAGCTCTGCCTCTTGTGTCTTTTTCCACCATCGTAGCAGCTTCCACACTAGGGTGGAGTCTCCTCATATTCAAGCAGTACAATTTGATTGGGGATGCTAATATCAGACCCGCCTTTGTCTGGCATTCATTCACGCTGCTGTGAGTACGCTAGGTGGCAAACTTTGCACTAAGATCAGCGGCTAGTGGCTCTGTGTGACACAACAAGACAGAAGATCAGAATCTTCCCAAATTATCTTGATGAATGTCTTAATCAAAGGCTGTCCCTCTTAGGTTTCGCCTCATTGCAAAGTTATGATTGAATGTTAATAATCTCCTCTTTCACATCCATTGTGTGGAGGCTACATCAGATGCTCATTGATGTGCTCAGGGGATGATTGTGCAGTTTTGTCCTTCCACAAGGCCACGGACCATTTGAGTGTTAACTTTTTAAGTTGGGAGTGATGGAAATCCCCACTGACCTTTTTGCTTGTTGCCGTACCCATGAGGGCGAGGGTAATGAACAAATGACACTGGCAAGTTTCAGCCTAATGTGTGTCTATGTGTGCATGGCTGTAGCATGCACCCAGATAAATTGTGGCAAAGTAAAAAAAAAAAACTACTCGGCGACTACTAGGACATATTCTAATAAGTGGGGACTTTAACAGACTACAACCGAAAGAAAAAAAACAATACAACATTTTCTGCATGGATCTCGAAAACTGGCCTAGAAATCATAGCTAATGCTGAAAAATGTCTCCAACTACAACAACAACACATACAAACTCAATAGAATTGAATAGAAAAATGTGGTTTCCCATTATCTCAAGAGTGACCTTTGGAATATGAGAACAAAATGTAATATAGAGGTGAGCCTTGAAAGGTTAAGGATGGCAAGTGAAAGGAGGAAAGTGGCAGACTATTCGACAAAAACGTGAGCTAACAAAGACATCAGACTGTATATATATATATATATATATATATATATATATATATATATATATATATATATATATATATATGTTTACACACAATACACAGAATTTTGAGCAGTGTCCTTAACCTCAAATGTGTGGGATATTCGGTCTTTAAAGTAACTACTTCAAAATGGTTTTGATGGTAAATACGTCAAGAAAAAGGAGAATAGCATTGCCATGGTGATCCCAGAAATACCTACTTTAGTGGCCTATAATATTGGTTGACAAGCCTGGATAGCTCTTGTAACGTTTTAGTGTCTATGCACAGGTGGTCAGTTGCTTACCTCTTTGATTGATGTACAGATTAATTAATGGAATTGTTGGACTTTTTCAAATGTATCTCGAAAGCTGTGGTTCTCAATTGATTTAGCAGAGGGAACCACCATCACCTCTTAATGACAAGTGGCAACTCAAATCAGTCATCACTTTGTTGTATTTATTGACATGAGCAAAGTAACAATAGACATTATTACAATAATGATAACTACGGTAAAACTCTCGACGGTTAATATTAGCATTTTAAATTAAAATGATTGTAATACCGTGATTGATAACTGCACTTTGGCTGACTGGCGCCAGCGCGCGAGCTTAAATAGTAACATGAATACAAGACACATTAACATATTTCCCCATTAAGAAACAATATATTGTACCCTAATCTATCCATCCATCCATCCATTTTCTACTGCTTATTCCCTTTGGGGTCGCGGGGGGCGCTGCAGCCTATCTCAGCTACAATCGGGCTGGACAAGTCGCCACCTCATCGCAGTACCCTAATCTAAACCTATATAAATACATTACTGTCTGAGCAACTAAAATATTAAATTGTGCAAACTGAACCTACGAGCTGTACTCTCTTAACAGAGTAATAATTGTATACCCAAAAAAGGAGACAGAGGTGTTTACTTTGCTTTCAAGGACCACTAAACAGACGTCACAGCGCCCACCAGATATAATAAATAATCATAATACATTTAATTTGTTACCAACTTTTCATTTAAAAAAATCTACATGTTAATCTACATGCTTCAGTACAAACCAATATTTAAAACAATAAAAGCTTAGCCTTTGAACAGATAATATATGAAGACTAAAACAATAACAATGAAGCATAAAAAACGCAAAATATGCAAAACAGTGGGCTTCCTAACAGTCTGTTTATTTTAAATATTTAAAAATAATAACTTGGTCGAAAGATTTTTGTGTGTATTTTTCAGCACATTCAACAATACCACAACAATAATGATAATATTGACAGTACCCGCGATATGAATTTTTTATATCATTACGTCACTAATTGATATGCACGATGAGGAGTGGCTCACAAATGTTCTCATCGTTCACTTAAAAGATACATTAACAATGCTTGACTCGTTGGCGAACGTTACTGTGACTCTGCAGTGGGTTGTGACCAACCAGTTAAGAATCACTGCTTAAGTGAATCAACTGTGCCTCTGCTGGTTGCAACTAAGTATTTTCCTTAAAGGGGACCTATGATGAATTAGCTATTTTCTGACTTATAAATGTTGCTACAATGTTGGACACTCGTGTTAAACAATGCCAAAGTATCAAATCAAAAGGTTCATGCATTTTGGCGTGAGCTTGCAGGCAGTTTTGGATGCCTCCGTTCGCAGGGTTTTGTAGTCTGGTTACGTTGTGACGTCCCAGTGAGGTGGATGTTTTCATTTAGACATTAGGTCAAGCTATCAGCCTTTAGACTATTAGAAAACAAAAAAAGGAAGAATAAAGTATTACTTTCATTTAATCTCAGCATGCGCATAATAACACCGACATGCAATATTTAGCAACATAAACGCTGCCAATAGCAGCTTTTTAATGCAGCTCTGAATCAATCAGTGCATGTGCAGGTGTACCTAATGATGTGACCGGGTGAATCTATATAATATTTATGTAAGTTATTTTCAACCTTGTCTAAAAAAAAAGCAGCAGTGATGACTTCAAGATATATATTTAAACAATGTACATTTTCTAAAGACAAATTACAATACTTTTTGAAAGGGTGTGGTTTGGTTTCATTTGCAATCAGGAAACGCCTCCAGAATTGAACATCATACAGGAAGACTCGGAAAACGAGTTATAAAAGTGTCCACGGAACAACATTTACAAAATATTTAGACTACATGGAAGCGTTTTAAAAATGTATATTAAAATCATAATAGGTCCCCTTTAATAATCTGTGTGGCCTATTATGACTTTATTTCAAGATGTGACCTCATCATTTAGCAAAGTTACTTCAAAGTAAAGTACCAGCAGGGGTGTCTAAACTCATTTTAGTTCAGGTGCCGCATGTAGGGAAATCCGTACACAGACTATTAAAATCATGGCATTAAAACAAAAAAAATATACACAACTTCAGATTGTTTTCTTTGTCTTACTTTGGCCAAAAATAAAACAAACACATTCTGAAAATATTACAATACAAATATAGAAAAAAATTCCAGCAGCAGTAAAGTTCGGATTCATGAAGGAGGAAGAAAGTGAATGAATGTTTATAACTGAGTACATTTACATACCGGTAGGCATATAAATGTGTTTTCTTTTATATAATTTTTTTATGAATTAAGTAACGTTTAAGAATAAACTTTTTCCAAAACACAATATAGAATGTGAAATATAACAGGATAATGCATACATTTATCATTAGTTTTCAAAACTGTTACAAAAAAGTTGGACCCTAAAAATTTACTCTGGGACCCCATTGTGATGACTTGATGGGATCCCTCTGAGACCCCATTTTGACAATTCCAAGCACCAACACTGAATGAGTATTGGCGTGCAAAACAGCAGCAGGCGGCTGTGGCCTGAGGGCCGGTTCTAGTACTAATCAAAAATCATCACGGGGGCCATAGATAATTCATTCGAGGGCCAGATCCGACCCGCGGGCCTTGACTTTGACACAAAGGAGCTAGACTTTAAACCTGTGGGGGCTGGGGCCGCAGGAGCAAAAAATATTGCAAAATTGTTTTTTTACCTTTGAATGTGACATAATACTACGCTCATTCTAAAAATTATAAACCTGATATTATTTATTTATTAAACTAGATTTTTTATCTACCTATTAAGCATTTGTTTTCTCAAAACCCAATATTTAGTTCAAAGCCAAAATGCCAGCAACCAGGTTCACTCCGTGTTTTAATAAATTATTAGAGCAATCTAACCAGTATCGATCACTGGGAGTGAATAATTAGGACAAATTTAAAAGCTACTCGGTAAAGATATCACACAGCCCTGCGTTCAATCTCTGCCACAGTGGAGCATTAGGTTCAAGTGAATCTTATCATGCATCTCGACAGCATATTTCAGCAAAAACAAGGGGAACCGGGCGTGAAGCACCGCAGTGCCATGTAGTCACGCTCTGATTAGAAACTTATATTAAAAAGTGATAGTGATATATTATTACCTGAAGGATTTAGGGAACTCCTTCGCTCAAATTAACCCGTGTTAAAGTCATCCATAGGAACGACCATTCTCCATCATAAAAAGCCACTAAGCAGAAGATTCTGTAAGTCAGACGAAAAATAAAATCCCAACACTTTAGAAACTCACTTGTGAGAATCTTCCATGTCTTTTTTTCATCATCATAGTACTGGACCAAATTGCTGGGCAGGCGATCAGGTCCAGGAGGTAAACCACCCACCAGTAACAACATTCTCCTGTTGGAACGGATTCTGTAATGACAACACTGTGTGTTAGCAAACAGCTGAAAAAGATCAATGAAAAACTTGTTACCTACACCCACACTGGGAAGCTCCTTGATCAGTATATTTTTACCCGAGTTGAAGACATTTATTACAATTAACAAAAGGCACACTAATCGTGATGTGTCATTGAATGGTTATTACACTCTTAAAACGTTTAGTTCTAATTAGCTGTGAAGCATGGATTGTCCAGCAGGGTGCCATGCTGGAGGCTAAAAGGCAATTGACTACATAACCCTTCCCATACAATGTCTCCAGCACATTGGCTTTCATGATTCATGTGACGTTTACCAGTCGTTTGTAGGAGTTTGCATATGATGTATAATTGGAGGTAGCACTACTCTCCATATAGGAGCATTGTCCAGATCCTAATGGCTTCTAACACAAATCTACCAGTTAATCATAATGTGCCGTAAACATATTAGATTACATTCACCCTATCTATTTTTTCTTACTATCCTTTTTTATGCATGGCTACATCACTGGCATCTCTTTCTCATTATATCTCTTTGCTACTGGCCCACTTGGAAGTCTTTTTGGGATTATTTGTATGCAAATGAGCCCCTAGACATAGATAATGGTGATTAATTGAGAGAGGAGAAACAGTGGCATGTGAAACTAATTATGAGGATTCCAGGATTCCTTGTTCATTTAGGCTCACATGCAAACAAATATGTTACAGGGGTAATTTGGATATAGATTTTGAAATGCTTGGGATTTAAATGGAGCCGCGCCGATGCTTATGAGTGTGAGGGGAATGATGACATCACTGCCAATTAATTAACTGCCTAACAATATGTGACTAGTTTTAGCTATACCCAAAGAGAGTGGTATGCAAAGTATGAAGCTCGGCCTCACTGTGTGAGTAAAAAACTTGTATTTCCTCTTACTTGCAGTGCAACAAGTAAGAAAGTGCCACCAAATCAAATGTATGAACTATTTTCAGTATGATGCATCTTGTTTAGAATGAAAAACAAGGATGTTGTTGTGGTTTGTGCAGCCCTTTGAGACACTAGTGATTTAGGGCTATATAAATAATCATTGATTGATTGATTGATTGAAAAATAGAAGTTATGCAGATGTGTAAGTGTATAAAGATCATATTTTTTAAGATACTTTAAAAGAGAGCACCTCAACTTCTTTTGTCCACTTGTTTTCAACTGACCACACAAATGCTTGTCACCTCTTGACAAAACTTGGAAACAGTGTGTTGATAGTTGGTCGTAGCTCATGTTATTTGTCTCACCTGCTGGCTGTGGTCTGCCTGCAGTGCTGCCTGAAGGGCATCAGGTGGTAGTTCATGGCGTCCATCAGCAGCTTCTGGCAGACGGGATCACTCCTCATGAAGTCTACCGACTGCACCCTCTCCACCAGCTCCGGTGCCGGGATGAGGGCAAAGCGCAGCCTCTTCATGAGGTCCGGCGCGTAATGCATGCGGGTCTCTCGGTCATGCTCCAGCCAAAGCACCGACATCTGGAAGAGAGCCAACTCCGACTCCACTGGGGGCGGCAGAGCGTCCAACATGCCGCACATCTCCTCAAAATTAAGCAGCAGCACGTCCTCCACCAGGTACTTGTTGGCCAGCTTCTTGGTCTCGTCCAGCCCGTGGAGGGCAGCAATCTTGCAGATCTGCTTGTAGTTCTGCACCGATATCTGGTCATTGAGGAACTGCACGCTGAGTTTGGTGATCTGGGGGATGTTGAGAATCTTGCTGACCGACAGCACCTCTTCCACTGTGTCCAGGGAAAGAGTCACGTTGGCAGTGTAGAGGTACTCCAGCACTAGTCTTAGTCCAATGGAAGAGCAGCCCTGCAGGACCAGGTTATTTATGGGCCTGGCGCTAGGGGCCACCAGCTTGTCATCAGGCGAGGACGAGGGGGTGCCACTGCTGCCCTGGTCTCCTTTCCCGCCCTCATTGTTGATGGCATTATGCGAGGAGAAGAGCGATCTGAAATACTGGGAGCAGGACGCTAGCACTGCTTTGTGGCAGTGGAAGTGCTGTCCTTGGGCGGTGAGAGTCACATCGCAGAAAAGCTGCTTCCTCCACAGGAGGTTGAGCCCATGCAGCAGTGTGTCACTGTGTGTTGGGTCAAAGGTCGACGTTCGATCACCCGATCTGGACATGACTTCCTGACTGTGGACGCCACCTGGGCAACAGATAAACCATGCAAGCCATTTACCTCAGAGCAGCAAGTTACCCCAACACACACAGCCTCAATCTATCAAGAAATAACTGTAATCAGTTGGATAAGTTACTGATCCAAGATGGCAGAGAATTTACATCCCATGCAGGATTAGGTCATCTTCAATTTACAGTCATGAAGCAAGAACCAAAAAAAAACGCAGAAGTCCCCATTGTGCAACACTCCTATTCATTTCTAGTAGATTTTAACAGACGCTGTGATTTAGGGGGCGCAGGTGAGCCAAAGAAAGACGACGGAGATGCTGTGGAGCTCTACCCGGCAACGGTGCTCCACTCGCCGGATACAGAACGGAGAAATGCCCGCTAGAGAGAGAATGGACCAGGCATCCTATCTCCTCTCTCCTCTCTCCGCTCCTGCAGCTGCACAGCCGGGCTATGAAACGAGCACACGGCGCCGTGGAGGAGAGAAAAAAAAGCCAATTATCTCGTCGAAAACAAAGTCGGGGAAATAAAAACAAAAAGATGTAAAAGTTCCCGGCTATCTTCGAGTCTTTTGTTTGCGGACACGTCACGACAAAACGCCATTTGTGCGTGCGTAAACTTACGCGCGCCGCCAGTGTGACAACTAAATGATGAGAGCAGCCACAACTTACCTGACGCACACCCACACGCACACACTCAGAAAAAGAAAGTAATCTTCGGGGGGGGGGGGGGGTCCAGTGTGTAAGATCCCTCTTCTTTTGTTCTTCCTCTTTTAAAAGAAAAAAAAGCGATTCCCCCAAAAAAGTCCAAATTAGGTTGTGGTTATTTGTTGATCATTTGTTTCCTCGGAATTAACCAGAAGTGTGCGACTGTGTGAGAGGGGATGCCGTGCTTTCTGCAAGAGGAGAAGAAGAAGAAGAAATATACGTGTGACAAATTATGCTACCAAGAAACAACACATCATTATCCTTGGGCCTGGGGCTCAGTGAGTCGTAACGAGAGTAATAGGAAATCCACGGTTGGGGAGAGAAACGGTCGTGCATGGCCGGTGGAGAGAGACCATGCAGGGGTATGGATGCTGGAGAGACTCGCAAAATTATGGCTCAAGGCTATTGTAAAAACTGTCGAGCGTAAATGACTGCGATTTCAAACATCTATGGAAGAAAGGAAAGAGGGAAAAGGGGGAGAAAAAAAAGGCGAGTCTCTTGTTTTTTTTTTTCCACCCCTCGCTGTTATGGAGAGAAACCGTCAAGTTTTAGTGCGCATTGCTAATTAGTCAATTTCTCTCTGCCTTCACAGCCCGGCGACTTTGCTGCTGAGCTGAAACTGCTAATTTCTGGGACCAGCCTTTTTTTGGCTGTGAACTGGATGGATGAATGGCTTGTCTCGCACAAATGACAAAAAGCCCCTGCCTTAATCTCCATCGCCAAAATAACCCCCCCCCCCCCCCCCCTCCCCTGCAGACAGACCTTCAAACGCAAGGTGCTCTACTCAACTTGTGCATATGCATCATAAACTGCATGTCCAATCTTTTGTTTATAAGGTGAGCCTTACACTTATTGTTTTTCATTTCAATGTGGCACACACCCTAAAGTCATGTTGGGAGCAATAAAAGTACTTTTACTAGTGTTTCATATCACATTTACCTCCATGTCCAGGTCTGAACACCAGAAGAGTAGTGAACCAGAACTTAGTAGAGAAGAACCAAAACCATGCTTGAAACACTAAAATAAGAAGAGAGATGCTAAAATGTATTTAACGGACACTCACTGACCACAGCATTAGGTACGGGGCGGCATGACGTAGTGGGTAGAGCGGCCGTGCCAGAAACCTGAGGGTTGCAGGTTCGCTTCCCACCTATTGACATCCAAATCACTGCCGTTGTGTCCTTGGGCAGGACACTTCACCCTTGCCCCCGGTGCCGCTCACACTGGTGAATGAATGATGAATGAATGATTGGTGGTGGTCGGAGGGGCCGTAGGTGCAAACTGGCAGCCACGCTTCCGTCAGTCTACTTGCTGTGGCTACTGATGTAGCTTACCACCACCAGGTGTGAATGACTGATGGGTTCCCACTTCACTGTGAGCGCTTTGAGTATCTAACAATAGAAAAGCGTGATATAAATCTAATCCATTATTATTATTATTATTATTATCATTACGTGTGCACAATAATATTCAATACAATGTCCTACACCGGTGTTTTTCAACTACTGTGCCGCGGCACACTAGTGTACCGTGAGATATTATTTGGTGTGCTGTGGGACATTATGTAATTCCGCCTACCGTATTTTTCGGAGTGTAAGTCGCTCCGGAGTATAAGTCACACCTGCCGAAAATGCATAATAAAGAAGGAAAAAAACATATACAAGTCGCACTGGAGTATAAGTCGCATTTTTTGTGGAAATGTATTTGATAAAACCCAACACCAAGAATAGACATTTGATTGGCAATTTAAAATAAATTAAGAATAGTGAACAACAGGCTGAATATGTGTACGTTATATCCATCCATTTTCTACCGCTTATTCCCTTTCGGAGACGCGGGGGGCGCTGGCGCCTATCTCAGCTACAATCGGGCGGAAGGCGGGGTACACCCTGGACAAGTCGCCACCTCATCGCAGGGCCAGCACAGATAGACAGACAACATTCACACCCACATTCACACACTAGGGCCAATTTAGTGTTGCCAATCAACCTATCCCCAGGTGCATGTCTTTGGAAGTGGGAGGAAGCCGGGGTACCCGGAGGGAACCCACGCATTCACGGGGAGAACATGCAAACTCCACACAGAAAGATCCCGAGCCTGGATTTGAACCCAGGACTGCAGGACCTTCGTATTGTGAGGCAGGCGCACTAACCCCTCTGCCACTGTGAAGCCACATGTGTACGTTATATGACGCATAAATAACCAACTGAGAAGGTGCCTGGTATGTTAACATAACATATAATGGTAAGAGTCATTCAAATAACTATAATATATAAAACATGCTGTATGTTTACCAAACAATCTGTCACTCCTAATTGCTAAATCCGATTAAATCTTAAACGTCTAGTCTCTTACGTGAATGAGCTAATATTATTTGATATTTTATGGTAATGTGTTAATAATTTTACACATAAGTCGCACCCCCAGCCAAACTATGAAAAAAACTGCGATTTATAGCCCGAAAAATACAGTAATTGGGTTAAAAAATGTTATGCAAACCAGGAAATAAAATCCGCAAAGAATGTGCCGTTGTTGAGTGTCTGTACTATCTAGGGCTCGGCATATCAGCAGATAGCTAATTGCTTTTTAAATGTCGGGAACATGGTTTGTCGCGATTACAATATACAGGTAAAAAGGTATCTAATGCTTAAAGGCCTACTGAAATGAAATGTTCTTCTTTAAACGGGGATAGCAGGTCCATTCTATGTGTCATACTTGATCATTTTGCAATATTGCCATATTTTTGCTGAAAGGATTTAGTAGAGAACATCCACGATAAAGTTCGCAACTGTTGGTCGCTAATAAAAAAGCCTTGCCTCTACCGGAAGTAGCAGACGATGACGTCACCCGTGTGAGGGCTCCTCACATCCTCACATTGTTTATAATAGGAGCCTCCAACAAAAAGAGCTATTCGAACCGAGAAAACGACAATTTCCACATTAATTTGAGCGAGGATGAAAGATTCGTGGCTGAGGATATTGATAGCAAAGGACTAGAAAAAAAAAAAAAATTAAAATAAAGTTTAAAAAAAAAGGCGATTGCATTGTGAGCGATACAAATGTTTTAGACACATTTACTAGGATAATTCTGGGGAATCCCTTATCTTTCTATTGTGTTGCTAGTGTTTTAGTGAGATTATATAGTACCTGATAGTCAGAGGGGTGTGTCCACGGGCGTCTTGACGCCAGTCTCTGAGGGAATTAGTCACGACAGCAGCAGCACGACAGAAGTTCCGCTGATCCCCGGTAAGAGGCGACTTTTTACCACAATTTTCTCACCAAAACCTGCCGGTTGACAAGTGGTCGGGATCCATATTCGCTTGACCGCTCTGATCCATAGTAAAGCTTCACCTCCGAGAATTTTAAACAAGGAAACACTGTGTGTTTGTGTGGCTAAAGGCTAAAGCTTCCTAACTCTATCTTTCTACTTTGACTTCTCCATTATTAATTGAACAAATTGCAAAAGATTCAGCAACACAGATGTCCAGAATACTGTGTAATTTTGCGATTAAAGCAGACGACTTTTGGCTGCTAGTGCTAATATGTCCCCTCCAACTCCAAACGTCACGCGCACGCGTCATCATACGCGTCATCATTCCGCGATGTTTTCAAGAAGAAACTTCGCAGGGAAATTTAGAATTGTGATTTAGTAAACCAAAAAGGCCATATTGGCATGTGTTGCAATGTTAATATTTCATCATTGATTTATAAACTATCAGACTGCATGGTCGGTAGTAGTGGGTTTCGGTAGACCTTTAAACCAAAAATGAACAAAAAGCTGAGTGCCGCTCAGAAAAGGCATTGAAGCTTAAGGATGGCTATGCAAAACAAAACTAAAACTGAACTGGCTGCAAAATAAACAAAAACAAAATGCTGCACGACAGCAAAGACCTACAGCGTGTGGAGCAGCAGACGGCGTCCACAAAGCACATCCATACATGACATGACAATCAACAACAAAATAAGAGCGCAAGACAAGAACTAAAACACTACACAAAGGAAAACACCAAAAAACTCAAAATAGGTCATGGCGTGATGTGACAGGTCGTGACAGTACACCTACTTTGAGACAACAGCTATAGTGATGGATGGTTGGTTATGGTTTGAATTCATATCAAACAATTGTGAGAACAACTTTTTACTGCCAATATTGGCTGCTGAGTTTCACTTTTTCCTGTTTTCAGCTCGCGGTGTGCCTCAGGATTTTTTCAATTAAAAAATGTGCCTTAGCTCAAAAAAGGTTGAAACACACTTTCCTACACAACCCCAGTCCAATCATTCTTGTGCCTTACCCATCTCCAAGGTCTATCACTTGAAGTTAACTCTCCTTCCACCAGGTTATGCCACATATAACCTTACAACTACAAAAATTGCATCCCATATCTGTCACAATGTTTCACCAACATTGGAGAAATCAACCCAGATTTAAATCCTGTGATACCAGTGGAGTCCTCCTAGTCAAGTCTCCCACCCATTTCCAGTGATTACCCGTAAGAGGTAATCACTGTCCCAAGCGCCAAGTGGGATCTCCATGATTAATCAACTTCTCTTACTAATAAAATGTCATATAATACTCCGGCTTCGTCCCACCTCCAAAGACATGCACGTGGGGATAGGTTGATTGGCAACACTAAATTGGCCCTAGTGTGTGAATGTGTGTGTGAATATTGTCTATCTGTGTGAGATAGGCTCCAGCGACCCCCCGCGACCCCAAAAGGGACAAGTGGTAGAAAATGTATGGATGGATGGACAATGTTTCTCTTTGCAAATCTTAGTGGTTTATAGACTGCCTCACCCATCTCCAGGGATTACTGATTAGGAGTTACCTGTCAGGGGTTATGCAATGGTAAACCATCCAACTTCTGACACCTAATCATTTCTGGACTACACTGTCCTACAGTCTCCTTTATCAATGAGGTTTATGTATTTTTTTTACCAGTATGGAATCCTTAGTAATTTGAACAATGCTTGTGCCCTACCTAACTCTGTGTTTTAACAGTCAAGGATCAAGTTTCTTTCAACTTGCCTTGCCATGGCCAATCATTCATCTTCTTACACCAAAAATTGTTCAATTGTTTTTATATGGAAGCCTCAGTAATTTGGACTACACTGTCCTTGTGCTTTACTTATTCCTGGGGTTTAGCACTCAGAGATTAAGTTCCTTTCATCATGATCCACCATCCAACATCTGACACCAAATATGATTCCAATTGTTTTCCCTGTATGGAACCTGCAGTAATTTGGAGAACATTGTCCTTGTGCCTTACCGGTTTCTAAAATCAAGTTCCTTTTAACCGGAGTCTGTGGCCTTGTGGTTAGAGTGTTCGCCCTAAGATCGTCAGGTCGTGAATTCAAACCCCGACCGAGTCATACCAAACACTATAAAAATGGCACCCATTACCTCCTTGCTTGGCACTCAGCTTCAAGGGTTGGAATTGGGGGTTGAATCACCAAAAATTATTCCCGAGCGTGGCCACCGCTGCTGCTCACTGCTCCCCTCATCCCCCAGGGGGTGGAACAATGGGATGGGTCAAATGCAGAGGGTAATTTCACCACACCCAGTGTGTGTGTGACTATCAGTGGTACTTTAACTTTAACTTAACATGCCACGGCCAACAATGTCCTGTCCTTGGGCTTCAACACTTGTTCCAAAAGTCCATCCAATTGGTCATTCAAAGACAACAATAACATTTTGGACACCAGATATCACAGAATTTAGGAGTTTAAAATGGGTCAACGGGTTGACAACCTATACACTTGCAATGACATCAACCACCGCAGAAGAAAAACATCACATTCACATGGGTTTTTTGATTTTATGGCAACAGATGGTTAACGTTTAGAATAATTGACTAGAATAACTTATTAGGCCATAATGAACTGTCAATTAAGTAAAAGAGCTCAATTCGAATAAAAAAAAATCCACACTGACTCCCATGGGGCAGGCAGTGACAGATACCTCAGAAGTTGTATGGAATGACAGATTGGCATAAATGTTCTCGTTCTACAAAACATGACATCATGTGTATTGGACATGCACGAACAAACCACATGTTATAGCATTTAACCAAATAAATACCACTGCCACTAATATTAAAGGCCTACTGAAACCCACTACTACCGACCACGCAGTCTGATCGTTTATATATCAATGATGAAATATTAACATTGCAACACATGCCAATACGGCCTTTTTAGTTTATTAAATTGCAATTTTAAATTTCCCGCGAGTTTCTTGTTGAAAACGTCGCGGAATGATGACGTCTACGCGTGACGTCACGGACTGTAAGGAAATATTAGCCCTGCACCAAACACGGCTAAAAGTCATTTCTGTTCATGGCGTAATTACACAGTATTTTGGAAATCTGTGTTGCTGAATCTTTTGCAATTTGTTCATTTAATAATGGAGACTATAAAGAACAATGCTTTTGGTGGAAAGCGGTGGATTGCAGCTGTCTTTAACACAGAGACACAGCCGGTATTTCTTTGTTTGTTGTGATGCTTTAACACAGAGCGGTCAAGCGAACATGTTTTCTTTACGTCAACCAGCATGTTTTTGGATGGGGAAATTGTGATATATATCTTACCAGAGAAATCATTGGATTATTCGTCGTCCTGCAGCAGCTGTTTAAAAGGCAGCTGTGAGCTTGGCTCCTCGGCTTCTCTCTGAGACACTTCGTGTTCACCGCAGCCATCCGACCTCGAGGTATGTCTTTACAATCTTTAAAATCTCACTAAAACACCATTAAACAATAAGCAGATAAGGGATCTTCCAGAAATATCCTAGTAAATGTGTCTGATTACATCTAAAACGCTCACACTGCCTCCGCCCGGAGCCGTCGCTTTTTAAATTTTTTTATTTTTTCTCGTCCTTCACTATCAATATCCTAATTCACAAATCTTTCATCCTCGCTCAAATTAATGGGGAAATCGTCCCTTTCTCGGTCCGAACTGCTCTTACTGCCGGTGGCTCCCATTAAAAACAATGTGAATATATGTGGAGCCCTGCAACTCGTGACGTCACGCGCACATACTTCCGGTAAAGGCAGGGCTTTTCTATTAGCGACCAAAAGTTGTGAACTTTATGGTCGATGTTCTCTACTAAATCCTTTCAGCCAAAATATGGCAATATCGCGAAATTATCAAGTGTGACACATAGAATGGACCTGCTATTCCCGTTTAAATAAGAAAATCTCATTTCAGTAGGCCTTTAACATGTACTTTTTAAACATGCCTGGTTGGTGTTTACGGCAGATTTAAGTTGTACTGGCGAGCACGCGTGGCAGCGCTACAGTAGTTGGCCGTGTTGCACTTGGGAGTCACATACTGTTATCTTTACAAGCGCTCAGTTAGCACTAAATTACCCAAGTCTCCAGTGAGCCATTCTAACACAATAAAATGACCATTTCCAAACTCTTCCAGCTCTTTGTAGCAGCTCGGTCTCCTGAGGCCGCTGGTCTTCAGATTGCGGGGCGTTTATGGTTGCAAGTTGTTTCAGTGTACAGCAGGATGAGGGGGAGGGGGTCGAGAAAGAGAGACTGGTGGTGGGATGGGGTGGTGGGCGGTGCTGGTTGGTGAGGGGGGTCATCAGATAAGAGAGGAATTTCAAGACTAATTAAACCCGTTGAGACAAAGAATCACACTACAGTGATTTACAACTCTCTGTGCCAGTTAACCCGGCTCATATTTATGTGTCATATTACACAGATCAGATCAAGTCCACCTCCATCTCTATAGGAAGTAATTAGAGATGCTGCCAATAGCAAGATGATCTTAAAGACACATACCGGTGGTTTTTATAAGTGTTCCCAGTTCTAATGAATGCAAGATGTTATTATTAAAATTGCAATGCTGTGATAAGCAGCATTCACAGTTCATGTTGCACACAGCATAAGGTCAGACGTATTGTATACTATTGATGACCATTTTCTGTTAATCAGTGCACTACAACAAAATCCAAAATTGTGTATAGCTAAAGTCTTTCATCCGTAATTCCGTTTGCTAGCTTCTGCTGACAGAGCGGAGAGGAGCGCGGGGGATATGGGGGGTTATGCTAAGATAGAAAGTATTATTTTCCTAAATGGAAGGTGTCAGATGGTCACGGAAATGTGAACGGCTGTTCAAGATCACTGCTCCCCATCTGCAATTTGTGACGTGTGAAAGATTCAGCCCGAATGTGCTCAGCGAGCGTAAATCCTCAGCACTTTCTCTTATCGTGGAAAAGCTAGATAACCAGCTGTTTACAGATCAGAGAACATATCATATTAATATCATGGAGAGGGCGATATCATCTTGTTTGTAAAAATATGTATTTTCTGAACTGTGGTTAGTATGTAAATCTCTAAACTAAAATGTGCCTTGTTAATTGGTCACTTTAGATATAGCTACATAACCGATGAGATCCCCCCCCAAAAAAGCTGTATCAAAAATTATGTTTTGGGATTTCAATATAATGTCAATTGTTGTAATTAAGTAGATTTGTGCCTTTAATTGTGATATTGCTAATGATATCCAAAACATGAGGAAAAACTACATTAATGATAAAAAGTTGAAAAGTCTTTTATAATATTTTTTTCTGAATGATGCATGTCCGAACACAGTATTTTGTCCTGGGAGAATTACATCTGTAGTACGTAACAGGACGTGTTAGGTCTGATGTGTCTTTCCGTGGCCATGAAACAGTATTTTAAGGAATCAGGAGTTTCAAGATGACTCCTCACTTCCCCATTAAGGAAACAAATGATTACATTAGGACGGGGGTCAGCAACCCGCGGATCTAGAACCGCATGCGGCTTTTTAGCGCCACCCTTGTGGCTCCCTGGACCTCTTTCAGAGATGTGTAAAAATGGAAAAAGATGAGGAAAACATTTTTTTTTTGGTTTCATATATTATCCGTCCGAGCACAAACATGACACAAACCTTCCTAATTGTTAAACATGCTTCACTGATGAGAGTATTTGGCACGCACTGTTTTGACCTACTAATTTCAGCAATCCTTGAACTCATCGTAGTTTGTTTACGTGTACAACTTTCTCCGACGCTGCCACAGAAAGACGTGTTTTATGCCACTCCTTTGTCTCATTTTGTCCACCATACGTTTTATGCTGTGCGTCAATGCACAAAAGGTGAGTTTTGCTGATGTTATTGACTTGTGTGGAGTGCTTATCAGGCATATTTGGTCAATCCATGACTGCAAGCTAATCAATGCTAACATGCTATTTAGGCTATCTGTATGTACGTATTGCATCAATATGCGTCGTTTGTAGCCTTATTTGAGCTCATTTATTCCCTTTGCTTATGTCCTCTGTCTATTTAATATATATTTGCATGTCTCATGACACAGCCCTGCGATGAGGTGGTGAATTGTCCAGGGTGTAGCCGACCTTCCGCCCGTTTGTAGCTGAGATAGGCACCAGCGCCCTCCGCGACCCCAAAGGGAATAAGCGGTAGAAAATGGACGGATTGATGTCTCATGACACATTATTAGTATGTAATATTGGTTGAATTTCTGATGGTTGTGTGCCATGTTGTTCCAGACCACAGCAAATGTTACCCATATTGCAAAGATTGTAATAAATCCATTAGAAGAAGACAGAAGATAGTAATTATAATTATAACACTTACAGTGGGGCAAAAAAGTATTTAGTCAGGCACCGATTGTGCAAGTTCTCCCACTTAAAATGATGACAGAGGTCTGTAATTTTCATCATAGGTACACTTCAACTGTGAGAGACAGAATGTGAAAAAAAATCCAGGAATTCACATTGTAAGAATTTTAAAGAATTTATTTCTAAATTATGGTGGAAAATAAGTATTTGGTCAACCATTCAAAGCTCTCACTGATGGAAGGAGGTTTTGGCTCAAAATCTCATGATACATGGCCCCATTCATTCTTTCCTTAACACGGATCAATTGTCCTGTCCTCTTAGCTGAAACACAGCCCCAAAGCATGATGTTTCCACCCCCATGCTTCACAGTAGGTGTGGTGTTCTTGGGATGCGACTCACTATTCTTCTTCCTCCAAACACGACGAGTTGAGTTTATACCAACATGGATACATGGATGATACAGCAGAAGATTGGGAGAATGTCATGTGGTCAGATGAAACCAAAATAGAACTTTTTGGTATAAACTCAACTCGTCTTGTTTGGAGGAAGAAGAATACTGAGTTGCATCCCAAGAATACCATACCTACTGTGAAGCATGGGGGTGGAAACATCATGCTTTGGGGCTGTTTTTCTGCTAAGGGGACAGGACGATTGATCCGTGTTAAGGAAAGAATGAATGGGGCCATGTATCGTGAGATTTTGAGCCAAAACCTCCTTCCATCAGTGAGAGCTTTGAATGGTTGACCAAATACTTATTTTCCACAATAATTTACAAATAAATTCTTTAAAATTCCTACAATATGACTTCCTGGATTTTTTTTTCACATTCTGTTTTTTACAGTTGAAGTGTACCTATGATGAAAATTACAGACCTCTGTCATTATTTTAAGTGGGAGAACTTGCACAATCGGTGGCTGACTGAATACTTTTTTGCACCACAGTATATAGGGGGCTTTTAATTTTTTACTGCTCCAGACAGCTCTTTTTGCTCAATTTAGGAGGAAAAGGGATGTGATTAACAGACTTCTGTTTACTGTATTAACAGTGAAGCAAATGCTTGTCATCTTACATCAGTTAGAGATGATTCCTTAACCAAAAGCAGGGCAATACGACACATAAGACCAGAGCACTTAAGTGTATACTGTATGTCCCATTCAGGGTGCCCTGCTGTTCTGTAACCCCCACACATGGCTAGACCACCACAGACACGGCTCAGGGAGTCAGCCGGCAGGAACAGGCAGTGTCCCTTATGTAGTGTATGTCAAATGACATGAATGATACTAATCGTGTGTTTCAGGTGTAAAGTTAACATGGACCAGTTATACGGACACTCACCTGAGTGAAGAGTCCGGGTTGTATGGAGACCAAGAGAGTTATGTGCATGTGTAGGAGACCAAAGGACAAGGCTTTAGGGCGGGGTGGGGGTGCTGCTGCGGCTGTACAGTCCCCCGGCGTGATGCATCTACCTTCAGGGTGGCAGCAGGCGTGGAGTGGGGTGCGATGGAGCGAGCGCGGGCTCAGTGGCGCGGTCACCTGGGGACGCTGAAGCTGTTGTAGCAGGACTGATAGTTATTCCTTAGGAGGACTGCAAGATGAGCACCATTGTATTAGCAAAGTCCTTCTGTGCAAAATGTAGTTTGGAGTGCTGTAGTAATATTATGCATCATACCAAGAGCTGTTTCTAATACTTTGCCCCTCTTGTAGCGACATAAAAATATTAAAAATCATTATAAGGTATAGTCCAATTCCAAAAAACTGCAAGTTACAATAGTTTAATACAATTCATTTACGCCAAGGAAATTTTCTTAGATCATCGGTGTTCAAAGTGCAGTGCCTGGGCCTTTTGAGGCTCACGGCTTGCTGTTCGTTGGCCTGCGGCGCATTGTAGGTATTAGATTCAGCAACAAAACAGCAAAAATAGGTAACTTGATCAATATTATTATTTCTTTTGTTCTTATTATTACAAAATCATTGTTGGGGCCGTTTTTATTATTGTTTACAAACTCTGGGATTCCCTTGTATAAAGGAACGGTTTTAAGGTCAAACTCAAATTATTAAAACGGGAGCCAAAAAATGGTGACGGCGTGGCGAAGTTGGGAGAGTGGCTGTGCCAGCAATCTGAGGGTTACTGGTTCAATCCCCACCTTCTACCATCCTAGTCACATCCGTTGTGTCCTTGAGCAAGACACTTCACCCTTGCTCCTGATGGGTCCTTGTTAGCGCCTAGCATGGCAGCTCCTGCCATCAGTGTGTGAATGTGTGTGTGAATGGGTGAATGTGGGGGGAAAAAAACAAAAAAAAATGGCTTCACGGTGGAAGAGGGGGTAGTGCGTCTGCCTCACAATACGAAGGTCCTGAGTAGTCCTGGGTTCAATCCCGGGCTCGGGATCTTTCTGTGTGGAGTTTGCATGTTCTCCCCGTGAATGCGTGGGTTCCCTCCGGGTACTCCGGTTCCAAAAACATGCACCTGGGGATAAGTTGATTGGCAACACTAAATTGGCACTAGTGTGTGAATGTGAGTGTGAATGTTGTCTATCTGTGTTGGCCCTGCGATGAAGTGGCGACTTGTCCAGGGTGTACAACACCTTCCACCCGATTGTAGCTGAGATAAGCACCAGCGCTCCCCGTGGCCCCAAAGGGAATACGCGGTAGAAATGGATGGATGGATGGATGGATGGATGGATGGGAGCCAATAATAGGTTTTTCTTTTGTTTAATTATTCCGCACAAGCCAATTCATTTTGTTAAAATGTATATGTGACAATTAATACCACAAATGTAATATATCATCTGATTTACATCAATACTAAAAAGTTACACATTTAATGAGATGGGCTTTATAAAAATGTGATATTGTGTTTACTTAAAGGGGAATTGAGATTTTACTTATCATTTACACATTATGAGAGACAAGAAGACAAAAGTTTTTTGTTTTTTACTGCTTTCTAACTTATTAAAATCGGCTCGTTCTAGGTGGCTAGCAATACAACTAATGGGAGCAATCAATTCTACCTCTAAATCACTTTAAAAATGCATTTGAAAACCGTCAACAATACTTCATATCCATAACTTAAGTTCCATAACCTGTATAATAACCAAAATGTAGCAACATTGTTATTGTAAGAGCAAACACTGAGGAACTCTTTTTCTATCCTAGCAACACATTGGCGTGCTTTGGTAATAGCCGTAAAAGGTAGCCACAGCATGAGATAAGCTCGTTTCTACAACAACACAAAACGTGTTTGAGTTTGTGATGCACAACACTGCGATAGGACAATAACCTGTACTGACTGAAAATCATGAACAATCATATTGCAGTATCTGTAAAGTATTAGCCCACATTTCATGTTTTGTTTGTACACAGTTGAGGGAGCCAGACAGCGTATAAACTGTAGTTGTAATAACACGCATGGTGTGCTGGGTGTATCATGATCAATTTGAAAGTGACTCACTGGATGTTCTGGACCAGTTGTTCATCTGGTCCAGTTGGCCGGGAACGTCTCCTGTTGATTTTGGGTAAGCAATCCATTTATACAATGGACAATATGTACTATGTTCAATATTTACAGTACTTTGGTCATTTTAAGCATTGCTGGAACTAATTCTTGGGCGCATTTATTTACGTTTCAATAGCAGCGCACGTCTGAATTCCGGCAACAAATGTGTTCCTGCTTACGGAAACAAATGCAATTGTTTTTTTAATCATGGCAAACTTGGTTCCAGACAACGAAGACGACGTTTTTTGGACAAATGTGGATTCACAACCTTATCTTTTTGAAGCTGAATATACAGAGGATTAACTGCTGCTTCTAGAAGCTGAGAAAAACCCGAAGAAAGGCAGAGACTTTGGAGCAGACGTAAACAGAAAGCTTGAGTTTGGCGTGACTTTACCGCTGTAATCGTGGAATTTGGAGTCAAGGTATTCCAACATAAATGGAGTACTTACCCAGAGTCCCTGCCCAACTAGACCAAACTGTCAGGATGGCCCCTGACAGTTCGTTTGTGTTCTAGTTTTTTCCTGTGTGTGTAGTATTTCCTGTCAGCGCTCTTATTTTGTTGGTTTCCTGTCTTTCTCCCCGAGCGCTGTTTCCCCTCTGCTGCAGCTGGTTGGCACTTGGCCACACCTAGTGTCAATCAGCCTGATCCTATTTTTACCTGCTTTTGTCCTCCTGTCAGTGCTGGATTATTGTCATGTATCGTCACTTCTGTATTGTCTCTCCTGTCGTGTCGTACAGTGTCGTGTCTTTGCAGCGTAGCGGTAAGCTATATTCGTTAGATGTTTGTAGCTTACTGTTTTTTGTTCCCTGTTTCCAGTTTGTTTTCATATTACAAGTATAACTTCTGTTTTCCTGCTCGCTACCCGCTAGCTTCCACGCTAGGCCCTTTTTGTTTATGCTAACGTCCATGCTAAGCCCTATTTTTTTTCTAGCTCCCATGCTAGCTCTTTTAGTTTGTTATCTGCCTTTAGCGCGCTTTTGGTTGTACCCCTTTGGTTTGTTCTTGTTTTAGTATCTTTATTAAATCATGATTTCCTATCCAATGCCTGCCTCCATCTCTGCATCTTGGAGTTCGTCACAAACTAACTCTGACAGAGACATCTCTGCAGGGTTCGAATTTGGCTGGATTATTCTGACAGAGTTAGTTTTTTACTAACCCCAAGATGCAGAGATGGAGGCAGGCATTGGATAGGAAAACATGATTTAATAAACATACTAAAGCAAGAACAAACCAAAGGGGTACAACCAAAAGCGTGCACGAGGCAGATAACAAACTAAAAGAGCTAGCATGGGAGTTAGAAAACAAATAGGGCTTAGCATGGAGGAAATACTACACAAACTGGAAAAAACTAGAACACAAACAAACTTTCAGGGGCCAGCCTGACACAAACAAACAACTGTCCATCGAGTGAGTCATTTTAATGTCAATCATGTCATGCGTGTTATTACAACCACAGTACATACAATGTCCCGCTAACTGCGTACAAACAAAACATGGAAGGTGGGCTAATACTTTAAAGTAACTTTAATATAATTGTTCATGTTTTTCTCTCAGTACAGATTGGTGTTCTATCGAATTTTGTTGTGCATTACAAACTCAAACGCGATTTGGGTGCTGACGTAAAAGCTAGCTTATCTTTCGCCGCAGCTAGCTTGCGGCTAATGCCATAGCACGCCAATGTGTTAGTACGCTTGAAAAAAAGTTCCTAAATGTTCATCCTTACAACAACAATGGTTGTTGTAAGAGCATTGTTGGTATACAGGTTATGGATCGTAAATGAAGTATTGTTAGCAGTTTTTGAATGCACTTTTAAAGTGATTTAGAGGTAGACTTGATTTCACCCGTTAGCTGCATTGCTAGCCACCTAGAACAAGCAAATTCTTATAAGTTAAAATACAAAAAATATTTATATTCGGTCTTCTTGTCTCTTATAAGTATT
>NC_084624.1:33773789-33881289 GCF_033978795.1 Nerophis ophidion | reverse complement strand
CATGATGTTTCCACCCCCATGCTTCACAGTAGTTATGGTGTTCTTGGGATGCAACTCTGTATTATTTTTCCTCCAAACACAACAAGTTGAGTTTATACCAAAATGGATACATGGCTAGTACAGCAGAGGATTGGGAGAATGTCATGTGGTCAGATGAAACCAAAATATAACTTTTTGGTTATATTTTGTGGTCGATTAGCTGGCAGTCATGCCGTGAGCAAATATGTTTGATTAGCACATAAGTCAATAACATCAACAAAACTGATTTTGTTGACTTTATCATTGGAAATGCATCTGCTTTGAGTGTCGCAGGATATCCACACATCTCGGTCGTAGCATCGCTATCGTTAAATGTGCAGAAAAAATGAGGGACTTTCGCATCTTTTGACATTGATGCAACTTGAATCCGTCGATTGGTATGTGTTTGTTTGGCATTAAATGTGGGTGGAGGGAAAGGCTGGATGCGGTTTGTGCAGCCCTTTGAGACACTAGTGATTTAGGGCTATATAAGTAAACATTGATTGATTGATTGATTGATGCACGGTACGGAAAACAGTCGAAAAAACGGAAAATCACAGAGCTGATTTGACTTGGTGTGTGTAATGTGTTTGAAAAAATGGCGGATTGCTTCCTGTTGTGATGTCATGGGTGAAAGGTCATTGCTCCGACAGCGAACAATTAAAAGGCGTTTAAATCGCCAAATTCACCCTTTTGGAGTTCAGAAATCGGTCAAAAAAACATATGGTGTTTTTTCTGCAACATCAAGGTATATATTGACGCTTACATAGGTCTGGTGATAATGTTCCCCTTTAAGTGCGTTTTATAGTCCGAAAAATACGGTACATTGATAGACACTTTACTAAATAAATTCGCATCTTCCATCCATTCATCCATTTTCTACCGCTTATTCCCTTTGGGGTCGCGGGGGGCGCTGGTGTTTATCTCAGCTACAATCGGGCGGAAGGCGGTGTACACCCTGGACAAGTCCCATCTCATCGCAGGGCAATTCGCATCTTCATTCACTTAAAGGGGAACATTATCACCAGACCTATGTAAGCGTCAATATATACCTTGATGTTGCAGAAAAAAGACCATATATTTTTTTAACTGATTTCTGAACTCTAAATAGGTAAATTTTGGCGAATTAAACGCCTTTCTGTTTATCGCTCTCTCAGCGACGACGTCAGAACATGACGTCACATCGGTCGTCAACGTCATGTTTCCCTACCACATCAAGTCAAATCAGCTGTGTTATTTTCCGTTTTTTCGACTGTTTGCCGGTACCTTTGAGACATCGTGCCTCCTCGGTGTAACAACATGATCATGGACGGATTCAAGTTGATTTACGTAGAATGTGCATCGATTAGCACGGCATGCTAATCGATGCTAACATGCTATTCAGGCTAGCTGTGTGCATTATGCCTCATTTGTAGCTATATTTACTTCAAGCCTTTCCCTCCATCCACATTTAATGCCAAACAAACACTTCGCAATCCACGGATTTAAGTTGCTCCAGTTTCAAGAGATGCGAAAGTCCCTCGTTTGGTTTTTACCGGCGATGCTACGACATAGATGGCAACAATGTCTGGATATCCTGCGACACTCAAAGCAGATGCATTCCCAACGATAAAGTCAACGAAATCACAAAGGTGAGTGTTGTTGTTATTGACTTATTGATCCAGTGTCAATGCGAAAGTCCTGATCGGTTGGTCTGCACATTTTACCGGCGATGCTAACGCAGAATAGCGTTAGCATGGCCGAATAGCGTCAATAGTTATTTGCTCAATAGTTATTTGCTCAATAGTTTCAGTTTCTTATTCAATTTCGGTTTTGCTATCTGCCTCAATACTCTAACCATCTGTTTTAATACATGCTTAATCTGTTGAATCGTTTAAGCTGCTTAAATCCGAGTCTGAATCCGAGCTAATGTCGCTGTATCTTGCTGTGCTATTCGCCATTGTTTGTATTGGAGTCGCTACGTGACGTCACAGGAAAATGGACAGTGGCATCGCAAATAGCGAAAATCAAGCACTTTAAAGCTTTTTTTTAGGGATATTCCGGGCGATGTAAAATTTTGAAAAAAACTTCGAAAAATAAAATAAGCCACTGGGAACTGATGTTTATTGGTTTCAACCCTTCTGAAATTGTGGTAATGTTCCCCTTTAAATAAATTCACATTTATTTTAATTTTGCCACATGAAAAATAACGTCCATATGTGTGCTGCCTCCAAAGGTATACAACCCACAGGGTGCCCATAACGTGTACTTGCGGGCGCCCTTTCATTTCCAGTTATAGTTGTAAGGCAATTTGAAAGTTGCGGATGTAGCAAATAAAACTGTCAGCGAGAAAATTTGTCTTCATCAAAGCAAACTTGAAGTGGAGTGTACTCAACATTTTTGTGTATTTATTAAAAAGGGTGTTTACTCAAACTGATTACCCCAGTCGGTGTGGAGTGTGTTTACGGTAGTGAGCACATGCTTTCACTACACGGTACCAAGACCACCACCATAGACCGCTTAATTGGAAATAGATTAGATCAAGTTGTTGCACGTCAGCCTTGCAGCCTCACCTCAGGTCAAGGTGACACAAAACAGGACTTGTTGCGCAAAAAAAGAAAAAAAAAAATCATCTGTGTACTTGCAGCATTCCAGGTTATTTATATAGCGAAGAGAGGGAGGGGGCAAGCGAGGGGGGGGGCTAGGAGCGTAGACTTCATGTCTCTACTTGGTGAGAACTATTAAATTACGAGTGGGGGATGTTTTTAATTACTTCGCATAAATGTTGCAGCGCAGAACTTGTGCAGTGTTTGCGGAGGAGACAAGGGGGTGAGGAATGGGCGGGGGGTCCCAAATGTTTAGGGAAGCACTGACTTGCACTCAATCATCATGGTGGTGGTGGTGGTGGTGGTCCCTCCTGGTTATGTGGCTTTGAGAGAGACGTGCGCATTCCTCCTGCTGGCGCAAGGGGAGAGGAAATGGGTAATAAAAGCCAAAAAAAGGGGGAAAAAATATCTGGGCGTCGTGCTGGAGCCATGCAGTCATCCTGAGATCCACTTAATTGCCCTCCAATAAAAATATTTTTGGCTCACTGTTTGCAGCCTTTACAAAGTCCAATCCCACATTTATTATCAATATTATTATTATTATTATGCGGCAGGGACTTGCCATCCAGCAGCCCTGCAGTAATCCCTCTCTCATTATTGAGTGCTGCCATCAGGAATGTGATTCATAATCATAGTGAGCTTCTTCTTCTTTTTTTGTTTTTGTTTTTGCTACAGGCGTACTATTCACGCTTTTGTTGTAAGACACAATGACAAAGGACTTGTCTTGAAATAAAGTGGAAAAAGATCATTAAAGGTTTAGTATTGGTACAAATCAAATTAGGTTATTAAAACATTTACTTTATTATATACAGTTCTGGTCAAAGGTTTACATACACTTGTAAAGAACATATAATTAAATTTTCCCCTCAACTCCCCCCAAAATGGATCAACTCGCTGGAATATAAAAGGCAATATAACATACATCCATAAACGTGGACGCATGTGAAAAAGTGCAATATATTTATCCGTACAGTAATCTATTTATTTATTTATACATATTTATATATATATATATTTATTATATTTATATATTATTTATATATATTTATTTAATTATATATGCACTTTTGCTTTTTGTTATCCTGCACTACCATGAGCTTATGTAACGAAACTTTGTTCTTATCTGTGCAGTTAAGTTACAAATTGGAATGACAATACAAAGGAAGTCTAAGTTTAAGTCTCTAACATAATGTCATGGCTGTCATGAGTTTCCAATAATTTCTACGACTCTTATTTTTTGTGATAGAATGATTGAAGCACATACTTGTTGGTCACAAAAAAAATTAATGAAGTTTGGTTCTTCCATCCATCCATCCATCCATCATCTTCCGCTTATTCGAGGTCGGGTCGCGGGGGCAGCAGCCTAAGCAAGGAAGTCCAGACCTCCCTCTCCCCAGCCACTTCGTCTAGCTCTTCCCGGGGGATCCCAAGGCGTTCCCAGGCCAGCCGGGAGACATAGTCTTCCCAACGTGTCCTGGGTCTTCCCCGTGGCCTCCTGCCGGTTGGACGTGCCCTAAACACCTCCCTAGGGAGGCGTTCGGGTGGCATCCTGACCAGATGCCCGAACCACCTCATCTGGCTCCTCTCGATGTGGAGGAGCAGCGGCTTTACTTTGAGTTCCTCCCGGATGGCAGAGCTTCTCACCCTATCTCTAATGGAGAGCCCCGCCACCCGGTGGAGGAAACTAATTTCGTCCGCTTGTACCGTTGATCTTATCCTTTCGGTCATGACCCAAAGCTCATGACCATAGGTGAGGATGGGAACGTAGATCGACCGGTAAATTGAGAGCTTTGCCTTCCGGCTCAGCTCCTTCTTCACCACAACGGATCGATACAACGTCCGCATTACTGAAGACGCCCCACCGATCCGCCTGTCGATCTCACGATCCACTCCTCCCCTACTCGTGAACAAGACTCCTAGGTACTTGAACTCCTCCACTTGTGGCAGGGTCTCCACCCCAACCCGGAGATGGCACTCCAGCCTTTTCTGGGCGAGAACCATGGACTCGGACTTGGAAGTTTGGTTCTTTATGAACTTATTATGGGTCCACTGAAAATGTGACCAAATCTGCTGGGTCAAAAGTATACATACAGCAATGTTAATATTTGGTTACATGTCCCTTGGCAAGTTTCACTGCAATAAGTAGCTTTTGGTAGCCATCCACAAGCGTCTGGTTGAATTTTTGACCACTCCTCTCGACAAAATTGGTGCAGTTCAACAAATTTGTTGGTTTTCTGTCATGGACTTGTTTCCTCAGCATAGTCCACACGTTTAGGTCAGGACTTTGGGAAAGCCATTGTAAAACCTTAATTCTAGCCTGATTTAGCCAATCCTTTACCACTTTTGACATGTGTTTGGGGTCATTGTCCTGTTGGAACACCCAACTGTGCCCAAGACCTAATCTCCGGGCTGATGATTTTAGGTTGTCTTGAAGATTTTTTCGTTAAATTTAGCTCATTTGAAGTGTGAAGCCTGCAACATGTTTCAAAAAAGCTGGAACAAGTGGCAAAAAGACTGATAAAGTTGAGGAATGCTCATCAAACACTTATTTGGAACATCCCACAGGTCCATCCATTTTCTACCGCTTATTCCCTTTTGGGGTCGCGGGGGGCGCTGGCGCCTATCTCAGCTACAATCGGGCGGAAGGCGGGGTACACCCTGGACAAGTCGCCACCTCATCGCAGGGCCAACACAGATAGACAGACAACATTCACACTCACATTCACACACTAGGGACCATTTAGTGTTGCCAATCAACCTATCCCCAGGTGCATGTCTTTGGAAGTGGGAGGAAGCCGGAGTACCCGGAGGGAACCCACGCATTCACGGGGAGAACATGCAAACTCCACACAGGAAGATCCCGAGCCTGGATTTGAACCCAGGACTGCAGGAACTTCGTATTGTGAGGCAGACGCACTAACCCCTCTGCCACCGTGAAGCCCACACATCCCACAGGTGAACAGGCTAATTGGGAACAGGTGGGTGCCATGATTGGGTATAAAAGCAGTTTCCATGAAATGCTCAGTCATTCACAAACAAGGATGGGGTGAGGGCCACCAATTTGTAAACAAATGCGTGAGCAAATCGTCAAAAAGTTTAAGAAAAACATTTCTCAACGAGCTATTGCAAGGCATTCAAGAGTTTCACCATCTACTGTCTGTAATATCATCAAAAGGTTCAGATAATCTGGGGAAATCACGGCCCGTAAGCGGCAAGGCTGTGACCTTGGATCCCTCAGGCGGTACTGCATCAAAAAGCGACATCAGTGTGTAAAGGATATCACCACACGGGCTCAGGAACACTTCAGAAAACCTCTGTCAGTAACTACAGTTTGTTGTTACATCTGTAAGTGGAAGATAAAACTCTACTATGCAAAGCCAACACCCAGAAACGCTGCAGACTTCCCTGGGCCCGAGTTCATCTAAGATGGACTGAGGTGTCATTTAAATGCTAATTGGCAAGTTTTTTCCACTTAGCTTTCAAAGCTGCACAACTCATCTAATAGTAAGTTGGCTCGCTTGTACCACTTAGCATTAGTATTAGAGCGACTCAATAAATGGCTAGACATTTAGAGACCGATACCAATTGCCGTCGAGTGGGTGTAACATAATATTGCGAAAGTCCAGTCCTTAGTGGATCTAGCATAATAGTGAGAGTCCAGTCCATAGTGGGGCCAGCAGGAGACCATCCCAAGCGTAGACGGGTCAGCAGTGGAGAGATGTCCCCAACAGGCGAGCGGTCCACGCCGGGTCCTCACTCTGGACAGCCAGCACTTCATCCATGGCCACCGGCCTGAGGAGTAAAGAAAAGAAACGGCAGATCAACTGGTCTAAAAAGGGGGTCTATTTAAAGACTAAAGTATTCAAATGAGTTTTAAGATGGGATTTAAATGCTTCTACTGAGGTAGCATCTCAAACTGTTACCGGGAGGGCATTCCAGTATTCTGGAGCCTGAATAGAAAATGCTCTATAGCCCGCAGACTTTTTTGGGGCACTGGGAATCACTAATAAGCCGGAGTTCTTTAAATGCAGATTTCTTGCCGGGACATATGGTACAATACAATCAGCAAGATAGGATAGAGATAGACCGTGTAGTATTTTATACGTAAGTAGTAAAACCTTAAAGTCACATCTTAAGTGCACAGGAAGCCAGTGCAGGTGAGCCAGTACAGGCGTAATGTGATCAAACTTTCTTGTTCTTGTCAAAAGTCTAGCAGCCGCATTTTGTACCAACTGTAATCTTTTAATGCTAGAGACATGAGGAGACCCGAAAATAATACGTTACAGTAATCGAGGCGAGACGTAACAAACGCATGGATAATGATCTCAGCGTCTTTAGTGGACAAAATGGAGCGAATTTTAGCGATATTACGGAGATGAAGATAGGCCGTTTTAGTAACGCTTTTAATGTGTGCCTCAAAGGAGAGAGTTGGGTCGAAGATAACACCCAGATTCTTTACCGTGTCGCCTTGTTTAATTGTTTGGTTGTCAAATGTTAGAGTTGTATCATTAAATAGAGGTCGGTGTCTAGCAGGACCGATAATCAGCATTTCCGTTTTCTTGGCGTTGAGTTGCAAAAAGTTAGCGGACATCCATTGTTTAATTTCATTAAGACACGCCTCCAGCTGACTACAATCCGGCGTGTTGGACAGCTTTAGGGGCATGTAGAGTTGGGTGTCATCAGCATAACAGTGAAAGCTAACACTGTATTTGCGTATGATGTCACCTAGCGGCAGCATGTACATGCTGAAGAGTGCAGGGCCAAGAACCGAACCCTCGGGAACTCCACACGTTACCTTAACATAGTCCGAGGTCACATTGTTATGGGAGACGCACTGCACCCTGTCAGTAAGATAAGAGTTAAACCAAGGCAGGGCTAAGTCTGATGCGCTCTAATAAAATATTATGATCGACGGTATTGAAAGCACTGCTAAGATCGAGGAGCAGCAACATAGATGACGCATCAGAATCCATCGTTAGCAATAGATCATTAGTCATTTTTGCGAGGGCTGTCTCCGTGGAGTGATTTGCCCTGAAACCGGATTGAAAGGCTTCTCAGAGATTGTTAGACACTAAGTGTTCATTTAGCTGCTCTGCAACAAATTTTTCGAGGATTTTTGAAATAAAGGGAAGGTGAGACACCAGTCGGTAGTTTACCATGAGGTCAGGATCGAGGTTTGGTCTTTTTAACAGAGGATGAATAACTGCTTATCTGAATGTTAAGGGAACAGTGCCTGAGGAAAGTGATAAGTTTTTAATATTTAGCACTGATGGACCTAAAAATACGTCCTGTCCGGAAGAGTCCGTTTGCTTCCTGGGAGAACAATCCACACAGTAAGTTGCGAAAACCCCATCGTCGTGATAGTGTGCCACTCAATTAACAGATAATAGGGTGTTTTTCACTGTCCTGTGACTTATAAAATGGCTAGCTAGAACATCGTGCCACTTAGCTTTAGCTCACTTAGCTTTAGCAGCCATGTGAGCCACTTAATGGCTAGTTCCTATTTCCCACTTAACTCAAATACTTTGGAGACATATCTTGTTAGTTAAGTAAGCTAAGTTAGTAGGCTACATTTTTTTCACTTAGCTTTAGCAGCCACAGAATGTACTGGGGCGGTATAGCTCGGTTGGTAGAGTGGCCGTGCCAGCAACTTGAGGGTTCCAGGTTCGATCCCCGCTTCCGCCATCCTAGTCACTGCCGTTGTGTACTTGGTGCTATGATCAGATGTTATTACAGTTATGACCGCTAGGGGGCAGTACTGGTTAGTATTCAGTTTACCGTGCCATATAAGGTGGTAGAGCA
The DNA here is from genome assembly GCF_033978795.1 of Nerophis ophidion. Taxonomy (NCBI): domain Eukaryota; kingdom Metazoa; phylum Chordata; class Actinopteri; order Syngnathiformes; family Syngnathidae; genus Nerophis; species Nerophis ophidion. The sequence goes on along the minus strand of NC_084624.1, from coordinate 33,872,884 downwards.
AGACTGCAGATATACACATGTATATATATTGTTTAGAATGTGAGTTATTAAAAATAAGTTACTTGCTATCAATCCAGCCTCATCCTTCAAACACGAACATGATACTTGGGCAAGACACTTTATCCACTTGCTCCTAGTGCCACCCACACTGGTTTAAATGTAACTCTGATATTGGGTTTTACGATGTAAAAGTGCTATATAAATAGAATTCACTTCACAATTCCCTTCAGGATGGCTAGTTAGCAAGTATTTTCCACTTGGCTTTAGCAGATTGGCAACTCATATAATGACAAGTTAGCGAGTCAGTGCTGAAATAAGCTTGCTAGACTCGAACCATTTTTTTGAATGTAACATAATAAAACGTAAAAACTAAACAAGAACAAGACTTTAAAGGCCTACTGAAACCCACTACTACCGACCACGCAGTCTGATAGTTTATACATCAATGATGAAATATTAACATTGCAACACATGCCAATACGGCCTTTTTAGTTTACTAAATTGCAATTTTAAATTTCCCGGGAGTTTCTTCTTGAAAACGTCGCGTAATTATGATGTGTACGCGTGACGTCACGGACTGTTAGGAAATATGAGCGCTGCACACACACACAGCTAAAAGTCGTCTGCTTTAACGGCATAATTACACAGTATTTTGGACATCTGTGTTGCTGAATCCTTTGCAATTTCTTCAATTAATATTGGAGAAGTCACAGTAGAAAGATGGAGTTGGGAAGCTTTAGCCTTTAACCACACAAACACACGGTGATTCCTTGTTTAAAATTCCATGAGGTGAAACTTTACTATGGATCACAGTGAGCATGGATCCCGACCGAATGTCAACCAGCAGGTTTCGGTGAGAAAATTGTGGTAAAAAGTCGCTTCTTACCGGAGATCAGCTGAGCTTGTGCCGTCCATAAAGCTGCCATCGACTTCCCTGAGACACTGCGCATCAACACACCCGTGGACACACACCTCCGACTATCAGTTACTGTTAAAGTCACTAAAACACTAGCAACACAATAGAAATATATGGGATTTCCCAGAATTATCCTAGTAAATGTGTCTAAAAACATCTTAATCCGTCCCAATGCAATCGCGTTTATTTTTTTTTAACTTGTTTTTTTTTTCTTTTCTAGTCCGTCGCTATCAATATCCTCAAACACGAATCTTTCATCCTCGCTCAAATTAATGGGGAAATTGTCGTTTTCTCGGTCCGAATAACTGTTTTTGTTGGAGGCTCCCATTAAAAACAATGTGAAGATGTGAGGAGCCATCAACATGTGACGTCATCGTCTGCGACTTCCGGTAGAGGCAGGGCTTTTCTGTTAGCAAGCAAAAGTTGCGAACTTTATCGTGGATGTTCTCTACTAAATCCCTTCAGCAAAAATATGGCAATGTGGCGAAATGATCAAGTATGACACATAGAATGGACCTGCTATCCCCGTTTAAATAAGAAAATCTCATTTCAGTAGGCCCTTAAAGACACAATATTACTAAGCAACATGTTTTTATTTTGAAGGCTGCATTAATAGTCAAGCAACAACAGCGGGGTCAGCGGCCATATTTGTTGACCACATTGTCAGCCAAGCTGTGATGACAAGTTCGCCGGGAGCCCAAAAAGTGCCGCAGTAAGCTGTGGCGTGGAGTTGTTCCTTTTGTACTCTTTCATTGTGCAAAGAAGTGTGTCACATCCTGTCAGGGGCCGAGCGCCGCCCCTACGGTCACCCCCTCGGTGCCCGGCTGTTTGGCGTATATGCCCGCTATTGTGGCAGCCGTGGTGGCGGCAAGGCCCCCGCCAGGATGCGGGACAATGCTAGGAAGGAAGAGGAGGGAATCCTCCTCCCGGAGTCCTGTGCAGAAACGAAGGCCACTCGCTCCCACTGTCTGTGACAGAGTCCCCTTGGGACTTGTCCTCTTATGGCACCTTTTAGGACTGTCTGTTATTTTCGCAACACTTCTTCCATTCTTCTTCATTCGTCACCTCTGAGGTCATCAGGAGTGTCATTTCTCGTCCTTAATTTAGTCTTCAAATGGTAATGCGACACGAAAACCGACACGTTTGTTCCTTGCGGAAAAGAATGCAAGAATGCAGTTTTTAAGATAAACTAATCATTTCAAGTTGCAGTACTGGTTTACTTTTCTTTTTTAATGTAATTTTGCCCACTTTTGCATGCAGCAAATGCAATGATTTTGCACGTTGTGAATACTTTTACTAGGTTATTAGTAGGGATATCCGAAAATATCGGACTGGCGATATTATCGGCCGATAAATGCTTTAAAATGTAATAGCGGAAATTATCGGTATCGGTTTTAAAAAGTAAAACTTATGACTTTCTAAAACGCCGCTCTGTACACGGACGTAAGGAGGAGTACAGAGCGGCAATAAACCTTAAAGGCAGTGCCTTTGCGTGCCAGCCCAGTCACATAATGTCCTCGGCTTTTTACACAAACACAAGTGAATGCATAGCATACTTGGTCAACAGCCATACAGGTCACACTGAGGGTGGCCGTATAAACAACTTTAACACTGTTACTAGTATGCGCCACACTGTGAACTCACACCAAATGAGAATGACAAACACATTTCAGGAGAACATCCGCACCGTAACACAACATAAACACAACAGAACATATACCCAGAATCCATTGCAGCACTAACTCAACCTAGCCCACCTCAACCTCCTCATGCTCTCTCAGGCAGAGCATGTCCCAAATTCCAAGCTGCTGTTTTGAAGCATGTTAAAAGAAATAATGCACTTTGTGACTTTAATAATAAATATGGCAGTGACATGTTGACATTTTTTTTCCATAACTTGAGTTGATTTATTTTGGAAAACCTTGTTACATTGTTTAATGCATCCAGCGGGGCATCACAACAAAAATTGGCATAATAATGTGTTAATTCCACGACTGTATATATCGATATCGGTTGATATCAGAATCGGTAATTAAAAGGGGCGGAGCGTGGTTGAGGGCGTGGTTAAGAGGGGAGGAGTATACAGCTAGAATTCACCCTGTCAATTATTTCATATATATATATATATATGTATATATATATATATATATATATATATATATATATATATATATATATATATATATATATATATATATATATATATATATATATATATAGGAAATACTTGACTTTCAGTGAATTCTAGCTATATATATATATCAGGGGTCGGCAACCCGCGGCTCCGGAGCCGTATGCGGCTCTTTGATCACTCTGTTGTGGCTCAGCTGCTAAATTACCGACCCTAAAGATTATTCCGGGAGGTTTCCGGACTTTAGTACCTCTCTTAGAAATCACCCGGGGATAACATTCTCCAATTTTCAACTGGACTTCAGTATTGAGGGTCTGCAGTGATGGTAATGCCTTTAACCCCGTCTACAACATGTCGTCGCGCCTACTTTTACACCGCGCAATCTACGTGCCGACTGTTCACATTTCATATTCAGCTTTTATTAACACACGAAAGTGACTGCAACGCATACTTACTCAACAGCCATAAAGGTTCCACTTAGGGTTGTAATATAAACAACTTTAACACTCTTACTAATATGCGCCACACTGTGAACCCAGACCAAACAAGAATGACAAACACATTTCGGGAGAACATCGGCACTGTAACACAACATAAACACAACAGAACACATACCCAGAATCCCATGCATCCCTAACTCTTCCGGGCTACATTATACACCCCCCGCTAGCACCAAACACCGCCCCCCCAACCCCGCCCTATATATATATATATATATATATATATATATATATATATATATACTCATCTACTCATACTTGCCAAACTTTAGACCTCCGATTTCGGGAGGTGGGGTGTGTTGAGTTAAGGGTTGGATTGTCCATCCTTGTTCTATTCTCTGTCTCTATTTTTCTAACCATATGCATGTGCAGTAGATGGCAGTATTGTCCTGTTTAAGAGTGTCACAACATTGCTGTTTACGGCAGATGAACTGCTTTACGGTAGACGAAAACGTGACTGCTGTTGTTGTGTGTTGTTACCGCGCTGGGAGGACGTTAATGAGACTGCTTAACAATAAACCCAGATAAGAAACCAAGAACTCGCCCTTGATCATTCTACAGTTATAACGTCATTGGGCAGGCACGTTGTTTATATTGTAGGAAAGCAGACGTGAAAACAGGCTGTCCTCACTCAGGTCCGCATGGAGGTGGAGGGGACGTGGCCTCCAGTTCCGCCTGAATTTCGGGAGATTTTTGGGAGAAAATTTGTCCCGGGAGGTTTTCGGGAGAGGCACTGAATTTCGGGAGTCTGCCGGAAAATACGGGAGGGTTGGCAAGTATGCAAAACACCAACAAATTATCCGCTTGTTTCGACGATGACGCTTTCTTGTGAGTAAAGATGCAAACTTTTATAGGTTGCACTGTATGCAAATTAGTTCAGGCATTTCTCAAAAAACAAAACAAAAAAACGTCTTCATCCAGAGGTGGAGTGAGTCATGGCTTAATCTTTAGGTGGACCTCCCCCTGTGGTGTGTATGTGTTATTACACTTCCCTTCTGAAAATTCAAGATAAACATACAACCATCATATAGTAAATACTGTATTTCCTTGAATTGCCGCCGGGGCGCTAATTAATTTAAAACCTCTTCTCACTCCTGCGCTTACCAAAGGCATGCGGTAAAAGTAAGCATGCGCTAATTATTTTAAAACCTCTTCTCACTCCGGCACTTACCAAAGGCATGCAGTAAAAATTTGAGTGTGATGTAAGGATACCATCATGAAAAGCACATTTAATAAAAGAAACCTTATTATGGTCTTACCTTTACTTATAAATTAAATCCATGCCAGCTCCTTATGATCAAAGCATCGATAACTTGTTAATAGAAGTCTTCCTTATCTTTCTTCAGTTTTAAAGGTCTCTCTGTCTCGATGGAGATCTTCTTTTATTACCTGCAGAGACCAGAATCATCCCTGGACCAATCCCCCTCCCGTTCTGCTCCGTGGGTTATCTCTTTATCCCACCGCTGCCATCAGGAAGTGTTTTTGTATAAATAATACACTGAGTATTTAGGACTGGAACATGCTTTATTTTTGCCCGGTTGTTTACATAGCCAGCATAGCTGTTACATCCTAAAAGGTGCACCCGCCGCGTTATATCCGTCCCAGCACAATTCACGTCACTGATTGTCACTTCTTCTGCAGCCGAGTAGTCGCAAGAAGGATCACTCGCGCCCTCTACCACCAGGAGGCGGGAGTCATTTAATGACTCATATTTGACACACGCAGCTACGGTATTGTGACGGTCTCAAGCCGTCGTCTTGCGGGTTCCAAGGACCACCAAGGAAGGACATGGCTTGAGCAGTTTGAGTTTGTTTATTTTTCAATAAAACCTCAGTCCAGGTCGCTCTTCCGCTCCTCCTCTCCGCTCGCTCGCTCACTCGCCGACGCCGCCTCCTCGCCGCCATCTTGGCGGCGTGCCCTGCCTGTCTGTCGGACCGTCGGCTCCACCTCTCCACAGCTATATTAATAAAACATAGCTGCTTACTGTTCTTTTTAGTATAGCTTGGACCTTAAATCCTACTGAATAGCTCTTAATCTTCTTCCCTTCATGCAATTTCAAATTACCGATATTGAAATCAGCCTCCTCCATTTTGAAAATAATGACAGGGTAAGTGTCACTCGTGACGTCACGAGTTTGACCCGGTGGTAATACTAAGCATGCGCTAATTATTTTGCGAAGCAAGTTTGACCCGGCAGTAATTCAAGGCAGGCGCATATTATATGCCCGGCGGCAATTCAAGGAAATACGGTAATGTAGAATTTTGTACTGTTTTTCATATACTGTCCAAATGTTGTGCTTGACAAACAAATTGCCCGCCTGTATTCTGTGAAATCTAGTGCTCACACAAAAAATCCAATGTGTAGTGTTTTGTTTCTGATTACGACCGCAAAATAAACCACAATGGGGCCAAAGAAAGTTGTGATAGCTAGCACCTTGATGAAGAAGGTGAGAAAAAGTAAAAGTCATGTGTATATGTTCGGCATTGTTTTCTGCATATAAAAATATTATTATTCTCTATAAAAATTAGTTTTGTGTTAATATTTTTGAGTGTATGGCACGAATGAATTCAATTTGTATACCTCTCTATAAGGAAAGTTTTTGTCAGATCATTTAGAACAAATTACTAAAGAAAAGAGATATCCTACTTTAAGTAAAGCATTACTGCAGTTTACTTCTTAAAGTGCACTCACAACAATTAGCAATTAGCAAGTGTAGCAGCAATTAGACTTTCGTTACCGCTTCCTCAACAACAACAACAACAACAACAACAACAGACTGCCCACGAAACGGTGCATCCTGAAGGGACTGTCAGAAAGCGTCTTGAATACGGTCTGTAAAACATAATCTCTGCCAACGATTTTCAACCTTTTTTGAGGCAAGGCACGTTTTTTTCATTAAAAAAATCCCGGAGGCACACCACCGGAAGAAAACGATAAAAACTGAAACTCCACCAGGTCGTCTTGCCTTATTTTGAGTTTGTTGGTGTTTTCCCGTGTAGTGCTTTAGTTTTTGTCTTGCGCTGTTATTTTGGTGGCCCTTCCTGTTTTGTTGGTGTTTTCCTGTAGCAGGTTCATTTCTTCCTTCGCGCGCTATTCCCCGCACCTGCTTTGTGTTAACAAGCTAGGCTAATCAAATTGTTGCTTTGATTGATTGAAAATGTATTAGTAGATTGCAAAGGAAGATAATACATTATATGAAACAGTACAGTTTACACAGTACAGTACATATTCCGTACAATTGACCACTAAATGGTAACACCCGACCAAGTTTTTCAACTTCGGTCCACGTTAATCAATTCATGCTATTCTTTTTTGTGTGGACATTGTTGATCGTTATGTCATGTACGGATGTACTTTGTGGACGCCGTAAGTTTTTGCTGTCGTCCAGCATTCTGTTTCTGTTTACTTTGTAGCCAGTTCAATTTTACTTTTGTTTTGCATAGCCATTTCTAAGCTTCATTGCCTTTTCCTTTTCCTCATTTTTGGTTCAAGCATTACATACCTTTTTACCTTCACTCTGCCTCCCGCTGTGGTCTGCATATTGGCATCACAACAAACCATCCTCGTCTCACCCGACATATTCCGACTTTTACAAAGCAATTAACTACCTGCTGCCACCTACTGCTATGGAGCATTACATGGTTACCCTGCCGAGCTCTACTCAGCAAAGACACTAAGTAACGGCACATTATTTGCAGATTACAATATTTATCCATCCATTTTCTACCGCTTGTCCCTTTTGGGTGGCGGGGGGTCGCTGGAGCCTATCTCAGCTGCATTCGGGCGGAAGGTTGATTTGCAAAAAAAAGTATTTATGGTACAATTAGGTGAAGTTGCACAATTTCATGCGGCACACCAGACAACATCTCAGTGGTAAAAAACCACTGATTTATGCAACATTTTGACCAAAGAACCACCATTACATGGTATGTAGACCACAAGGAAGTGTTTTCAATTGAAAAAATAATCATATTATGACCCCTTTAATGCACCTTTTGTATTAAAATAGACCTGACTTGACCCGCTCACCGGCAGAGTACCTTATAAGCCGGTGCGCCCTACAGTCCAGAAAATAAGGTACAGTGGGGCAAAAAAGTAGTTAGTCAGCCACCGATTGTGCAAGTTCTCCCACTTAAAATGATGAGAGAGGTCTGTAATTTTCATCATAGGTACACTTCGATTGTGAAAGACAGAATGTGAAAAAAAAATCCAGGAATTCACATTGTAGGAATTTTAAAGAATTTATTCGTAAATTATGGTGGAAAATAAGTATTTGGTCAACCATTCAAAGCTCTCACTGATGGAAGGAGGTTTTGGCTCAAAATCTCACGATACATGATCCCATTTATTCTTTCCTTAACACGGATAAATGGTCCTGTCCCCTTAGCAGAAAAACAGCCCCAAAGCATGATGTTTCCACCCCCATGCTTCACAGTAGGTTTGGTGTTCTTGGAATGCAACTCAGTATTCTTCTTCCTCCAAACACGACGAGTTGAGTTTATATCAAAATGGATACATGGATGATACAGCAGAGGATCAGGAGAATGTCATGTGGTCAGATGAAACCAAAATAGAACTTTTTGGTATAAACTCAACTCGTCGTGTTTGGAGGAAGAAGAATACTGAGTTGCATCCCAAGAACACCACACCTACTGTGAAGCATGGGGGTGGAAACATCCTGCGTTGGGGTTGTTTTTCTGCTAAGGGGACAGGACGATTGATCCGTGTTAAGAAAAGAATGAATGGGGCCATGTATCGTGAGATTTTGAGCCAAAACCTCCTTCCATCAGTGAGATCTTTGAATGGTTGACCAAATACTTATTTTCCACCATAATTTACAAATAAATTCTTTAAAATTCCTACAATGTGAATTACTGGATTTTTTTTCACATTCTGTCTCTCATAGTTGAAGTGTACCTATGATGAAAATTACAGACCTCTGTCATCATTTTAAGTGGGAGAACTTGCACAATCGGTGGCTGACTAAATACGTTTTTGCCCCACTGTACCTTCCGTTAACATCTCCCCTCATACGTCATCACCTTCAACAAGACTGAACATTATTCATAAATGTATCGTTTTAGTCAAAGCTGTCACAGTTTGGGGGTCAGCCAGGACCTCTGATCGACACACAGGCGGCGGGTCTGCGGCGGTGGGCTGCGGCGGTGGGCTGCGGTCGCAATTTCCTCCCGCCGAGCGGCCTCACGGAACGTCCCGCCACTTGAAAACGTGTCTCTTCCACCGCAAGCGATGATGCGCCGCTTTGTACTGGAGAAAAGCGAGAGCGATGTCCAAAAGTTTTCCATGGCTCCTGTGGCCTCGCGCTCGCATAGCGGCGGCGTGAGCTCACATGTGTGCGGCCACTGTGTTTTTGCTCACTCAGCACTCTCCCCTAGCCCCCGCCAAGTATCAGTGTCGCAGACTCAGCCTCCATTTTTTTTTTCTCTTTTAAAGTGATTTGAAGTTTTAACAAAGAACGATTACATCTCCAAATCGTGAAAAAGTGCAGGTCGCATTCTGGAATTTGACTTCATATCCACAACGTTTGATTCTGCCCTGTAGACGCTTTTGATGATAGCTCCATTTATCAGCGCTGTGCTCTTAAGCGCGGCTTAGTGCGCCAGACAGTCATGGAAAAAGTCATCCTGCATCATAAACCTCTTCAAAGACTTTCCACCAAGCAGTGCACTGTCTAGCTCCGCCCCTTCGGTACCATACGTCTGCAGGAGAGTGCCAAAAAGTGTGAAACGCACCAACACGGAATGCAGAGACAAAATACTTAAGGTAGAGTGAGAGGCCTATGTGAACGGGTATTACGCAATTAAAGTACCAATGATTGTCTCACACACACGAGGTGTGGCGAAATTATTCTCTGCATTTCACCCTTGCTCACCCCCTGGGTGGTGAGGGGAGAAGTGAGCAGCAGCGGTGGCCGCGCCCGGGAAACATTTTTGGTGATTTAACCCCCAATTCCAACCCTTGATGCTGAGTGTCTGTTGTGTGACCGGATATCGCTCTGTTGTGTTGAAATTAGTTGTCCTTAAAAATAAATTGTTTTTTTAAAGGTGGGCCCCCGGTTCACAGAAAAAAACAGAGCTCTAAAACTATCACGCAGAAAGCTGGCACGCAAATGAAACACGGATTGATAGTTTAATGACTTATAAACACGCTCTTACCTTCGCTAAAACTACCGTAATCATCCGCCTCTATGAAAACGATCCTAAATATTTGTTCAATACAGTAGCATCGCTAACCCAACAAGGGTCTTCTTCCAGAAGCTCCACCCACTCGTCAGATGACTTTATGCAATTCTTTACTAAGAACAATCTGTCTTTTTGAGGAAATAACATTCGGGGAGCTCGTGCGATCTGTAAATAGGACTAAACAAACAAAAAGTACTTGACCCACTTCCTGGGAAACTCATCAAGGAGCTGTTTGTGTTATTAAGACCATTAGTGCTAAATATTATTAACTCTGCTCAAACGACCTAATACCGGCCAATGTTCCACCTTCCCTTTATCTCCAAAATGCTCGAAAAAATTGTTGCACAGCTACTAAATGAACACTTAGTGTCTAACAATCTCTGTGAACCTTTTCAGTCCGGTGTCAGGGCAAGTCCCTCTATAGAGACAGCCCTCGCAAAAATGACTAATAGTCTATTGCTAACGATGGATTCTGATGCGTCATCTATGTTGCTACTTCTTGATCTTAGCGCTGCTTTCCATACCGTTGATCATATTTTATTAGAACCTATCAAAACACATAGTGGTATGTCAGACTTGACCTTGTCTTGGTTTAACTCCTATCTAACTGACAGGATGCAGTGCGTCTTCCAAAACAATGTGACATCGGACTATGTTAAGTAGGGCTGCGAATCTTTGGCTGTCCCACGATTCGATTCAATGTTGATACTTGGGGTCACGATTCGATTCAAAATCGATTTTTTTTCTTCAATTTAACACGATTTTCAATTCAAAAACGTTTTTTTCACGATTTAAAAGGATTCTCTATTCATTCAATACATAGGATTTCAGCAGGATCTACCCCAGTCTGCTGACATGCAAGCAGAGTAGTAGATTTTTTTAAAAAGCTTGTATAATTGTAAAAGACAATGTTTTATCAACTGATTGCAATACTGTAAATTTGTTTTAACTATTAAACGAACCAAAAATATGACTTATTTTATCTTTGTGAAAACATTGGACACAGTGTGTTGTCAATTTTATGAGATGCGATGCAAGTGTAAGCCACTGTGACACTATTGTTCTTTTTTTAATTTTTATAAATGTCCAATGATAATGTTAATGAGGGATTTTTAATCACTGCTATGCTGAAATTATAACTAATATTGATACTGTTGGTGATAATATTCATTTTTGTTTCACTACTTTTGGTTTGTTCTGTGTCATGTGTGTCTTCTCTCAACTGCTCTGTTTATTGCAGTTCTGAGTGTTGCTGGGTCATGTTTGGTTTTGTAATTGGATTGCATTGTTATGGTGTTGCTGTGTATTGTTTTGTTGGATTGATTAAAAAAAAAAAAGGGAAAAAAAAGATTTGAAAAAAAAAAGAGAATTGATTCTGAATCGCACAACGTGAGGATCGCGATTCATATTCGAATCGATTTTTCCCCACACCCCTAATGTTAAGGTAACATGTGGAGTTCCCCAGGGTTCGGTTCTTGGCCCTGCACTCTTCAGCATCTACATGCTTCCGCGAGGTGACATCATACACAAATACAGTGTTAGCTTTCACTGTTATGCTGATGACACCCAACTCTACATGCCCCTAAAGCTGACCAACACGCCGGGTTGTAGTCAGCTGGAGGCGTGTCTTAATGAAATTAAACAATGGATGTCCAATAACTTTTTGCAACTCAACGCCAAGAAAACGGAAATGCTGATTATCGGTCCTGTTAGACATCGACACCTATTTAATAATACCACCTTCACATTTCAATCAATGTTTACTTATATAGCCCTAAATCACTAGTGTCTCAAAGGGCTGCACAAACCACCACGACATCCTCGGTAGGCCCACATAAGGGCAAGGAAAACTCACACCCAGTGGGACGTCGGTGACAATAATGACTATGAGAACCTTAGAGAGGAGGAAAGCAATGGATGTCGAGCGGGTCTAACATGATACTGTGAAAGTTCAATCCACAATGGATCCAACACAGTCGCAAGAGTCCAGTCCAAAGCGGGTCCAACTCAGCAGAGAGAGTCCCGTTCACAGCGGAGCCACCAGGAAACCATCCCAAGCGGAGGCGGATCAGCAGCGCAGAGATGTCCCCAGGCGATACACAGGCAAGCAGTACATGGCCACCGGATCGGACCGGACCCCCTCCACAAGGGAGAGTGGGACATAGAAGAAAAAGAAAAGAAACAGCAGATCAACTGGTCTAAAAAGGGAGTCTATTTAAAGGCTACAGCATACAAATGAGTTTTAAGGTGAGACTTAAATGCTTCTACTGAGGTGGCATCTCGAACTGTTACCGGGAGGGCATTCCAGAGTACTGGAGCCCGAACGGAAAACGCTCTATAGCCCGCAGACTTTTTTTGGGCTTTGGGAATCACTAATAAGCCGGAGTCCTTTGAACGCAGATTTCTTGCCGGGACATATGGTACAATACAATCGGCAAGATAGGATGGAGCTAGACCGTGTAGTATTTTATACGTAAGTAGTAAAACCTTAAAGTCACATCTTAAGTGCACAGGAAGCCAGTGCAGGTGAGCCAGTACAGGCGTAATGTGATCAAACTTTCTTGTTCTTGTCAAAAGTCTAGCAGCCGCATTTTGTACCAACTGTAATCTTTTAATGCTAGACATGGGGAGACCCGAAAATAATACGTTACAGTAGTCGAGGCGAGACGTAACAAACGCATGGATAATGATCTCAGCGTCTTTAGTGGACAGAATGGAGCGAATTTTAGCGATATTACGGAGATGAAAGAAGGCCGTTTTAGTAACGCTTTTAATGTGTGCCTCAAAGGAGAGAGTTGGGTCGAAGATAATACCCAGATTCTTTACCGTGTCGCCTTGTTTAATTGTTTGGTTGTCAAATGTTAGAGTTGTATTATTAAATAGAGTTCGGTGTCTAGCAGGACCGATAATCAGCATTTCCGTTTTTTTGGCGTTGAGTTGCAAAAAGTTAGCGGACATCCATTGTTTAATTTCATTAAGACACGCCTCCAGCTGACTACAATCCGGCGTGTTGGTCAGCTTTAGGGGCATGTAGAGTTGGGTGTCATCAGCATAACAGTGAAAGCTAACACCGTATTTGCGTATGATGTCACCTAGCGGCAGCATGTAGATGCTGAAGAGTGCAGGGCCAAGGACCGAACCCTGGGGAACTCCACACGTTACCTTAACGTAGTCCGAGGTCACATTGTTATGGGAGACACACTGCATCCTATCAGTAAGATAAGAGTTAAACCAAGACAGGGCTAAGTCTGACATACCGATTCGTGTTTTGATACGTTCTAATAAAATATTATGATCGACGGTATCGAAAGCAGCGCTAAGATCGAGGAGCAGCAACATAGATGACGCATCAGAATCCATCGTTAGCAATAGATCATTAGTCATTTTTGCGAGGGCTGTCTCCGTCGAGTGATTTGCCCTGAAACCGGATTGAAAGGTTTCACATAGATTGTTAGACGCTAAGTGTTCATTTAACTGCTCCGCAACAATTTTTTCGAGGATTTTTGAAATGAAGGGAAGGTGAGACACCGGTCGGTAGTTTACCATGAGGTCAGGATCGAGGTTAGGTCTTTTAAGGAGAGGATGAATAACCGCTTTTTTGAATGCTAGGGGAACAGTGCCCGAGGAAAGTGATAAGTTTATAATATTTAGCACTGATGGACCTAATAATACAAAGAGCTCCTTGATCAGTTTCCCAGGAAGAGGGTCAAGTAAACATGTTGTTTGTTTTATTCCATTTACACGTTGTAACAATTCCTCTAATGTTATTTCCTCAAAACGAGAGAAACTATTTTGGAGGGCAGTATCCGCCGTATATACAATCGTGTCAGTGTTAATAGAACCCCGTTGTAGCTGGGACGCATTGTCTTTAATCTCCTTTCTAATGACTTCAATTTTCTTACTAAAGAATTGCATAAAGTCATCAGCTGAGTGGGTGGAGCTACTGGAAGGAGTCCCTTGTTGGGTTAGCGATGCTACCGTACTAAACAAAAATTTAGGATCGTTTTTATTACGGTGGATGAGATTTGAGTAATAATTAGCTTTAGCTAAGGTAAGCATGCGTTTATAAGTTATTAAACCATCACTAAATGCTTGATGGTGCACCTCAAGTTTAGTCGTGCGCCATTTGCGTTCCAGCTTTCTGCATAATAATTTCTGAGCTCTAGTTTCTTCTGTAAACCACGGGGTGCGCTTTTTTGGAGCCTTTTTTAACTTTAGCGGTGCTATGTTATCAATGGTTTCGCGCAGGGCGTCGTTAAAATTGTTAGTGAGGTTATCAATAGAGCCCACATACTTTGGGAATGGTGCCATTACCGAGGGCAGTAGGTCAGCAAGAGTTGTCGTTGTGGCCGTATTAATGTTGCGGCTGCTATAGCAGTTATTATTATTATTAGTTTGACGAACATGCGTCTGAACCTCGAATTTTATAAGGTAATGATCGGACAATACTTTAGTATACGGGAGTATCGTAACTTTGGAAGCGGTGATCCCCTTGACAAGCACTAGGTCTATCGTATTACCGTTGCGATGCGTGGGTTCATTTATTATTTGTGTGAGACCACAGCTATCAATTATACTCTGGAGCGCTACGCACGGTGGGTCCGATGGGGTATTCATGTGGATATTAAAGTCCCCCATTATGATTATATTATCGGCGTGTGTCACTAGATCAGCAACGAACTCTGAGAATTCATTGATGAAGTCCGAACAGGGCCCTGGGGGGCGGTAGATAACAGCCAGGTGTAGAGGCAGCGGTGTGACAGACCTCATAGTAAGCACCTCAAACGATTTATATTTATTATTTATGTTAGGACTAAGGTTAAAGTTTTCGTTGTATATTAGTGCGACCCCCCCACCCCTTTTAAGCGGACGGGCAATATGCGCATGTGTAAAGTTAGGAGGACATGCCTCATTTAGCGCAAAAAAGTCGTTTGGTTTAAGCCAGGTTTCGCTGAGACCGATGACGTTAAGATTGTTGTCTCTGATAATATCATTAACTAACAACGTTTTGGGAGACAATGATCTTATGTTTAAAAAACCTACATTATAGGTAGTGGGCTGTTTTAGGGAATTTTTGATCAAATTATCCGTAGTAGCAATATTAATAATGTTGTGTTTATTATGCCCAGTGCATTCAGTATAATTACGACCATATCTAGGAATTGATACGACGGGAATGTTCCGATTGTTTGATTGTTGCTTTGATAAACTGCACGCATCATGGTTAGCCACCTCAGTAACGGGGATGTTCCGATTGTTTGTTTGTTGCTTTGATAAACTGCACGCATCATAGTTAGCCTCCTCAGTAACGGGGATTTTCCGATTGTTTGTTTGTTGCTTTGATAAACTGCACGCATCATAGTTAGCCACCTCAGTAAAACACATGTCCAACTCTGAAACACTCAAAGTAGAAAAAACTTGTTCTAATTTAACAGACTCCTTACCCAGACCAGTAGTCTCGCATTTTCCATCTAAATCCGTCTTCAGGGTGGAGGGAAGTGGTGTACTGTGGGGATTAGCCTTCTGCTTTGTTTTTAGCCCCGCTCGACATCCGCGTTTCCGATCACACCGCTGGCGTCTGCTCCGTAGACGGCCCCCGCTGCTACTAGACTCCCCTGCTTCACAGGCCGCTGGATGTAGCCGCCGATGAATCCCCATTTGACAACCAAACAATTACACAAGGCGACTCGGTAAAGAATCTGGGTATTATCTTCGATCCAACTCTCTCGTTTGAGTCACACATTAAGAGCGTTACTAAAACGGCCTTCTTTCATCTCCGTAATTTGGCTAAAATTTGTTCAATTTTTTCCACCAGCGACTCTGATATCATTATTCATGCGTTCATTTCGTCTCGTCTTGATTACTGTAACGTATTATTTTCGGGTCTCCCTATGTCTAGCATTAAAAGATTACAGTTGGTACAAAATGCAGCTGCTAGACTTTTGACAAGAACAAGAAAGTTTGATCACATTACGCCTGTACTGGCTCACCTGCACTGGCTTCCTGTGCACTTAAGATGTGACTTTAAGGTTTTACTACTTACGTATAAAATACTACACGGTCTAGCTCCATCCTATTTTGCTGATTGTATTGTACCATATGTCCCGGCCTGAAATCTGCGTTCAAAGAACTCTGGCTTATTAGTGATTCCCAGAGTTTTCTATTGGGGCTCCAGTACTCTGGAATGCCCTCCCGGTAACAGTAAGAGACGCTTCGTCAGTAGAAGCATTTAAGTCCCATCTTATAAAACAACTAATTTATACACCATAGCCTTTATATAGGCCCGCTTGTTAGACCAGTTGATCTGCTGTCTCTCTTTTCCGCTCTGCCCCCTTCTCCTGCGTGGAGAGGTAATCGGGAAGCCACAGATCATTTTCTACGGAGGACGCGCTAGCTGTTCCAAGTCGACCACTTCTATACATCAGTTGGTGACGTCTCTGCGCTGCTGACTTGTATATCCACTTCAAGTGGATCCCCTGCTGGCCCCACTATGGACTGGACTCTCACATTATTAACTGTATCCACGCGGCATCCATTGCTTCAGTCACCACATCTGCGGTCTCTTCCAAGTTTGTCGTTGTTACCATTGGGTTGACTTTTTTTCTTGCCCTGATGTGCGATGTTGTTGTGGTTTGTGCAGCCCTTTGAGGCACTTGTGATTAAGGGCTGTATAAGTCAACTTTGAGGATGATTGATATTTTTTGTTGGTCACATCAGACGCTGACATGGTCCTGCATCAAATTATCTGACACGGTTCCCCTAGTTCTGCAGACTGTTATGGTTCCCATTCAGCTACTTTTATCGACTAACAAAACAAAAGTCCCTTTCACCCTCACGTTAAACATGGCGTTTACACAACCCTTATTTATTGGGTCCCCAAACCTCTCAATAAAACGATTGATACATTTTTCTTCTATTCGAAACAATTATTTTTTTGGTCTTAAAGTACCAGTATATTGAAAAAAACAAATTGACTTCATATGCTGAATTGTGTTTCACTCAATCCATTAAACCAGTGATTCTCAAACTGTGGTACGTGTACCACTAGTTTGAGTCATGTATAAATAGAGGAGGCCAATTCAATATCAGGCGATCTCCTCAATGATTTGTCAAAAGGCACTCACGTGACTACAGGGCGCCATGACTGCTACTAACTTTGAGCTAATGCTATGTATAAAAGCCCTGTTGTGCAGCGTGGAGCTGCTCCAACCGTGAGAATTGTGGAAAGCTTTTGCATCGCTTTCTCCACATCCTGAAAGAAGACAAGTATGGGAAGTGAAGGTTCGCCATCAACACTGGAGAACCACCGATTACAGCGTCTTGTGCGAGGTAAACACATGACACTACGTCCGTGTTTTGCGCAGGAGAGATCACACAGAAGATAATAAAAATAATAACAGAAGAAATTAACAAATTGGAGAGATGGTTTGACTAAAACAAACTATCTTTGAATTTCAGTAGAACTAAAATAATGCAATTCGGTAACAATAGAAGAGAAAGTCAAACACAAATACAAATAGACGGACACTGAAAGAGTAAAATACACTAATTTTGGATGAGAAAATAAAGTGGAAATAAAAATAAACAACATAATGAAGCAAGAAATACGTCAATATTGAATAAAGCAAAATAAGTTGTGGACCAAAAATCACTCCATTGTTTCTACTGTGTTACCATATCGGAGTTATTGTGCAGTAAATATGTAGAAATACCTACAAAAGTACACTTATTCACTGAGCATGTTACAAAAAAGAAATATCAGTTAGAATAAAACATGAGTGATTACAAATACATTAGAGGCAGACACCGAAGTTGACATACTTCACACACGTCCCATTTTCTCCATGATTGTTGGTCCAAAGCTATGAAGATTTTGGCAAAATGAGGGTAATAAATAATTTTTTTTTAGTCGTTCTGTGTAACTTTTTTTTTTTTCTTACATTTATTGCACCGTTGGGTGTGTGTCAGAGTGACTGTGGGTCACAAAACATTGCAGGAATGTAGCAGTATAGTGCTTCAAATACAACTGTAAAATTATACTTTGATAAAATAAAAGCATGTTTTCTTGTAAGTTTATGAGCTGAAGTATGTTTAAAAACTATATGTAGACGTATTATTTTAGTTTGTTCTGTCAGAAAAACTAACGCAAAAATGATAGCAATTGCATGCATCTCTCTTTATGCATACCCTATACAAAACCCGTTTCCATATGAGTTGGGAAATTGTCTTAGATGTAAATATAAACGGAATACAATGATTTGCAAATCCTTTTCAACCCATATTCAATTGAATGCACTACAAAGATAAAATATTTGATGTTCAAACTCATAAACTTTATTTTTATTTTTTGCAAATAATAATTAACTTAGAATTTAATGGCTACAACATGTGCCAAAGTAGTTGGGAAAGGGCATGTTCACCACTGTGTTACATCACCTTTTCTTTTAACAACACTAAATAAATGTTTGGGAACTGAGGAAACTAATTGTTAAAGCTTTGAAAGTGGAATTCTTTCTCATTCTTGTTTTATGTAGAGCTTCAGTCGTTCAACAGTCCTGGGTCTCCGCTGTCGTATTTTACGCTTCATAATGGGCCACACATTTTTGATGGGAGACAGGTCTGGCCTGCAGGCGGGCCAGGAAAGTACCCGCACTCTTTTACTACGAAACCACGCTGTTGTAACACGTGGCTTGGCATTGTCTTGCTGAAATAAGCAAGGGCGTCCATGATAACGTTGCTTGGATGACAACCTATGTTGCTCCAAAACCTGTATGGACCATTCAGCATTAATGGTGCCTTTACAGATTTGTAAGTTACCCATGCCTTGGGCACTAATGCACCCCCATACCATCACAGAAGCTATAACGCCTATAACAATCCAGATGGTTATTTTCCTCTTTGTTCCGGAGGACACCATGTCCACAGTTTCCAAATATAATTTGAAACGTGGACTCGTCAAACCACAGAACACTTTTCCACTTTACATCAGTCCATCTTAAATGAGCTCGGGCCCAGCGAAGCCAGTGGCTTTCCTTGGTGTTGTTGATAAATGGGTTTTGCTTTGCATAGCAGAGTTTTAACTTGCACTTACAGATGTAGCAACCAACTGTAGTTAATGACAGTGGTTTTATAAAGTGTTCCTGAGCCCATGTGGTGATATCCTTTACACACTGATGTCGGTTTTTGATGCAGTACCGCCTGAGGGATCAACGGTCCGTAATATCGTGGCTTACGTGCAGTGATTTCTCCAGATTCTCTGAACCTTTTGATGATTTTACGGACCGTAGATGGTAAAATCCCTAAATTCCTTGCATTAGCTCGTTGAGAAATGTTGTTCTAAAACTGTTCGACAATTTGTTTACAAATTGGTGACCCTCGCCCAATCCTTGTTTGTGAATTACTTAGCATTTCATGGAAGCTGCTTTTATACCCAATCATGGCACCTACCTGTTCCCAATTAGCTTGCACACCTGTGGGACGTTCCAAATAAGTGTTTGATGAGCATTTCTCAACTTAATCAGTATTTATTGCCATCTTTCCCAACTTCTTTGTCACGTGTTGCTGGCATCAAAATCTAAAGTTAATGATTATTTGCAAAAACAAAAGTTTATCAGTTTGTAGCATACTCAACTGAATATGGGTTGAAAATGATTTGCAAATGAATGTATTATGTTTATATTTACATTTAACACAATTTCCCAACTCATATGGAAACATGGTTTGTACACGACGTAGGCTCCATCTATTTGTACGCCAAATAATCACTTGATTAAAATACAGTGTTTTTTCCCTATATTCTAACAGAATGCTACTGTTAAAACCGTGAGTAATGCTACAGTGATCAAAAATATTAAATATACTCGTTAAATAAAACCTCCCCCTTGTTTTTAATGAATAGTTAGGCCTACTCCAGTACTATATTTTAATGTTGGTCATTAAGGTGGTGTTTGAGTTTTTTCTGGCGTGATACTCGGGGGCGGTGTGGCGCAGTTTGGAGAGTAGCCATGCCAGCAATTTTAGGGTTCCTGGTTCGATCTCCAGCTTCTACCAACCTAGTCACGTTCGTTGTGTCCTTGAGCAAGACACGTCACCCTTGTTCCTGATGGGTCGTGGTTAGCGCCTCGCATGGCAGCTCCCGCCATCTGTGTCTGAATGTGTGTGTGAATGGGTCAATGTGGAAATAGTGTCAAAGCGCTTTGAATACCTTGAAGGTAGAAAAGCGCTATGCAAGTATAACCCATTTATTTGTTGTAAAACGTTTGACAACCACTGCATTAAACCATATCCAATTTGAAAGTACTTTTTCAACGTCACAAAATACCACGGTTCCAGACGGCCATTTTGAATATTCTGCTATTTCTCCTGCAATTTCTGTAGATTCAGGGTCGGATGATGTCATGGTGGGAACTCGTTTGCACCATGCCCATATCAGGAGATCAGTTGTGCTAAATATACGCAAACACTGGATAGATATGTGCTGTTTGTCATTCACAATGTCTACGTAAGAAAATAGTAAGTTTTCTTTTTTTTGTTTTTTCATTCATAATCATAAACAAATTGAAAAAAATGTCAGCTAACAATAGAGTCAATGCTGGCTCAGCTATTCTGTCCACAAAGTCCTCTAGTTAACCATCCAAAACCGGCTAACAATACTCTATTGTGACCTGAATATTAACCATGTATTAGCCATATTGTTAATCTAAGCGCTACTGCAGGCAAACTATTATTTAACTAGCTTATGCTGCTGTATTGAGCCGACCAATGTCCTGCTACTGCCGTGCAGATCACGTCTCAGCTGGTCAAAGTTAATTTTTGATTTTTAATCATGTCTGTCAACTGGATAATAGGAGAATTTACTCATAAATTGAGAAGGGACATCTAATTTGTACCCAGAGATGGAGACAAAGGCAATGCCTAAGACGAGCGTCTGCTGCAATTTTTTGTAACCCTTCGTGAGGATCATGATTAATTCTTCATCTAAACGGATAAATGGTAAATGGTTGTACTGTATAGCGCTTTTCTACCTTTTTTAAGGAACTCAAAGCGCTTCGACACCGATTCACACACACATTCACACACAGATGGCGGGAGCTGTCATGAAAGGCGCTAACCATGACCCATCAGGAGCGAGGGTGAAATGTCTTGCTCAAGGACACAACAGACGTGACTAGGATGGTAGAAGGTTGGGATTGAACCAGGGACCCTCAGGTTGCTGGTACAGCCACTCTCCCAACGGCGCCACAACGTTGGGAAATAAGAACATCCTATCCGAAACATCCCAGTGAGAGCAGACATTGTCCAGCAAGTGATTGTTTTATGTTCATAGTTTGAATTTCTTGTTTAGTGCTATGGTGCAGGTGTGTCAAGCTCATTTTAGCTCAGGGGCCGCATGGAGGAAAATCTGTGTACACGCGGGCTTCACTATTAAAATATTGGCGTTAAAACAAAAAAATAAAGACAACTTCAGATTGTTTTCTTTGTCTTACTTTGACCAAAAATAAAACAAACACATTCTAAAATATTACAAAAAAAACCAAAAAAACAAAACAAAAACAAAAAAAAACAAAAACAAAACAAACAAAAAAAAAAAAAAAAAAAAAAAAAAAAATATATATATATATATATATATATATATATATATAAAGTTTAGATCAATGAAGGAAAGAAGAAAGTGAATGAATGTTTATAACTGAATACATTTGCATATGCGCGTTTTCTTTTGTATTATTTTTTTAAATGAATTAAGTAATGTTTATGTCAACCTTTTTCCAAAAACACAATAGAAGATATTGCATACATTTGTCATTTGTTTTCAAAACAGTTACAAAAAAGCAGGACCCCAAAAATGGACTGTGGGACCCCATTTTTATGACTTGATGGGGTACCTGGGACCTCATTTTGAAAATTCCTAGCACCAACACTGATGGAGTATTGGTCTGTGCAAAACAGCAGCAGGCGGCTGTGGCCTGCGGGCCGGTTCTAATACTAGTCAAATATCATCCTGGGTGCCATAGATAACTTTGACTTTGACACATAGGCTATAGTATATCACTAAATATGGATCTGTTTAGCACACAACGTCTAAAACTTGTCGTCCATCTTCCTTATTTTCAGGCTCAAAAATATAAATTCCTGGATCATAATTTTTCTAAACGTAATCATTGTTGACACTCACAAAGTCTGCATAAAGGGATCTGTGGTTCCCACCAATATGTCACGGATCACTTGACCAGCTTGCTCATTATCTCTCAAAATTACTCGGGAATCTACGTGAAATTTACGTTATTGTACTCATATCCCTTTATTTGTAAACTTTGTATTTTGTTGTTATACAAACGTAAATAGGATGCATCTGATAACAGCTTCAATATGGAGGTAACTTGTATTTCCATTCTACTGGTATTTTACTTTGTGTGCTGGTGTGTTGTGAAGTATTTGAGATTCCAAGGGTGTGGAGGAAGCATCACGGTGGTTACAGGGGTTAGTGCATGTGCCTCACAATACAAAGGTCCTGGGTTCGATCCTGGAGTTTGCATGTTCTCTCTGTTCCCTCCAATGAGGTAGCTACTTGTCCAGGGTGTACCCTGCCTTCCAACTGAGATAAACTCCAGCACCCCCTCGATCCCAAAAAGGACAAGAGGTAGAAAATGGATGGATGGGAGATGCGGAGGACCTCAGGCAGCGTGCAAGTAAGAAGATAATTTACTTCAATACACAAGGCAACATAACAAACTGGTGCTAGCTTAGCATAGCATGAATATTAGCAAAGTGAAATCATAGGTAGTGTGACACAAACAACAAAACCAATAAAGAAATCAACGTGTGTAGTGAACAATGTTTCAGCAAAAAAACTGGGAAAACACCAGAATATAAAGGGGAGTGATTTGGGGCAGGAACAGGTGTGGACGCTAAAACAGAAAGCAGGTGCGGCTAATTAGTCACCTAGCAACAAAAAAAATGAACCCGAGAGAGCAAACAAGCATTGAAAACATAACCGGCCACTAAACTAAGAAGAATAATACTCAACACAAACAAATAAACTAACCTGGTGTGACAAATCATATCACTTGAGAATTAAAAAAAAAAGCTTAATCAATCAGGACTGTTTTGATAGCTCTCTTGTCATGCAGTGGACTATTCCTTTCTACTGCACGTGTGCAGACTTCATCCAGGAAGAAGTTCCAAATCAGACCTGTCGAGTGTTTGGAGAGCTTTACACAAATGGAGTGGGCGAGTGGAAGCGGCGAGAAGAAAACAGACAATTTATTTTTATCAAAATTGTCAACTTTTGTCTCTGTTGGACAACAGCACAAATGAGTGAGTACCAAAGCATTCAACATGATCAACTATTGTTACCGAGGGCCTTGTAAGAAGTGCTACAAGCTCAACAAAAAAGCAGGCAGGCAGAACCTTCAGGGGAACTTTATTTAATTGAATTGAATTGAATTGAATAGCTCTATTTGATTAGGACAATGCTTATTGATTATAATATGAGCAAAGTATTACAGTAAATATGCCAGAATTAGCTACAATAGCTAAATTTCACCTGTTGTCCTAAGGCAGGCGCCATAAAGACGGACGCACATTTATCGACAATATTGTCTATCCATCCATTTTTTACTGCTTGTCCCATTAAAATGACTTACAATAAATATTGACAATAAAAAAATAACATATAATGACAATGGGTACAAGACTGCTTTGTTTTTAACCACTGTCTTAATGTTTTTTTTTTAAGTTGACAATGTTCCTACTTTGAGCTGGTTGTGTGTTCCATGCACATCTGCCTCTAATTGAGACAACCATTTAACTAAATTTAGATCTAAATCTCTAAAGCTCTAGTATTGACTCCTTTGCAGGTTTTTTTCTTTATGAAAACTTGGAAGGGGTGGAGGGGCAAGCTCATTCAAAACCCAAAAACAAAATATACATCCAAAAATATCTGATAGTTTTTAAAATCCAAAATATTATTCTTGCTGAGAAAATTACGATGATAGTGAAGAGCAGCCCGCAGGATGAGTTTAAGTATAAAAAAAAGTCAACATTTTTAAATTCAAGAAACTGCTGTTTTAAATGTGTCCACTAGATGTCACAATAGCAATTATTTGTATCTTTGTAGGTTATTGTACATATGTAAAAAAATAAATAAACCACATGGTGTTAGTGCACCAGTCGAGGAAAATGAGCAAATTACAAAAATTACATGTATTTAGATTTTTTTTTTCATCTTGATAGATTGAAAATAACACCAATGAGTTGACTGATGAACGTTATCGCATAATTTATTCAGAAAGTATAAAATACGACGAATAAAGGTAAAATACTATTAACCGCAACATATAAGTGTAAAAACAACAACAACATTATGATTTGTAAATTTTCAGAATGTGCTTGTTCTATTTACACACAAAGAAAACAATCTGAAGTTGTCTTCATTTTTAAGTTATCGTGCTATGATTTTACCAGTCCGGCCCACTTGGGAGTAGATTTTTCTCCATGTGGCGCCCGATCTGAAATTAGTTTGACACCCCTCGTGGAAAGGCTTTCTGTTAAGTGTTGAATGTCTTCTTAAAGAGAGACTCAAAGGGTTACATGAGACCAAGTTGCACAACAGTGATTTGTATGTGTAAAATTCAGGGCATTCAGTAACCCTTTTGCTGATTCCAAAGTCAAAAAAGGTCTTATATGATAAGTTGAATTTGATGATACTTGTATTTGTATTTATTGACAACTGTCTTGTCCCTCGCTCTAACAGGGCAGCTTTTAACAGCTCTCTTTTTACCACCAGTCACACACTTCCGGCTGTGACAATAAATCCGGTTGGGAGGGTGTTTCTTTGTCATGAAAAGGGAGGTTTTTTGGGTTGGTGCACTAATTGTAAGTATATCTTGTGTTTTTTTTACGTTGATTTAATTAAAAAAAGTTGGGGACCACTGCTTTAAAACATGACGAGCTAGTTAGCGGCTAATGTCCATCTGCAACCGGCAGTGTTTTAGCTACATCTAAATTACTAATCCTCGTCTTTATGGCGACAAATAAAGTGAGTTTCTTAGAAGTATCATCCCTGCTGGGCGAGGAATAGCTAAACATACTTCACTACACACTGTAGGATGATACAATAGCTCACTGGCATGGTGGATCGACACCTGACACTCACTGTAATGATACCAAGTACAAGAGCGTATCTAGTCGATACTATGATTACATCAATATTCTTTATCATCACAAAATCTTTTTTCTTTTAAATTAACTCAGGAAATTTGTCCCTGGACTCATAAGGACTTTGAATATGACCAATGTACGATCCTGTAACCACTTGGTATTGGATCGATACCTAAATGTGTGGTATCATCCAAAACTAATGTAAAGTATCAAACAACAGAAGAATAAGTGATTATTACATTTGAACAGAAGTGTAGTTAGAACATGTTGAAACGGAAAATAACCAGATATTAACAGTAAATGAACGAGTAGAATAGTAATCTATTTTACACCTTGTCCTTTATAATTTTAACAAAATAATAGAATGGAAAAAGGAACAAATTAGGAGCCTTTGTTTGCTTACTTACCAATAAAAGACAAGTTATCTCATTTGTTCACTATTTTATTTAAGGACAATAGTATTTATTGATTGCAAAAAGAAACATGTTTAAAGGCCTACTGAAATTAGATTTTCTTATTTAAAAGGGGGTAGCAGGTCCATTCTATGTGTCATACTTGATCATTTTGCAATATTGCCATGTTTTTGCTGAAAGGATTTAGTAGAGAACATCGACGATAAAGTTCGCAACTTTTGGTCGCTTATAAAAAAAGCCTTGCCTTTACCGGAAGTAGCAGACGATGACGTCACCGGTGTGGGGGCTCCTCACATCCTCACATTGTTTATTATGTGAGCCTCCAGCAGCAAGAGCTATTCGGACCGAGAAAGCGACAATTTCCCCTTTAATTTGAGCGAGGATGAAAGATTCGTGGATGAGGAAATTTAGAGTGAAGGTTTAAAAAGTTTAAAAAAAAGCCGATTGCATGGGGAGCCATTCAGATGTTTTAGACACATTTACTAGGATAATTCTGGGAAATCCCTTATCTTTCTATTGGGTTGCTAGTGTTTTAGTGAGTTAAATAGTACCTGATAGTCGGAGGGGTGTGTCCACGTGTGTGTTGACGCCAGTCTCTGAGAGAAGTCACAAAGCTGCAGCAGGACAGAAGCTCCGCTGATCTCCGGTAAGAGGCGACTTTTTAGGACAATTTTCTCACCGAAACCTGCCAGTTGACAAGTGGTCGGGAACCATGTTCGCTTGACCGCTCTGATCCATAGTAAAGTTTCACCTCCAGGAATTTTAAACAAAGAGACACTGTGTGTTTCTGTGGCTAAAGGCTAAAGCTTCTCACCTCCATCTTTCTACTTTGTCTTCTCCAATATTAATTCAACAAATTGCAAAAGATTCAGCAACACAGATGTCCAAAATACTGTGTAAAGAGTCAACTTTTAGCCGCAAGTGGTGCTGGGCTAATATGTCCCCTCCAACCTATAACGTCACAAAGACGCGTCATCATACGCGTAATCATTCCGCAATGTTTTCAACAGGAAATTTAAAATTGTAATTTAGTAAACTTAACCGGCCGTATTGGCATGTGTTGCATTGTTAATATTTCATCATTGATATATAAACTATCAGACTGCGTGGTCGGTAGTAGTGGGTTTCAGTAGGCCTTTAAAGGCCTACTGAAATGAGATTTTCATATTTAGACGGGGATAGCAGGTCCATTCTGTGTCATACTTGATCATTTTGCGATATTACCATATTTTTGCTGAAAGGATTTAGTAGAGAACATCCACGATAAAGTTCGCAACTTTTGCTTACTAACACAAAAGCCCTGCCTCTACTGAAAGTAGCAGACGATGACGTCACATGTTGATGACTCCTCACATCTTCACAATGGGAGCCTCCAACAAAAACAGCTATTTGGACCGAGAAAATGACAATTCCCCCTTTAATTTGAGCGAGGATGAAAGATTCGTGTTTGAGGATATTAATAGCGACGGATTAGAAAAAACAACAAAAAAAAACGCGTTTGCATTGGGACGGATTACGATGTTTTTAGACACATTTACTAGGATAATTCTGGGAAATCCCTTATCTTTCTATTGTGTTGCTAGTGTTTTAGTGAGTTTAACAGTACCTGATAGTCTGAGGGGTGTGTCCACGGCCGGGTGTTGACGCGCAGTGTCTCAGGGGAGTCGACGGCAGCTGTATGGGCGACACAAGCTCAGCTGATCTCAGGTAAGAAGCGACTTTTTACCACAATTTTCTCGCCGAAACCTGCCGGTTGACATTCGGTTGGGATCCATGTTCGCTTGACCGCTCTGATCCATAGGAAAGCTTCACCTCTGGGAATTTTAAACAAGGAATCCCCGTGTGTTTATGTGGCTAAAAGCTAAAGCTTCCCAACTCCATCTTTCTACTTTGACTTCTCCAATATTAATTGAACAAATTGCAAAAGATTCAGCAACACAGATCTCCAAAATACTGTGTAATTATGCAGTTAAAGCAGACGACTTTTAGCTGTGTGTGTGTGCAGTGCTCATATTTCCTAACAGTCCGTGACGTCACGCGTACACGTCATCATTACGCGACATTTTCAAGGAAAAAACTCCCGGGAAATTTAAAATTGCAATTTAGTAAACTGAAAAGGCCGTATTGGCATTTGTTGCAATGTTAATATTTCATCATTGATATATAAACTATCAGACTGTGTGGTGGGTAGTAGTGGGTTTCAGTATGCCTTTAATGTACCATAAGATTTTATATGAAAATAAATCTAATGATGCCATTCTTTTTGTAGTACCCTTTATTTAGAAAAGTATCGAAATACATTTTGGTACTGGTACCAAAATATTAACAAGACAACCCTAGTGCACGTACACGACAAGGGACGGTGTTCATTCATCCGATTGTGATGTTTTGATACCCACCATGTGATCCACAGCCATCTTGATATTTCGCGAGTGGAAAACATGACTTATGCGCTTTTGAGGCTATTAGCCTTCTTTTTGGCCGCAGCTTTCCCCTCCCGAGTGGCGCCTCTCTTGTGGTCTTTGAGCAGCCAATAACACATTGTCATGAAATGTATCCCTCATAAGGCAAACACAGCCAGAAATAACTCTTCCAGGCAAGATGTGGAAGAGATTAGGGCGAGGAATAAGCAAGTGGAGCTTGGGGGAGGGAGGGGGTAGTGCTGGGGGGTATCAGTGGCGGGCGTCCCTGTGAAAAGGAACTCATAAAAGTCACATTTGTCGGTGATGCATGAGGAAGCGAAAGCAGCTTCGGCACATGTGTCGGCAGCGCTAAATGAACTGTTAACACAAATAATCAAAGCGCCCCGGCCCGTCGAGCTGGCTGGCGCCACTCAAAGGAGGAGGGGAGGGGTCGGGGAGTAGGCCGCCACGCTTGTACAGCGAGCAGGTGGAGGGTCCGCTGTGGGGGCTTTCACAGGACGGAAGTGCTTACAAAAGAGGCGAGCGCGGCCCGCTGACAGAGGAAAGCGTCGCCGCACTCCCACTTTTCCAGCTATTGTGTGCGAGCGTGCAGCTCTTTTTAGATCTGAGGCTTTGTACGGCCTGACAGACTTCAGCGGCGAAGGACGCGGCGGCGGCAACGGCAATTACACCCTTGGCTGCTTGGTGCTTATTAAATTGGCTCCTCGGTGGCTTTGACGACTTGGCTGTTTGTATTCCACGGTGGGCTTAACTCATTGTAAACGTTGTTATGACACAGTTAACCTCAGACCGCCATGAGCTGTCTTCGGGAAAACACTCGCTTGTTACCAAGTGTCGGGAAGAATTTCGGACATTTTGGGGCATATGTAGAGTTTTATAAAACATGATGTATTAAAACTTGCAAAGAAGCCAATCAATAAGTCAAAGGTCGGCTCATGGCAAATGTCTAAACTTGCTATCTTGCCAATAATTGTCATTGATAGTCACCCAAATGCTAAAGCTAAGAGGCTAAACTTCTTAACATCCATTAAAGTAGTTGCTAAAGATACAACTTTGTGGCAAAACCTGCTTAATTCCTCTGGGGCTGCGGATGGCTGAGCAGCGCTATGCAGCGGCAGCGAGTCTCCTCAAACCCACCCCTCCCTCTGTTGCAAGTGGTGTGATATATGTGCTATGTCTAAATGTGTGCCATGCTATGTGAGTTTTTTTTCCTTGGACTTAGTCTGGACCCCTCCTGAGGGTCTAGCCTTAGACTGATATTTTTTTACTCCCCCTCCTCTCACCCAATGTTACCCTTTTCTCACCTTTTTAAGGAGCGCCGTAAAAATGGCTGATCCGTTGGCGGTCCCGTCTTGTCTCCCTGTAACGTATGTCTGCTCTTAGCGGGACTTGTACCAAAAAATCTATCTCGTTGTACTTATGCAATGACAATAAAGATCTATTCTATTTTATTCTTCTAACTAGCAGAGATGGGTAGAGAAGCCAGAAATTGTACTCAAGGAAGAGTACTGTTACTCTAGAGATTCATTACTCAGGTAAAAGTAAGGAGTAGTCACCCAAATATTTACTTGAGTAAACGTAAAAAGTATGTTGTGAAGAAACTACTCAAGTACTGAGTAACTGATGAGTAACCTGTTTGTTTAATGTTGACGGCAACAAATAATGCACAAAAGCATAAAAATAGCAATGAACAAATTCAGAGCCAGGAAGATCTATTAAGCAACTAAAACAATAATATATTAGAATTAGAAATCAGAAATATTTTAATAATCCCCGAGGGGAAAAATGTATTATTTTAAAAATGTTATTATTAATATAATATTATATTAAAATATATTAAGTAATAATATATTAAAATAAAACCAATTAAGGCAAATTGAGCCACAATAACGTAACAGCACCATAGGCTCAGTAGGCAGAGATTTACAAAGGAAAATAAGTTAGCCATTACGCAAATCATAAACTCTTATAGGTGTGGGCTGCACCTGGGAACACATGTGCACTTCTGATTGGTGTTTGTATGCATGCGTGAGTGTGTGAGTCTCTCTGTCTATGAAGCTGCAGTACATTAATAAATTATACCCAAACTAAATACATTTGACAGTGATTGATAGCAGGGAAGCTAACATTAGCCCGCGGTGACAGCCAAAATATCTATTAACGTTACTTACCGCAATGTGCTTCCTCAAATTTGACGTTGAGTTCGTGTATACTGAAATGTCCACTTGTTTGAGGAGACACATATGACAACGCATTACATAACTGTTTTTTTGGTTGTCTGAAGCGTGAACATCGATTTCATGTGAGGCCAGGGGTGTTAGCATTCGTTGTTGTCTCTGCCATTGTTGTTGTTGTTTGCCGCTGAAACTTTTTGGGCAGTTAATCATGTGACCGCCTGGCTCTGTTTGATTGGTGAAACGGAGTCAAATGTCACCAGGGACTGCATTTGATTGGTGAAACGCAGGGATGCGATAGATCCTACTTTGAATGTATGTCTGACAAACCAAAACAAAAAATCGATTATTGACGGATCGATAAAAATCAGTAGCGTTTCTTCTCTACAAAAATACTCAAGTAAAAGTATGTTGCATTAAAACTACTCTTAGAAGTACAATTTATCCCAAAAGTTACTCAAGTGTGTAAATGTAACGGAGTAAGTGTAGTGGGTTACTACCCACCTCTGCTAACTGGCAATCAACACTAATAAAACATCTAAATAATTTAAAATGCGAAACATATTTAAGTGGTAATTATATTGTCTGCTAAAGCTGGGTGGCAAAACCTGCTACTATCCATAGGAGTTGCTAAAGTTAAAGCTTTGTGGCAAAACCTGCTAACTAGCTATTAAAGAACACAGAAAAAAACATTGTGAGATTGTGAGATCGACAGGCGGATCAGTGCGGCATTTTCAGTAATGCGGACGATGTATCAATCCGTTGTGGTGAAGAAGGAGCTGAGCCGGAAGGCAAAGCTCTCAATTTACCGGTTGATCTATGTTCCCATCTTAACCTATGGTCATGAGCTTTGGGTTATGACCGAAAGGATAAGATCACGGGTACTAGCAACCGAGATGAGTTTCCTCCGCCAGGTGGCGGGGCTCTCCCTTAGAGATAGGGTGAGAAGATCTGTCATCCGGGAGGAGCTCAAAGTAAAGCCGTTACTCCTCCACATCGAGAGGAGCCAGATTAGGTGGTTCGGGCATTTGGTCAGGATGCCACCCGAACGCGTTTCTGGCACGTCCGGAGGCCACCGGAAAGACCCAGGACACGTTCGGAAGACTATTTCTCCTGGCTGGCCTGGGAACGCCTTGGGATTCCCCGGGAAGAGCTGGACGAAGTGGCTGGGGAGAGGAAAGTCTGGGCTTTCCTGCTTAGGTTGCTGCCCCCGCGAACGGACCTCGGATAAGCGGAAGAAGATGGATAGATGGATGGAGGGACAAAAACACACCTGAGTGAATTAAAATGGGAAATATATCTAATTCCACCCCAGGCCAACGTTGAGACTGTGCTTTTGGAGCTCTACGACCAGGTAAACAAACTCCAGACAGCTCATGTTGATGCTGCTATTATGGTGGCTGGGGACTTTAGTAAGGCGAAACTTAAAACGGTATTACCAACGTTTTACCAACACGTGACCTGTCCTACCCGAGGCGATAATATATTAGACCACTGCTACTCGCAATTCAAATGCGCCTATAAGTCACAGTCTTTATCAGCCTTCGGTAAATCAGATCACTCCGCCATCTTGCTTGCACCAGTGTACAAAGTTTGAAGCGCGCACCCGTGGTGACGCGAAAAGTCAAGCGTTGGTCTGTGAACCAGAGAGCGCGCTCCAGGATGCGCTAGATTGCACAGCCTGGAGCGTGTTCCGCGAGGGCACAGACAACATCGACGAATATACGGACACTGTGCTGGATTTTGTTGGCAAACTGGTCGAGGAAATAGTCCCCACAACCACAGTACGGGTTTTTCCAAATCAGAAATCCTGGGTTGATAGATCGGTCCGAGAGGCTTTGAATGCGCGCACCTCTGCCTACAGCAGAGGGCGCGCGACCGGCAACATGCACACGTACAAGGCAGCGTGCTATGACGTCAGGCACACAGTGAAACAGGCAAAGGGAAGATACAGGGACAACATGGAGTTTAAATTTCAGAAGGCTGACTCCAGAGCTGTATGGCAAGGAATCAGAACCATGACAGACTATAAAGGCAGCCCTCCCACGGTGAATACTGATGTCTCCCTGGCAAATGAGCTAAATACCTTTTTATGCACGGTTTGAGGCTCGAAATTCAAATGGCATCTTAAAAGAGGGTATGGCCACTGGCAATGGTGACTCAGCATTCAGAATTACAGAACATGACGTGAGGAGAACCTTTAAGAGGGTGAATACCAGGAAAGCCACAGGGCCAGACGGTGTCCTAAAAGTCTGTGCTGACCAACTGGCACCGGTATTCACAGACATATTCAATCTGTCCCTTGGACAGTCCTTCATCCCCACCTGTCTGAAAAAATTCACCATTGTCCCTGTTCCAAAGAAATCTGCCCCAACCTGCCTCAACGACTACCGCCCCGTAGCCCTCATCCCCATAGCCATGAAGTGCTTTGAGAAGCTAATCAAAGATCACATATGCTCCTCCCTTCCCCCCACTATAGACCCCCTGCAATTTGATACCGCCCAAACAGGTCAACTGATGATGCAATCGCGCATGTGTTGCATACCGCCACAACACACCTGGACAAAAGGCAGGGGAACTATGTGAGAATGCTGTTCATAGACTACAGTTCAGCATTCAACACCACAGTCCCATCCAAACTTGTCATCAAGCTCAAGGACCTGGGCTTGAACTCAACCCTCTGTCAGTGGGTCCTGGACTTCTTGACAGGCAGACCACAAGTGGTGAGAGCAGGGAACTGCACCTCATTACCCATTATCCTCAACACCGGTGCCCCCCAGTGCTGTGTTCTGAGCCCCCTCCTCTATTCACTCTACACACATGACTGTGTGGCTAAAAACACCACCAACTCCATTGTGAAACTTGCTGCCGACACAGCTGTGGTGGGCCTGATCTCCAGAAACGATGAGACGGCTTACCTGAGTGAAATAAAGAACTTGGCACTGTGGTTTCAGGAGAACCAACTCGCCCTGAACGTCAGCAAGACCAAGGAGATCATAGTGGACTTTAGAAGACAGGAGGAAAGGAACTACAGCCCCCTTAGCATAGAAGGGACGCCGGTTGAGAGAGTGACCAACTTCAAATACTTTGGAGTCACAATATCAGAAGACCTGTCCTGGACCACACACACACAGACGAAGTGGTGAAAAAGGCACAATAGCGTCTGTACTTCCTCAGGAGACTGAGGAAGTTTAAGCTAAACCACAAGATCCTCAGAAACTTCTACTCATGCACAACAGAGAGTGTCATGACTAGAAACATCACCTCCTGGTATGGGAATAGCACTGCACACGACCACAACAGACTGCTGAGAGTGGCCAGATCAGCCAAGCGGACCATCGGAGGTGTGCTCCCAACCATCTGCAACATCTACACCAGGCGGTGTAGATCCAAGGCCAAGAGGATTGTGAGGGACCCTAGCCACCCAAGCAACTGCCTCTTCTCACTGCTTCAGTCAGGCAAGCGCTACCGGAGTTTCAAGGCCAACACGGAGAGACTCAGGAGGAGCTTCTATCCCCAAGCCATCAGACTGCTCAACTGCAACTGATTAACACAAAACCGCACGCACAAGATCACTTTACTTACCACTGTAATTACCGGACTACAATACTCTTCATTCAATGACTGTAAATAATGTAAAAATAATGTAAAAACACTTTACTTCACTGTAATTACCGGACTGCGATACTCTTCATTCAATGACTATAAATAATGTAAAAACACTTTACTTACCACTGTAATTACCGGACTACAATCATTTTCCTTCAATAATTGTAAATAATGTAAAAACAAGAGTATAAAGAAGTCATACTGTTCCATTACCTTTGTTCATACTACTGTCACTACTCAACTGCCAAAGAACTGTAGACACCTTAATATTTGTTGCTTCCTATACTGTACATACTGTTACACTATTTGATATTGCACTGGTACTGTATTTGACTACTGTACTTCTACTTGTACTGATACTTCTACCATAACTACTGTCTTATTGTGCAACTTAATTGCCTTGTAATGAATGTACATCAGAGCTATTCAAATTTTTTGTATTTTTTTGTATTTAGTGTATTAGATTCTGCAACTAGTGTTTGGATCCCACTGTACGCAATATCTGAAGAGCATGAAAAAAAGCATTTCACTGTGGTGTACTCTGCATGTGACGAATAAACTTGGACCTTAAACCTTGAACCTAATTGTCAATTAAAGTGTATCTGCTAAAGTTAAGTGGCTAAACTTGCTAACATCCATTAAAGTAGTTGCTTAAGATAAAACTTTGTGGCAAAACTTGCTAACTAGCAATTAAATTACACAAATAAAACATCTAAAGAAATTACAATGTGAAATATATTTAAGTGTCAATTATAGTGTCTGCTATAGTTAAGTGGCAAAACTTGCTAACTAGCCGTTAGATGAGTCGCCGAGCTGCTAAAGCTAAAGCGAAGTTAACCCGTAAGCTCGCCACGAAATAATGAAAATTTAAACTAACATGAAGTCACGTTATTAGATTAAAATGTGAAATAATATAGGTAAATGTCAAAATGAGTAGGCTAAAGTTTGCTAACATCCATTAAAAAGAGTTGCCAAATATAAAGCTTTGTGACAAAACCTGCTAACTAGCTATTAATTAACACTAATAAAATCTCTAAAGAAATTAAAATGTGAAATACATTTAAATGTACTTTATAGTGTGTCTGCTAAAGTTAAGTGGATAAACATACTAACTAGCCATTAGATGAGTCGCCAAGCTGCTAAAGCTAAATTAACCTGTTAACAAGCCACTAAATAAAAAAAAATGTAAAACTAACATTAAGTCATGTAATAGATTAAAATGTGAAATAGTATAGGTAAATGTCAAAGTAAGTCAGTTAAAGCTAATTAGTGGAACTTGCTAACATCCATTAGAAGTGTTGCTAAAGATAAAGCTTTGTAGCAAAACCTGCTAACTACCTATTAAATAACACAAATAAAACATCTAAAGAAATTAAAATGTGAAATGCATTTCAATGTTCTTTATAGTGTCTGCTAAAGTTAAGTGGAGAAACTTGAACTAGACATTATGTCGCCAAGCTTCTAAAGCTAAAGCTAAGTTAGTCCGTCAACTAGCCACTAAACGACATTTAAAACTAACGTGAAGTCATGTTATTAGATTAAAATGTGAAATAATATAGGTAAATGTCTAAATGAGTAGGCTAAAGTTTGCTAACATCCATTAAAAAGAGTTGCCAAATATAAAGCTTTGTGACAAAACCTGCTAACTAGCTATTAACACTAATAAAATCTCTAAAGAAATTAAAATGTGAAATACATTTAAATGTACTTTATAGTGTGTCTGCTAAAGTTAAGTGGATAAACATACTAACTAGCCATTAGATGAGTCGCCAAGCTGCTAAAGCTAAATTAACCTGTTAACAAGCCACTAAATAAAAAAAAATGTAAAACTAACATTAAGTCATGTAATAGATTAAAATGTGAAATAGTATAGGTAAATGTCAAAGTAAGTCAGTTAAAGCTAATTAGTGGAACTTGCTAACATCCATTAGAAGTGTTGCTAAAGATAAAGCTTTGTAGCAAAACCTGTTAACTACCTATTAAATAACACAAATAAAACATCTAAAGAAATTAAAATGTGAAATGCATTTCAATGTTCTTTATAGTGTGTCTGTTAAAGTTAAGTGGAGAAACTTGAACTAGACATTATATGTCGCCAAGCTTCTAAAGCTAAAGCTAAGTTAGTCCGTCAACTAGCCACTAAACGGCATTTAAAACTAACGTGAAGTCATGTTAATAGATTAAAATGTGAAATAATATAAGTAAAAGTCAAAGTAAGTCGGCTAAAGCTAAGTAGTGGAACATGCTAACATCCATTAAAGGAGTTGCTTAATGTAAAGCCTTGTGGCAAAACCTGCTAACTAGCAATTAAATAACACAAATAAAACTTCTAAAGAAATTTACATGTGAAATATATTCCAATGTCTACTATAGTGTGTCTGCTAAAGTTAGGTGGAGAAACTTGCTAACTAGCCATTAATGAGATTTTCCTCCATGCGGCCCCTGAGTTAAAATGAGTTTGACACCCCTCCTCTGTGAAAATATTTGACTTATAATGATAATCTTACTTTGCGGAAATTTGTATACTATGATCAGGCTTGGAAGCGTCTGAGGGACGACTGTATAAGGGACTTCATTTTGGAAAACCATTTCACACAGTGTGTGTCAAAATACTTTTATTGTGGTATTCTGTTGCTATTATCAAAGGTGGAAAACTGCCTGGTCAACTCTGTCCCATTCTGTGTCTGTGTAACAGCAACACAGCGGGGGGAAAAAGCCGCCTTAACGCTGCTGTGATGTTTGAAATTTTACTACCTAACCAACCAAACAACATTTCACACAGCGACGACACGATGCCTGTGGCAAGCCGGTCGGATCGAGTTTGTATAAAAGGTGCTAATGTTCACTGAGACGTGTGTTAATCTGTGCCTTGCTCCCAATGTTGTGTTGGTGCCAGAACAAAGACAATGACAAGAGCTGGAAAAATTGCTGGATTTTACAGGCTGGGTGAAAGGGGTTTTATATCAAAAGGCGTCTATTAGATAACCCAGGGATGAAGTACTGTAGATGATAAATAATACTGCATAATCAATAACGCACGTAAAAGAAGTCAGTAAGTAGAAAGACTCTATGATCTTTTATTTTTTTACAAGGCAGTTTCAGCCAAGAGCGTTCACGTCGCGAGGGGAAAATAAATACAACAATTTGGCTCACAAAAAAGGCTTAGATTTGTGACATAAGCACAAAAAGCAGCGAGCTCGGCAGGCCTTGATGCTCTCCATTTCCCATGCAGCCCACAACCGGCCCGCAGAGCGAGGTCGCCTGGCGCCACAGTCATCACGCGCGTCAATCACGCTCGCCTCTCCACTGTTTTCCTTAGAGGATGAGCTAAGCCCCTCCTTTGGTGCGAAGCGTTTATTCGAGGGAGACACGGCGACAGAGACGGGCCTTCTTCTTGAGATCCCAGTTTATCTTGGCCATGTTGTTTCAATATGAGTGCTGGAATGTCCCCAGAGACCCGCCTTGCTCTCCCAATAGGCCCATTCATTTGGAGGACACAAGTTGAACATGTGCTTTGCGTTAGCACTCCCCGCGCTCGTCGCTGGGGTAGCATTTGATGCATTTGAACACATTTGCACAAATGCTAATTCTGTTATGAGGCCTAATGGCCTGTAAACTTGAAAGTAGAGTTTTCCTTCAAGAATGTCATCAACAGTCAGCTGTTAGCTCAGCAGTGGGATATTAGCTAAGCAGACAAGTTTAGCGCCGGGAAATAGCTTGCTAAGAAGACCTAATGTTACATTTGTTTGTGTAACTTCTACCAAACCCACTCATAAACATGACACTGTCTGTTTTAATATTTGTTTGTTGAGCTAGCTGTCGCCTTTACTGTTATTTGTAACAATTGTGTCAGAATATTTTCTTTGATCTCCTTATGCTAAGCAGGAAGGAGGAAGGGTGATTTTTCCAAATTCTCTGAACCTTTTGATGATATTACGGACCTTATATAGGTGAAATCCCTAAATTCCTTGCAATAGCTCGTTGAGAAATGTTGTTCTTGAACAATTTGCTCACACATTTGTTTACAAAGTGGTGACCCTCGCCGCATTCTTGTTTGTGAATGACTGAGCATTTTATTGAAACTGCTCTTAAACCCAATCATGGCACACACCTGTTCCCACTTAGCCT
The DNA here is from genome assembly GCF_033978795.1 of Nerophis ophidion. NCBI lineage: Eukaryota > Metazoa > Chordata > Actinopteri > Syngnathiformes > Syngnathidae > Nerophis > Nerophis ophidion. The sequence goes on along the minus strand of NC_084624.1, from coordinate 33,835,225 downwards.
GTTCACCTGTGGGATGTTCCAAACACATACTCAGTGGCCTGGTGGTTAGAGTGTACGCCCTGAGATCGGTAGCTTGTTAGTTCAAACCCCGGCCGAGTCATACCAAATACTATAAAAATGGGACCCATTACCTAAATCCCTGCTTGGCACTCAGCATCAAGGGTTGGAATTTAGGGTTAAATCACCAAAAATAATTCCCGGGCACGGCCACTGCTGTCGCTCACTGCTCCCCTCACCTCCCAAATGCAGGGAATAATTTCGCCACACCTCGTGTGTGTGACAATCATGGTACTTTAACGTTTGAATAAGTGATTGATGAGCATTACTCGATTTTCTCACTTTTTTTGCCACTTGTGCCCACTTTTTTGAAACATGTAGCAGGCATCAAATTCCAAATGAGTTAATATTTGCAAAAAATAACAAAGATTCCCAGTTTGAATGTTAAGTATCTTGTCTTTGCAGTCTATTCAATTGAATATAGGTTGAAAAGGATTTGCAAATCATAGTATTCTGTTTTCTGTTCATGTACAGGTATTTTCACCTCTCTGAGCTGCCACCTTATCGTGGTAGAGGAGTTTGCGTGTCCCAATGATCCTAGGAGCTATGTTGTCCGGAGGCTTTCATGCTCCCTGGTAGGGTCTCCCAAGACAAACAGGTCCTAGGTGAGGGATCAGACAAAGAACAGCTCGAAGACCTCTATGAATAAGAAAAATCGAGGACCCAGATTTCCCACGCCTGGACACGGGTCACCAGGGCCCTGCTCTGGAGCCAGGCCAGTACTTGGGGCACGATGGCGTGCGCCTGGTGGCCGGGCCTGTCCCGAAGAGGCGACGTGGGTCACCCCTCCAATGGGGTCACCACTCATAACAGGGGCCATCGAAGTCGGGTGCATCTTGAGCCGGGCGGCAGCCGAAGGCAGGGCACTTGGCGCTCTGATCCTCAGCTACATAAGCTAGCTCTTGGGATGTCGAACGTCACATCGCTGGGGGGAAAGGAGCCTGAGCTAGTGAGTGAGGTAGAGAAATTCCTCCTGGATATAGTCGGACTCACCTCGACGCACAGCAAGGGCTCTCGAACCAGTTCTCTAGAGAGGGGCTGGATTCTCTTCCACACTGGCGTTGCAAGCAGTGAGAGGCAACGAGCTGGGGTAGCAATTCTTGATGGCCCCCGGCTCAAAGCCTGTACGTTGGATTTCAACCCAGTGGATGAGAGGGTAGCTTCCCTCCGCCTTCGGGTGGGGGGATGGGTCCTGACTGTTGTTTGTGCTTACTCACCAAACAGCAATTCAGACTACCTACCCTTTTTGTATACACTCGAGGGAGTACTGGAAATTGCTCCCCCGGGTGATTCCCTTGTCCTACTGGGGGACTTCAACGCTCATGTTGGCAACAACAGTGAAACCTGGAGAGGCGTGATTGGGAAGAATTACCGCCCGGATCTGAACCAGAGTGTGTTTTGTTATTGGACTTTTGTGCTCGTCACAGATTGTCCATAACAAACACCATATTCAAACATAAGGGTGTTCATATGTGCACTTGGCACCAGGACACCTTAGGCCGCAGTTCCATGATCGACTTTGTAGTTGTGTCATCGGATTTGCGGCCTCATGTTTTGGACACTCGAGTGAAGAGAGGGGCGGAGCTTTCTACCGATCACCACCTGGTGGTGAGTTGGCTGCGATGGTGGGGGAGGATGCCGGACAGACCTGGCAGGCCCAAACGCATTGTGAGGGTCTGCTGGGAATGTCTGGCAGAGTCTCCTATCAGAGAGAGTTTCAATTCCCACCTCCGGAAGAACTTTGAACATGTCACGAGGGAGGTGCTGGACCATGTTCCGCGCCTATTGTCGAGGCCGCTGATTGGAGCTGATGCCGCAAGGTAGTTGGTGTCTGTCGTGGCGGTAATCCTAGAATCCGTTGGTGGACACCGACGGTGAGGGATGCCGTCAAACTGAAGAAAGAGTCCTATAAGGTTCTTTTGGCTCATAGGACAGGTGGACAGGTACCGACAGGCCAAGCGGTGTGCAGCCTCAGCGGTAGCGGAGGCAAAAACCCGGACATGGGAGGTGTTCGGGGAAGCCATGGAAAACGACTTCCGGACGGCTTCAAAGCGATTCTGGACCACCACCCGCCGCCTCAGGAAGGGGAAGCAGTGCACTGTCTGCGGATGGTGTTCTGTTGACCTCGACTTCGGATGTTGGGGATTGGTGGAAGGAATACTGCGAAGACCTCCTCAATCCCACCATCACATTTTTCTATGAGGAAGCAGTGCCTGGGGAATCTGTGGTGGGCTTTCCTATTTCTGGGGCTGAGGTTGCCAAGGTAGTTAAAAAGCTCCTCGGCGGCAAGGCCCCGGGGGTGGATGAGATCCGCCCGGAGTTCCTTAAGGCTCTGAATGCTGTGGGTCTGTCTTGGTTGACAAGACTCTGCAGCATCGCGTGGACATCGGGGGCGGTCCTTCTGGATTGTCAGACTGGGGTGGTGGTTCCTCTCTTTAAGAAGGGGAACCGGAGGGTGTGTTCCAACTATCGTGGGATCACACTCCTCCGCCTTCCCGGTAAGGTCTATTCAGGTATACTGGAGAGGAGGTTACGCCAGATAATCAAACCTCGGATTCAGGAGGAACAGTATGGTTTTCCTCCTGGTCGTGGAACTGTGGACCAGCTCTATACTCTCGGCAGGGTCCTTGAGGGTGCATGGAAGTTTGCCCAACCACTCTACATGTGCTTTGTGGTCTGGGAGAAGGCATTCGACCGTGTCCCTCGGGAAGTCCTGTGGGGAGTGCTCAGACAGTATGGGGTATCGGACTGTCTTATTGTGGCGGTTCGCTCCCTGTACGATCAGTGTCAGAGCTTGGTCCGCATTGCTGGACGCGTTTCCAGTGAGAGTTGGACCCCGCCAAGGCTGTCCTTTGTCACTGGTTCTGTTTATAACTTTTATAGGCACAGTCAAGGCGTCGAGGGGTTCCGGTTTGGTGGCTGCAGGATTAGGTCTCTGCTATTTGCAGATGATTTGGTCCTGGTGGCTTCATCTGGCCAGGATCTTCAGCTCTCACTGGATCAGTTCGCAGCCGAGTCTGAAGCGACCGAGTCCATGGTTCTCGCCCGGAAATGGGTGAAGTGCCATCCCTGGGTTGGGGAGGAGGCCCTGCCCCAAGTGGAGGAGTTCAAGTACCTCGGAGTCTTGTTCACGAGTGAGGGAAGAGTGAATTGCGAGATCGGCAGGCGGATTGGTGCGGCGTCTTCAGTAATGCGGACGCTGTATCGATCCGTTGTGGTGAAGAAGGAGCAGAGCCGGAAGGCAAATCTCTCAATTTACCGGTCGATCTACGTTCCCATCCTCACCTATGGTCATGAGCTTTGAGTCATGACCGAAAGGACAAGATCACAAATACCAGAGGCGGAAATTAGTTTCCTCCGCCGGGTGGCGGGGCTCTCTTTTAGAAATAAGGTGAGAAGCTCAAAGTAAAGCCTCTGCTCCTCCACATCTAGAGGAGCCAGATGAGGTGGTACGGGCATCTGGTTAGGATGCCGCCCAAACGGCTCCCTAGGGAGGTGTTTAGGGCACGTCCAAACGGTAGGAGGCCACGGGGAAAACCCAGGTCACGTTGGAAGACTATGTCTCCCGGCTGGCTTGGGAACGCCTCGGGATCACCCGGGAATAGCTGGACAAAAGTGGCTTGGGGAGAGGGAAGTTTGGGCTTCTCTGTTTAGGCTGCTGCCCCCGCAACCTGACCTCGGATAAGCGGAAGAAGATGGATGGATGGAGTATTCTGTTTTTAATTTACTATTTACACAATGTGCCAACTTCACTTGTTTTGGGTTTTGTACAATCTAATTTCATTTTCAGGTCGATTTACGGTGCCCCGTCAAAATTCCTCAAAAATGACCAAAAATAAATCCACCGTTGTAAATGACCGTAAATGAAAGCTTCCTCCCTAACATTGTAGCACTGTGCCGTCGTTTTCCGTCAAGCAAAGATATCTGTTGTTCCCAAGCTTAGATATTTATTTTATTTACAAATCCAACATCTGAATGACTGTTATCATAAATGTATTGTTATTACTGGAAGTAATCGTATACACTGGCTTGTTAGCACTATTTATATAACTATTTAATTAGATTCTAAACACAACAAGCCTCCCTTTCTTAAACCATTTAATCACATTTTTGGCTACCAAACAGTGAGTCTTTCTTTACTGTAAGTATTTTTTCTTAATATTGCCGTAATAACAACTTCCTAAAGATGGAGAAGATATTGTCTTGGATCAACTTTAAAAGTTATTCACACTGTGTATAGAAAAAAATCAAACACCAGACAACTTGGAGTAAAGTACTCGTAATTCACATCCACAAAAAGTTAGACATTTATGATGTGACCAACCAGCTTACTCTCAAACAAAACACCTAGTTATTCACTAAGGAGCAGAGGTTGGGGTTGTGGGTTATTCACAATCCTTTGACAGCATCGAAACCCAGGCCGTGATAACAGATCTCCAACAACAGGGCGTCCACTACAAATACTCTATTTTCCGGACTATGAGACGCACTTAAAATCATTTTTTTCCCCTCAAAACTCAACAGTGCGCCTTATAACTCGGTGTGCCTAATGTACTGAATCATTTTGGTTGTGCTTACATGGTGAAATGATAACTGTGACCAGTAGATGGTAGTCAAACATAAGAGATATGTGTAGACTGCAATGGGACTCATGCAAACAACGCCAACATTTTACGTTCCATTGAAAATATAGAACATTACACACGGCGCTCAAAAATCTATCAAAATGTTTTAGTACGACTTTGGTAAGCTATGAAGCCGCACTGCTTGATAGATTGTACTGTGCTGCAACATACGAGTGTTATTATGGTCCCCACATTTGTGCACGTTACACTGGTACAACTAATATGATGTGGCAAAGACGCTGCAGATGTAAAACTTAACCTACACAACATTTTGATGAAAGAACCATGATTACATGTTATGTAAACCACAAGATAGTGTTTTCAATTTTGAAAAAAAAAAAAAATCACAAGACCCCTTTAATGGGCCCTATAATTCGGTGCGCCTTACATATGAAAAAAGATCAAAAAATAGACCATTCAACGGCAGTGCGTCTTGTAATCCGGTGCACTCTATGGTTTTGAAAATATGGTACATGAAACTCGTATAGGCGATGTATAGTAAGGCAACTGCGACCATCCTCTGCATAAAGATAATTTCCCTTTAACAGAGGATTCTTACAGAGAGATTATATCTACTTATTTCTCCGACACTGCACTTGAGGCGATCTTTCGTAAAATTGACTGGGAGAGTGAAGGAATAAACATAGATGTGAAATATTATACCTCCTATGATTTGCTGATGACATCATCCTAAATGGCTGTAGATGGTCACAAGCTAGATGAAATCCTCAATGAACTTAGCACTGAAAGCAACAAAGTCGGCCTGAATATAAACATGAAGAAGAGCAAAGTAATGTTCAATCAGTTCTGTAGAGCATAGAACATTACATTAAATAGCACTGGAATTGAGAAAGCAGACCACTGTATATATCTAGGACAGCAAATTACGATGGACCACAAATTATTAGATGAGGTCAAAAGAAGGACAAGAGCTGGTTGGAGTGCATTTGGGAACCTCAATGAAATCATTAGAAGCTACATGACTATCTGCCTCATGAGAAAAGTTTTCAGTCAATGTGTATACAACCAGCGATGACATATAGTTCTGACACCCGGGCGATAACAAAGAAAATGGAGCAGAAACTAAAAACCACTCAGCACAGTATGGAGCGCACCATGCTAGGAATACACTCCAATAGATCAGAAACCAGACTAAAGTAGCTGACATAATGTGATCAATCTGAAGAAAGAAATGGAGGTGGGCTCGCAAGAACAATTGATAACAGATTCGGTGCTAAATGGATGGCAACAGCACAGGACAGACATCTTTGGCATAAACTTGGGGAGGTTTTCGCCCTGCAGTGGGCCGATCATGGCTGATTATGATGATGATGATGAATAGTCATTGTAGACATTGGTAAGTTATATATTAATATTTATAATCTATAATTAGATAAATATATAGTTTCCTTTTAGGAAGACACAATTAGATGATGTAAACCAGTGGTCCCCAACCACCGGGCCGTGGCCCGATTGGTACCGGGCCGCAGAATAATTTTTTATCATTTTTTTTTAAAAAAAATAAAAATTTATTAAATCAACATAAAAAACACAATATACACTTACAATTAGTGCGCCAACCACAAAAAGCTCCCTTTTTCATGACAAAAACGTCCCTTTTTTTCAATGAAAAACAAAAAAAAAAAAGAAAAAAAAAAAAAGACCTCCCCCCCCCGGGCCGCGGGACAAATTAGTAAGCGTTGACCGGTCCGCGGATACAAAAAGGTTGGGGACCACTGACGTAATCAGTCAGCTGTTAGTTTAGCGCAGAGAAATAGCTAGCGGAGAAGACTTAATATTTGATTTTTTTGTGTAATTTGTACAAAACGCATACATAAACCTGACACTGTACTTTTAACATTTGTTTTTAATTCATATAACTGCTGTCTTCACCGTTATGTTTATATTTTGTAGTCATATTTTCTGTGATCTTTTATGTTAAGCCAATATAATCTGTTGGTTCTAACGACATGTTAATCAGCTGGATTACTTTTGTCATTATTTTATCGTAATTAATGTAAGTAATCACATTGATGTGGTATCATTAGCACTATTTATGTCGGTGTTTATGTAGGGCTGAACAAAATTCTCTTTCTCAAACCAATTGTTTAAAAAAAAGTTTATTTTCCAGTAAAGTATTTATAAATTGTTTCCATAGAATAACTATTATATATATTAGTATATGTTATGTGATGGTAATTATAATTGAATCGATACTGTTGATGAATTAAAAACTGTCAACGTGAGCTGGTTAACAGGGTTATCTTAGCACTGGGAAATAGCTAGCTAACCATTGACATCTTATAAGTAGACCCAGTATCGAGCGCTACTGGCACTGACGAGATGCGGGGCCCGCCATCTTGGAGTGGTGATCCGCTCCGCTCAGTGCAATTCATTTGGCAGGAGCAATGAACTGTCAGTGCATTTAATTCATCTTACCTCACTTAACCACTGATATTCAAGTTTTTTTTGTCATACGTGTAGCTATGATAAAGGACAAATGTTTTGCCGTGTTTTATAATTCATACATACACACAATCTGGACTTTGGTCCTAAATTTTAACCCTGTTGGCTTTTACAATCTTTATCTTCATCATTTATTTCAACTTTGTTATTCAAGTATGACATTTTTGAATTTAATTAATTTCATTGACAAGCAATTTTATTATGGTCATGCTCTTGTTTGCTAGCGCCTACGATTTCAGTACTATTGAAGATCTTTGCTCTTTTTCAACTCTGTGGTAATATTATTTAAAAAAAAAAAAAAAACTCAACCAATAGTACTTTCATGTTAAATCTTTCTTGTGAAAAATTAATCCCCCGATTCCTATTTTTAACAGTCCGCTCATTTGAGCAGGAAAATGCTGAACACCAGCCCGGCATCTTGTGAATGTGAATTATATTTATATAGCGCTTTTCTCAAGTGACTCAAAGCGCTTTACATAGTGACACCCAATATCTAAGTTACATTTAAACCAGCGTGGGTGGCACTGGGAGCAGGTGGGTAAAGTGTCTTGCCCAAGGACACAACGGCAGTAACTAGGATGGTACAAGCGGGAATCGAACCTGCAACCCTCAAGTTGCTGACACGGCCACTCTACCAACCGAGCTATGCCGCCCTTTGTTTTCTACCTGTCAACTGTCCGTCTAGGCTGCTCGCTAGTTCCTCATCAGCACTTCAAGATGGCGGCCAAATTTATTGCGTCATTGCAGCCAGTGCTGCGTCTACTTATAAGATGTCTATGAAGCTAACCATACCTTGTTAGCCAGTTCCTTGTGTTACATTATATCTATTTTGTACAAAACACATACAAAGTAACACAATGGTAAAGAAACGTGACGTTTTTTTTTAGTACTCACTTTTCAATGTTATGTATGTATTATGTGCTTCAGTCATGCTAAAGTCAATTTATAAATTAATAATAAGTTAATATCATAAGGAAACAGTTTTAATTGTATAATTATATTGGACATGTTGAACCAAGGCAGCACAGTGGAAGAGGGGTTAGTGCATATGCCTCACAAAACAAAGGTCCTGAGTAGTCCTGGGTTCAATCCCGGGCTCTGGATCTTTCTGTGTGGAGTTTGCAGGTTCTCCCCGTGACTGCGTGGGTTCCCTGCGGGATTGGCAACACTAAACTGTCCCTAGTGTGTGAAAGAGAGTGTGAATGTTGTCTGTCTATCTGTGTTGGCCCTGCGATGAGGTGGCGACTTGTCCAGAGTGTACACTGCCTTCCGCCCGTATGCTGCACCCCCCGCAATTCACCAAAAGGGACAAGCGGTAGAAAATGGATGGATGGATGTAGAACCAGCAGGTGCATATTTGGGTAAAATCTTCCACTTCCTGATGATAAAAAGTACACAATAGAGTTGTTGATCAGTTGATCTAAGGACACAAGAAGTGAGTTATTTTGTCTGTGGTTGCTCTCCTTGAACTAAGTGTAGCTTTTACATTTGATGAAATAATTCATAAAGCGCTTAGGGCTTGGAAATGTCCCGTGGCACAGGACTCTACATTGTTAATTACGCTCTTACCACAGAGAGATGTCTCTTAAAGCTACATACACATTTGTATTCCAATGGTGTTCACTGTCAACCGGCAGCATTCACACGCTCCAAATGCAGACTTAATTGCGTCTGGCAGAATCTTAAATAGCAACATTTATTTTACTTTATCCTCTTTAAAAGTACATTCTTAAAAGAATAGTATTCTCAAAAGATAAGGTTGTATTTCTTGGCCAATTTTTTTTTTCCAGAAGTGTTTTTAAAACATTTTTTTTTATTTTTTAGACAAGTTCATAATTTTTCAGCACGGTGGGACAGGCGGTTAGTGCGTGTGCCTTACAAAAAGAAGGTCCTGTGTTTGATCCCCTGGCTAATAATTACAACTTTTCCCCCCAAAATTTTATTTGCCTAAAAATATGAGAATTCCATAAATTATCATGACTTCATTCTGGTAAAATGACATGTTTTAGAAATATTTGACACTTTTCTTGTTATGTTGAAATGTCCATACATCCATTTTCTACCGCTTGTCCCGTTTGGGTACGTGGGGGGCGCTGAAGCCTATCAATTTAATTCAATTAATAAAAATGATTTAATTCTTGTAAAAACTAAAATTGCAAACATTTACAATGTTTTATTAGATATCATTTGATTATATTAAAGTAAATACATTCCTATTAACATGTAGTATTTACGTTTTTTGGTAATTTTTGGCATACGACAGAGCAATAATTTCACAGGCGCATCACAACGTTCTATTTCCTTCAACAACAACTACTAGTAATCATGGCAGACTTCATGAGAGACAACAAATACTTTGGGACAAATGATGATCCCGGACCTTATCTTCTTGAAGCTGAGTGATAAGCAGATTCATCAAGTAGCAGTATTGCTAAGTGCTAAACAAGAAATACATTCTATGAACATAATGAAACCATCTCTTACTGTACGAAGTCTGCTTTCACTGGGATGCCGACTGATGGGATGTTCATATCCTCCCGTTTAGATGAATCAATCATAATCCTCACCCCAAACAAAAATAAAAAAATGAAACGGCACTTATTTTGTGTCTCTCATCAAAGTTGATTACTTTAAAGGTTTTACTGCCACAAACTTCTGTACAAGTGAGACGCATGATTTATCTTCTAGGATTAACTTTGACCAAATCAGAGATCATGCAGTAGCTCGCCGGCTCAATATGTCATAGCTGCATATGCTAGTTTACCTCCGAGATCACAGGGCCCCTAAAGGTAGTTCCTCTGCGTTAGCGCTTATAATAACAACATCGCTAATACTTGGTTAATATTCAAGTCACAAAGTGTTATTGGAGGATTGTTTAGCGGTTTTTAGATGTTTTTTGGAAGGCCATATGGGCGCAATAAAGAACTCCTATTACCTCCATTGTCATTATTGGGGGCTTCACGGTGGCAGAGGGGTTAGTGCGTCTGCCTCACAATACGAAGTTCCAGCAGTCCTGAGTTCAAATCTAGGCCCGGGATCTTTCTGTGTGGAGTTTGCATGTTCTCCCCGTGAATGCGTGGGTTCCCTCTGGGTACTCCGGCTTCTTCCCACTTCCAAAGGACATGCACCTGGGGATAGGTTGATTGGCAACACTAAATTGACCCTAGTGTGTGAATGTGAGTGTGAATGTTGTCTGTCTATCTGTGTTGGCCCTGCGATGAGGTGGTGACTTGTCCAGGGTGTACCCTGCCTTCCGCCCGATTGTAGCTGAGATAGGCGCCAGCGCCCTCCGCGACCCCGAAAGGGAATAAGCGGTAGAAAATGGATGAATGGAAGGGTCATTATTGGGTTTAAAAGCAGTTAAGTTTCCAAAAACTATTTGAAATGTGGACTCGTCAGACCACAGAACACTTTTCCACTTTGCATCAGTGCATCTTAGATGAGCTCAGGTCCAGGGCTCGAGCGGCGTTTCTGGGTGTTGTTGATTAATGGCTTTGGCTTTGCATAGTAGAGTTTTAATTTGCACTTACAGAAGTAGCAACAAACTGTAGTTACTAACAGTGGTTTTCTGAAGCGTTCCTGAGCCCATGTGGTGATATCTTTTACACACTGATGTTAGTTTTTAATACAGTACCGCCTAAGGGATCGAAGGTCACGGCCTTGCTGCTTATATGCGCTGAGTTCTCCAGATTATCTGAACCTTTTAATGATATAACGGATCGTGGATAGTGAAAACCCCAAATTCCGTGCAATAGCTTATTGAGAAATGTTGTTCTTAAACTGTTGGACAATTTGCTCATGCATTTGTTCACAAAGTGGTGAACCTCGCCACATCCTTGTTTGTGAATGACTGAGCATTTCTTGGAAGCTGCTTTTGTACCCAATCATGGCACCAACCTGTTACCAATTAAAGTTAAAATACAATTAGCCTGTTCACCTGTGGGATGTTCCAAGTAAGTGTGTGATGAGCATTCCTCAACATTTTTGCCACTTGTGCCAGCTTTTTTGAAACATGTTGCATGCATCAAATTCCAAATGAGCTAATATTTGCAAAAAATAACAGTTTACCAGTTCGAACATCACATATCTTGTCTTTGCAGTGTATTCATATGAATATAATTTGAAAAAGATTTGAAAATCATTGTATTCTGTTTTTATTTACCATTTACACAATGGGCCAACTTCACTGGTTTTGGGTTTTGTACACGAGGATTGTGAATGAGATGCAAAATGTCCTAAAAAGGGCAGTTCCCCTTTAAGTGTGTAAAATACATAGCGCAATCCCTTTAGCGTGTCTGTCTTCATTAACATATGCTGATCATCCGGGGGAAAATGATTATTTCCATGGCAACAGAGAGGAGTACATGCAAAAACCTCATTTAAATGAGGCGTTCTGCACCACTTTTGCACTTGTTATCAATTATACATGCAGTCTTGGTAGATCACATGCAATGTTATGGTTAGTCCAGCTGTCTTAGTGGTGGACCAACCGGAACATCTCTCGGGTAGCATTAGCATCTTAGCATTATGTAAAAATTAAATGAGTAGACAATGTTTGTTTCAAAATATGTTAGTAGCGTTTGTTAACATAATGTACATTTATGGGCTTCTCTTCGTTAGCTCATGACCACATCACAAATACACATTTACTGTTTTTTGCGTTTTAGAACATCAATCAATGCCAGTGAAATAGCTGCTGAGAAAAGCCCAACGTTTCTGACTTTTAATATCTGCTTGTAGCCATCGCAGATAAGAGCGGCGAGGGTCTGGTACTTGCATATCTCTATGTTGACCATTACTGACGTATGCTTTTTGTGCTATGAATTATTATGCTTTTATACGCGGCATGAAAGGGCAGCGAGGTATTTAAAGTGATTGCTGCCACATGATGATTTTTTGGCGCCAGCATAAAAAAAAAAAGTCTATTGGAACACAAACGACAATATATAAAAGAGCCTCCATCCATCAATTTTCTACCGCTTATTCCCTTTGGGGTTGCGTGGGGGCGCTGGTGCCTATCTCAGCTAAAATCGGGCGGAAGGCAGGGTACACCCTGGACAAGACGCCACCTCATCGCAGGGCATAAAAGAGCCTTTTCTGACCAAAAAATTCAGCTAAAAGCGTCGTGTTAACAAAAAGCTACTCCTTTTTCCCACAGTTGTCAGTAACCCCCGTGAAAAATGGCCAGAGGCTTGCTTGAGATACAATTAGCATTGTGGAGCCTGAGCCGGCGCTCCTGCGGGGGCCACTGTTTTTTATTTGTCACCTGGGACCGCCGCTCAGAGGCCGGGTCACAGCCTCGTCACAGCGGGGAGCCTCGGCATGGCTTGTCGCTGCCGCTCAGGCTGACCCTCAACAGGGCCGCCATTCAAAGCCGCTTGTTAGGAATGTGTCCTGCACCGGCGGGGGGGCTCAACGGAAGTCCGATGTGCTTTAAAGTGAACAGACGGATGAACCGTGAGCGGACAGTGTTGCCTTTCAAAAGTCATTCAAAGACTCCTTTCACCCACACTTTCTAGTTACTTTAACACATCACCCTCTCATTCCCCAATATCATTGTTTGCAATCTGACTTAACTCAATCATGACCAACATTAACGCCTGAAAGAAAAAAACTATTATTAAATCTAAAAGTTAGAATTAGTATATTTTGGTAAATTTGAGATTAAAAAAGATGTGTCAAATGAAAATTCCCACCAAACCGAAACACAAGATTGTTAGTTTTTCTACAAAAATAAAAATGTATCTTGTATAATCCAACTTTATTATGAATTTATTCTCAAATTATTTTGGACTTTTTTTTTTCTGAAATATTTTTTTATTATTAGGCTTAGACAAACTTTATCGATGTCCAACGGGAAACTGTTTGATCACAATAACTTGGTTGCAAGCAAAAAATATAAAACTAACGCTCTCTAAAGCACTAGAAAAGAGGAAACTAAGTACAATACACTATAATAAACAATACCAATATTAGGGGTGTTAAAAACAATAGATTCACATCGGGATCGTCATTCTTATTTATTCCAAATTTGATCAATTCAACTATCAATAATTGATTAAAAAAAAAAAGTTATCAATATTCAGACTTTTTCTTGAAAAAACAACTTAGTTTTCATAAGATTGCGACTTTGTCTCACATATTTAGACTTTCCTTTAGAAAAATCACATTTGAGTAAACAAATTAAAAGGGCTCATTTTTTAATTTCACAATTATCAATGTATTATCTATTATTAAGTTTAATTATACATATTTTGAATGAGATTTTAGTATTTTTACTAGGGCTGTCAAAAATTGAAATATTTAATCCTAATTAATCCTAGTTTGTTAGTTAATTTAGATTTTATTGTGATTAATCGTGGATTAATATAATTTTTCGTCTTAATAAGTGCACCCATTCATCCATCCATCCATTTTCTACTACCTCATCGCAGGGCCAACACAGATTGACGGACAACATTCACATTAAGTGTACCCAAGACCGATCATTTTTTAACTTTTTACTACTATTACCTAGTTTGCTTTAATAAAATTATTTTTTTGTTTTTAAATATGCTTTTTTAAACTGCTCAACACAAAAAGGACAAACATGCTTTTAATGACATTTAAAAAAAAAAAAAGTTTGATGTATTGTATTCTTGCCAATATCTAAAACCAGAGTTGGGCTGATTTTTCTAACTTGGGGAACCGAACGCCATTAGTTTTGAACCACTTGTACAGCATGTGTTGTGGTTGCAAGTTTTACAAGTTCAAAATGGTCATAGATTCAAATGGCAGCATACTGGTTGTTGTTGGGCCTGACATAACTGCTTCTTTTGATGTGATAGGAAATCAAATCAAAATTTTATTTGTTTAGCACATGAAGCACATATCACTAAGTGCTTTTTGTGATATGATTAAATGGATAAAAGCATTGATTTATGGCCTTGTTAGTAGTATTGTTGTGCCTCCACGCTGTTAAATGAATCCCAAGATTATATTTTTCTTTTACAACACAAAAAGTGCGTAAAGCTGTGAGGTAGCCAATGAAATATTCATCACATGTATTATTTAGTGATGGCAGCCTTCATCACCTTCGGGTAGACCAAATATTTTATTTGTTGTTTGCCTTGCTTGCATAATCACCACATATTGCCCCCACACAGTCAGGTGTCATGCTTGTCAAAGGTGCCGTTAAGCACCAAAGAAGTGCCGGGGCGACGCTCGCCAGCCTGCGGTCAGGCCTCAGGGAGCGTGTCGCCGGGTAGACTAAGTCCAATCAGACCATGCAGAATGATTGAAAGGTGGAGGGAGCTGGATGCCCGTCAAGGATAGACTTCCAGTGTTTGTGGCGGGAGAGAGGTGAGCCAGCTCGGGTTCTGGACCGCAGGGCTTGCTGCCTGGCTGAGGAGGAGGAGTCGGAGTCGGGGGTGGGTAGGGGTTTGGGGGCGGGGGGGCTGTTGGCGGCCAGGAGGTTTTTCAAACTTGGAGACTGTAAGTCATTGTAGGCTGGCTTGGGTGGCAAAGATCATGAAGTCCTGGACATTCATCAACCTGCCGAGGAAGGCCGACTCACTGGAGCCGGGGCCCCCCTCCCCCACCCCAGTCCACTGCTCCTTCTGCCTCACAACGGGATCTCGTACGACCGTGGCCAGGCGGCCGCGCCGAGAAGCCAGACACGGACGGATCAGTGTAAATAATCAGGCCTTTGACGCCTCGCCTCGTTACTGAGTGAAAGGAGGGGTGGAAAGGGGAGTCCCAGCGGAAACCAGGGACGGGGTTCATGCCCGGCTCCTGTCTTTTTCAAGATGGAAAGGTCAGAGTCTGACCAAAAAGGAGAACAACAGTGGAAGGCAAATTGTTATTACTTCTGTCTGTGCATTCCTGCATGCAATGGCATGTCTCCACCTACAGGGGGTACTGTCACGCTGAACCCTGCATTCTAATGCACATAACAACTCACAGTACAAAAAGCCTTTAAGCAGTGGCCCTCACACTTTTTTTTACCAAGCAACACTTCGGAAAACAATTGGCTCTCTACCAATGACCAACATTAAAATACAGAAGCGTTGTAGGCCTAAGTATTCATTAAAAACAAGGCATACGTTTTAGTCAACAGAATATTTAATGTTTTTGGCAACATTAGACACAGTTTGAACAGTACGACTGTTTGAATATTTCATTTAGTGATTATTCGGCTTACCACAAAATGGAGCCCCCATACCACTAGAGTCACATGTTGGTTCTTTTGTGTGTGTTCATGTGGAAGTAAATGTTAAGTTGTTTAATAACAAAATGTTTTTTTAATGTAATATTGAACACTGATGATAATGACAACTCTGTTGTCCAGTTTTTATATATTGTCTTCTTACACTTCAGAGTCTCATTTGCAAGTATGCAAGTATTTCAGTTGGTCCTGTGTTTCCCTAGTCAGGAAGTAGTCTTTGCCATTAAGTTGAATGTGCCTGTTGAGCCCTACAAAGTCTTTGTACTGTAAGTATACTACTTATTACACACCAGCTGTTTAATTGTCATATGTACCTTGGTTGCAGTTTTCCTTACCACTATTGGAGGTGAGGAAATCACCATGTGAAATCACCAATGCTAATCACGAGCATGCACACGACATATTGAATGTTAATGAGCATCAGGCGAGGGCATTTTGAAAAGTGGAGCTTCAATCAGAAATACTTGCTTTGTTGGTATTGAAAATTGCAAGATTATTTAGAGACGGCCCGCTATAAATATGCCTGTTTGCCTGCCAAGTGTTTGAGACAGTGCCAAGTCTGCAACTGGACGTGACATCACAGCAGTATAGTTATCGAAATATGGAGCGATTTATTTTTATGTAAGTCGGAACTCGGTGGTACTGACAGATTTTGGTTGGTACCTAAAAAATAATTGAAATCCATCCCTTGTTGAGACTGTTAAAAAGCATAAAATATGCCGTTGACAGTTTCCTTCGCCATTCAATCTAAGGATGAGTAATTATGCTTTGTTTTAGTTTCATACGGTTTTACTATAAAGCGCTCATTTTTTGTAATTTTTTTTTTTTTTACTTGTACCATAGTAAGGAATGTTTTAAAACATATGGGAAGTGACTGCCATCTGCTTTAGTTAGCCATCAATCATTGAATAGTTTTGAATTGAATTTTATTCGGTTTTAATTTAACTTATTTTTACACTTGTAGGACAGTCAAGACTGTTAAGTAAAATGACTGGCCTCCTCTCCAGTGGGTCATCAACTGGTGAGTACCTTGTTTTTTTATAGTTCCATTATAAAGATGCTTTTAATTAGCTAGCTAACAAATACATTAGAGATGTATTGTTGGCTTATACAGGGCAGCACGGTGGGGGAGGGGTTAGTGCGTCTGCCTCACAATACGAAGGTCCTGAGTAGTCCTGGGTTCAATCCCGGGCTCGTGATCTTTCTGTGTGGAGTTTGCATGTCCTCCCCGTGACTGCGTGGGTTCACTCCAGGTACTCCGGCTTCCTCCCAAAGGTTGATTGGCAGCACTAAATTGGCCCTAGTGTGTGAATGTGAGTGTGAATGTTGTCTGTCTATCTGTGTTGGCCCTGCGATGAAGTGGCGACTTGTCCAGGGTGTACCCCGCCTTCCGCCCGATTGTAGCTGACATAGGCACCAGGACCCTAAAGGGAATAAGCGGTAGGAAATGGATGGATGGATGGATGTTGGCTTATACAGTTTTTATGTAATGAACCATAAAACCAACACCTGTGAACTTCTATTTTGCTCTTGGTGGAGATGTTACATTTTCTGAAGCCTGCAGAAAATGTCTGGAAGGTCAACACGGAAGAAGCTCTGCAGCTCTCCGGCGTACCGTAAGTGGAATCACCCACTTCTAACACGGAAAAACGAGACAGTTCTTGTAATAACACGGAGGCTTTTACGGCGCCCTGGTGACCGGCATGCACATACGGCGCACAGGGTTATTAGTAATAATACACCCTTAATGTAAATACAAGTGGTGTGAGTCACGGCTGAAGATGGAGGACGCAGACTCTGGAGTGTCATCAGGGCAGACTGTGATGTTCCCCCCCCCCGCACATTCCTCCTCTTTATGTTTTCCCAGGCTTGGTGGATCCAAACTCGCTGCCATTACTGCCGCACAGGAGAAATGCACACTGATGCTTCAGCTCCATGTTGCCATCCGTTAAGATATTAAAGCTAGGTCTGTGACATTTAAAAGTTAGAGGTGTAATAAAGTTGACGTTGGTGTCTTTAAAAAAGGGAGAGTAAAGAGGGAATGTCAGGGGAACGACACCATACCGGCCCCCCAAGTTCACCTCAAAACTTGGAAGACATACATTTTTGCAGAAAAGTCCTAAAAACACTATGCTCCTGTTTAATGGAGGAACTTGGGTCACTGCACACATATTGGCAGACCCTTGCATTGACATTGTACCCTTACTAACAAACATAGAAACACTGGGGTCTGAACTTGTGATTTACGCAACTGAGGCGTTCCCCAAGGCACCCTTTTAAGTCCTCCCCTATTTCCATTTCTTTGTTCTGTTCAGTTCAGTTTGTTTATTTCAAACATGCATACTATACAATGTAATGCATCACATATGCAGTTGTTGCATTACAGCACGTCCGAAAAGGAGTAGGAAGAAGCTGAGCTTATTTAATCATACCGCTTTTCATATCACAGCAATTTTTTCCCATTTCCTTGTGCTCTGTAACCGAACAGTGAATGAATAATGAATAAATAATAGACCATAGTAAGTAAACAAATATTAAATACATAAATAATCTTTATCTAAAAACTAAATAAATAAATAAAATGTTCGAGATGTTCATCATAATTCTTGTTCTGTGTACTTTGTGAACACTTGTTGTATGAACAGTCTCTTAAACTGAATCATTTTGAAGCTTTGTTTGATTTCTTTGGTTAATCCATTCCAAAATTGAATTGTGTGATGTAATTTATGTAAGTAAGGTGTTGATTGTTTACTTCTCTTTTTTTATCATTTAGGCTATTTAAATGGTGGAGACTTCGGTTAAAAAAAAACATTTTTGCAGCAGAATCTTAAAAATACGAGTGCTTTCACAGAGATGATCTTTTCCTTTTTTTTTTTTTGCAGAAGGTATTTAAACAGCAGAGTGGCCCAGTAACTCTGACAAAATAAAAAGACCAACATTAAACAACCAAGGACGCTGGTTCTCCGGATTAAACAAAATATGAATAAAAATCGAGAAAAAAGTCCATCCGCCCAGTCGTTGCACCTCTGCTGCCCACTGCTAACCTCCCAGGGGGTGATCAATGGTGGATGGGTCAAATGCAGTGAACAAATTTCACCACACCTAGTGTGTGTGACAATCATTTTTACTCTCACTTTTTCATTTCCTGGAAACGTGGCCACAACAACATTTTATAATATCCAGGGTGTACCCCGCCTTCCGCCCGATTGTAGCTGAGATAGGCGCCAGCGCCCCCCGCTACCCCAAAAGGGAATAAACGGTAGAAAATGGATGGATGGCACAGCAGTATTACACGAAATTCGATTTTTTTTAGCACAGAACATTTGTTATGCAAAATAATCATACCGAGAGTGCCAAAGACCTCCTGGTGCAGATGGCTCCTGTGATAGTGTTTACTCACATGTCTCCTCTGTACTCAGCCATGCAATCACTTGTCCATCATAGGCATCGGTCTGTCAGTGGTGACGATGGGTTGCATCTGGGGAAGTTAATTTTTTCTTGCAGCACCGGCTGTGGCTGTACAGCCCTACTCTGGAGTGACAGTCTCTGGTGCAGTTGGCACAGACGTATGGGGAGGGTTCTGACACAGGAGTGGGTGCTGCGTTTCCGCTTTTGTCTCCTCGCCTGCAACCAGGAGATGTGCTTCTCCCCGGCACGGCCGGTTCCTGTGGCAACAGTCTGCCTCCAAACGTCGCTGTATTTTGCAGCTTCCTCCCAATTGTTGTGGTCAATGCCTGCCTGTTTCATGTCACGTTTGCACACGTCCTTGAAACGGAGTCGGGGGCGACTAAGGGGTCTGGAGCCTGTTGATAATTCGCCGTAGAGGAAAGCTCTGGGGAGCCGGCTGGGGTCCATCCTGTGGACACGGCCAAGCCATCTGAGGCGGCGTTGGCTGAGCATGGTGGAAGCTGTTTAGCTGTTTCTCATGTCTGGTGTAGGTGGTCTAGGCCTCACTGCCATACATCAGTGTGCTAATGATGCAGGCTTGATAATTGTATAAAAAATATTTACACCAAGAGTGCCAATGACCTCCTGGTGCATATGACTCCTGTGATAGTGTTTACGCACATGTCTCCTCTGTACTCAGCCATGCAATCATTTCACCATAAAGGTGCATATGTGATTATGGTGTGTGTGTGTGTGTGTGAGTGTCTTTGGTATCTGTATTTGTACATACGTATATGGTAATGGGGATATGGGTCATCTGGGTATTGTTTTTGATTTTGTAAAGCACTTAACGTTGCCTTTCTTTTATGTATGAAAAGCGCTTTATAAATAGTGTGATTGATTGAAAGAGAAGACTGAGCTTCGAACCCAGCTTTTGTCGCTAAAGTCTCCTTCCCACCGACTCTCGTGCCCCCAAGAAGCATCTTCTTCTCTTGTCACTCTTCTGAGAGATAACAAAAGTTTGAGATTTGTACGGTTATTCTACAACAGGATGTTGTAGAGTGTGTGTTAACAGTCCGCTCGCTCATCAGTCTCGCTTCCAAATGTCCTCCCCTGAACCCGTCGTCCGCCTACCCCCTTCAACCGGGCCGGGGGCCCCATGGGATGCTGGCAGTACAAATTTCCGTTGATAGCAATGGCTGCGGCTGACGACACCGCAGCGATCTACTCCACAGATTGACGAGCCCTCAGATGGCCGTTTACTGTACATGGCAGCCACTCTGGAGCCGCCGCACATCTGGAGCCGAGTACGCTGACTGAAAAACGGGGGCCAGCCTTGGCCCCAAACAAGTGTAGCAGAGCAAAACCGACAAAGGGCAGCCGATTCCCCCTCCCACCACCCACACCGTTTTTCCCTGCTCACCCACCCGCCCCCGTCTTCCACAGTCCAGTTCCCAAAGACTTTGTAAAGATTCTGTAAACAAAAAAATGAACGCAGCATTAAGAGACATGCTCCACTTAATGATGTGATAGCGGTGGGAACCTTCTCGCTCCTGATGCCTGAAGTGTGTGTGTGTGTGTGTGCGTGTGTGTGCGTGTGTGTGCGTGTGTGTCACAATTGATCCCTGGAACACATCTCCAGCTTCAAGTCCAACCAAAGAGAAGACCTCTACAGAGATTACTTTTGACATTTTAATTTTTTCTACATTTCCCGGGGATTCCATTTTTATTGCGCTCTGGCCACGATTGGATTTCACGTTTAAAGCGCAAAAAAATGAGAAAACAACAGACGCTCATTACACGAGGTTGAAAAAGAGTTTTGTAAAAGTGACGCTGTGTCCAAAAACAATACTTAAAAAAAAAAAGCGCCGGGTTTCCTGTCGGAGCGACACTCATATTCTGTATTTTGTAATCTCGTCTTTTGCAACTCACCACTGACGTCGTTAAACCCCCCAAATACCCCGCCCCCCTCCAAAAAAAAAAAAAAAAAAAGAGGAAAAGGTCCTTACAAAGCGAGCCAAGTGCTGCAAAAAAGACTGTAAAATGTCAAACATGAGCAGAAAAAGGAGAAGTCAACTGACTTTACTATTCTGGCTTATGAATGTTAATAAACACTACATAAACTGTAATTGATAGGGCTACTAACTCTTTATTGTTCTTCGATTCGATGCTACAAATAATGAAGAAACAAAATAGCTTTGCAATAAGGTACTCTTAATATTAATAAACTGCTTTAACCATTCATGTTTTATAACCCATAACCCTTTTAAGGATGCGTAGTCTTTATGAAAATTAGTTGTCAATACATTTTCTATATTTGAAGTTCGCCCTGCTATCCGAGGAGGCCCCGTTTTGCGTAAAAAAGGCATGTAAAATGTCAAATAATGAATAACAAGGCGCCTTATATGACATTGTTACCGCAAAGGTATTCCTAGCCCCTTCTTGATCGGTCACTGGTATGAATACCATGGCAAATGTCTGCAACATTCTGCTATATGAAAACAGGTGTCCAAAATGTTTTCCAGCGAAACCCGCGTACAAACAATATTGAAGGATGCCGGAGGCCGCTTTGATACTGATGATTAATGATGTGAAAACCGATAGAATGTATCTGAAAAAACATCCACTTTGTTTTAAACAAAGCATTAGTATTAGATCTAATCCTCCCACTTTATTATATTTTTTTATTATTCTTTACTATATTATTATTTTGCCAACTAAGACTTTGCAGGCTTGAGCAAAGTCAAAGTTATTTTGCACACAAGATTATCATGACTGGACACATGGAAATCTACAAACATCCCAGGGATATTCCACTGAAATATTTTGGGGCCACGTTTCCAGAAAGCTAAGGACCAGACTTTTCCCTTCAATGTTAGTCCTATTTTGCAGAATGTCCCCTTTGGTCGACATTACATGTATGCCCATTTATTTTGTCAGAGTTACAGGAGTGAATTTAAGGACCTTTTACAAAAAAGTTGGTCAAAGATCATGTCTATGACAGGGTTGAATAGCCCAATTGATAACAAAAAGAGAGGACCTAAAAAGGAACTTTGAGGAACACCACTAGTATAAGCGAAGAAGTTGAACAAATGACTACTGATTGCATCTGAAGTAAACGAGCTACAGCGTAGTTACACAAATCACATTACGAAAAATAACTGTCAAAAAGGAGAGGATTTGCCCTGTCTACATTAAGCCAGATGACTCCTTAAACGAATAATCATTCGTTACCGTGTCACTGCATACTTGCCAACCTTGAGACCTTGTGCTGGGGGTGGTGCGGGGGGCGTGGTCGGGGGCGGGGAGTGTGGTTAAGAGGGGAGGAGTATATTTACAGCTGTTGTGTGCGCAGTTGCGCACTGCACTTTGTAAAGTAGATGTTATTGTCTTATATGCATGATTGATTGATTGATTGAAACTTTTATTAGTAGATTGCACAGTACAGTACATATTCCGTACAATTGACCACTAAATGGTAACACCCGAGCAAGTTTTTCAACTTGTTTAAGTCGTGGTACAAATATATACTATCAGCATAATACAGTCATCACAAAAGTAAATCATCATAGTATATACAATGAATTATTTACAAATCGGGGTGGGATGAGGAGCTTTGGTTGATATCAGTACTTCAGTCATCAACAATTGCATCAACAGAGAAATGGACATTGAAACAGTGTAGGTCTTACTTAGTAGGATACAGTATGTACAGCGAGCAGAGAACATAGTGAGTTCAGATAGCATAAGAACAAGTATATACATTAGAAACATATTCGATTATTTACATTAGGTTATTTACAATCCGGGAAGATGGGATGTGAATGTAGGAGGATTAGTAAAGGATTTAAGTAGCCTGGAGGTATTGTGGTGCATGTACAGTAGATGGCAGTATTGTCTTGTTTAAGAGTGTCACATGCTGTTTACGGCAGACGAACTGCCTTACGGTAGAGTGGTAGACATAAACGTGACTGCTGTTGTTGTGTGTTGTTACTGCGCTGGGAGGGGGTTAATGAAACTGCCTAACAATAAACCCACATAAGAAACCAAGAACTCGCCCTCGATCATTCTACAGTTATAACGTCATTGGGCAGACACGCTCTGACACATCACTCAGGTCCTCATGGAGCTGGAGGGGGCGTGGCCTCCAGTTCCGCCTGAATTTCGGGAGATTTTCGTGAGAAAATTTGTCCCGGGAGGTTTTCGGGAGAGAAGCTGAATTTCGGGAGTCTCCCGGAAAATCCGGGAGGGTTGGAAAGTATGCGTGTCAGCCACACTAAACCATCGTTTAAGGTTTCCCTCCTTGGATATTATTTTACACGGGTGAGTGCACCGTGTGTTTCTTGAATCTCCGGCTCTTAGCTTTGTATGGACTCATTGATCGTTTACAAACTGAGTTCGGAGAGGAAGTGACGCCACAAAGACTGCTCCCCACACAGGAAGTGACATCAGAAAGAACGCGCCACAAGCAGCTTCATATTAAAACGGTTTCGTAACTCGGAGCTAACCACTGGAAAAATGGAGGCGAGTCATCCATATATTCCTGTGTTTCTCTTTCCGTCTGTACAGACGCTTGTGGAAATCACACATGAATACCTTAAGAGAAAGCGATTGCAGCTATTTCGGATACAACCCGTCTCAGACGGCAAGATAACTTTCAAATGTCCAGGTCAGCTGTGATTCTACTTACCGAAGAACTTTGTCCATTCGTCGAAGGAGAGGCAACAAGAATGCGGGCTCCCATGGATGTGAATTAAAAACAAAACAAAAACAAAAGGCAGTCGAGGAAAGACTAAGGAAAACAGCGAACGCATTTGGACTGGCAAAACAGACTGTATCAGTTATTGTCCGCCATGTATGTCGCGGACTCAACGTCTAGGTCCAGAGTATAGAAAGTCACCGAAAACGAATGGACAACGAAGGTGAAGGCAAAAGAGTGAGGTGTGTCCTGACCAGATATTTAGATCCCTAGTTTGATTGATGTAAAATGTTCTTTATCACATTGTTTACTTTAATTTATCCATTAAAGATTTGATTAATTTATGATGGCTCAGGTGTGATTCACTACAATAGGGCCCCAAGCACACTAGATTCCAGTTAATTGAAATACCACAACACTGGGGTAACTTGAGAGCACCTCAGTTATGTAAAACATGTCTGGATCCCAATCTTCAATGTTTGCTAGCAAGGTTAAAAAGTCAATGCAAGGATTTGCCAAAGTGTTTACAGTGGTCCAAGTTCTTCTATACAACAAGAATACGTTAGTGTTTTTAGTAATTTGCTGAAAAAATGTTTGTCCCTCAAGATTTAAATATAAATCGGGGGCCGGTAGGGTGTCACTCCCAGGCTGGATTTGGCCCCTAGGCTGCCAGTTGACCAGACCTGCCATATAAAGCAAGATTTTTAGCCCAGTTCCATGTTTTCCCTTTGTTTTTAAAATTTAAAGTAAAAAGTGTTTTATTTTGTTGCGAGCCAATAAAGAAAACAGGCTGCGGGCCACAAATGTCCTCCAGGCCCACAGTTTGGACTCCTCTGTAATAACACCCTTAAAACCTTTGTATACATGCGTTGACAAACCCTGATAAGCTGTTAAAAATGGCAACTCTACAAAATGGATATTGAAGGAATTTGGCCTCTCAATAACTCCGACGGTATGCCAAACATTTTAGCAGATCTTCTGAATCGTGTGATGTACAAAATCAGATGATTTTTAATGGGTTATAAAGTGTCAATGTCATTGTTATCAACATACTTAGGGATTTATGAAGCTTTTTTTAAAGAGATGTTGGGCTATGTGAGCTTAAAAGTTAAAACAGACTTGAGCTCTGAGAATGTGCTTAACATCCTGCCGCAGTTTTCCTCTGATCTGCTCCGTCGCTGGGCTCAAACCACTGAGACGGCGTCAGGAGTCTCTGCCGCTCACCATTTTTTAAAAGTGTGTCTGTGGCAATGTGTGTGAGTGTCTGTGTGTGTGTGTGTGTGTGTGGTTTAAAAAAAGTGTCAAGGAATTCATTGTCTGCGCTCCACCTGTTATTATTCTGGTCCCAATCAACCTGCTAGCCAGTCTGGAGCCAGTGGCCATCTGGAAACACTGCTCTGTTTATAAACTTGGCAAGGATCAGCACTCCGGGGCTCTGACCTCCCACACAAATCTGGAAACAATTAGAGCAAGACAGTCTGGCTGATTACCGCGAACGGGCCCAGCGTGGATCCCACTGACGTCTGCGAGGACGCCAAAGCCTTGTTAACAGAAACGGCAACGTCAGTAACACGGACCGAGAACACACACGTCTAACATTAGGTTTTGTATTTACCTCCTTTTGCAGACTGAGAGCTGTGATACAGGAACACACCCACGCAAACAAAACAAAAAAGTATTTATTGATCCTTGCACAATGCCAAGCGGAGCTGTGCTCGGATTCTCCCGTGACCTCTGTCCACGTGTGCCATCAAGAAGAAGAAAAAAAAAAAAGCCACCTTTCGAAAAGACAATAAAAGGAAGAGACTAACTCTTCAGTCGGACGCTTTGTCGTCTTCAACCTTTTCCTTCCACGCCATCGCCCGAGATGACCTTTTCGGGGAAATGCACCGGAAGTGGCAGGATTGGAAAGCGAGTCGATTTAGTTAAAAGGGAGTTCCCCCCTCGCTAAGATGCAGGAAGGTCGTATTGATTTATTTCAAACGTCATCAATCAGCACCGCTCTTGAGCACATTGTGTTTTAAAGTGGATGTACAGAGGGCCAACAGGGGCAAAGTCCAATGGCTTCAAACACCATGAATCACATGGAACTGGAAAATGCCACAAATGAAAAAAAACAATTAGCTAACTTCTTAGTAGTCTGGCTAACTTTCTGTTAGCCTGACTAACTTTCCAGTAGCTTACTAACTTCCCAGTCGCTTTACTAACTTCCTGGAAGCCTGGCTAACTTCCTGGTAGTCCTGCTAACTTCTTAGTAGTCTGGCTAACTTTCTGTTAGCCTGACTAACTTTCCAGTAGCTTACTAACTTCCCAGTCGCTTTACTAACTTCCTGGAAGCCTGGCTAACTTCCTGGTAGTCCTGCTAACTTCTTAGTAGCCTATCTGGCTAACTTCCTAACGGACTGGCTAACTTCCTAGTTGCTTGGCAAACTTCCTAGCAGTCTGGCAAACTTACTATTAGCCAAGTTAGCTTCCTGGCTAACTTCCTACTAGCCTGGCTATAACTTCCCACTAGCCTTGCCAACTTCCCAATAGCTTGGCTAACTTCCTGGCAGCTTTGCAAACTTCCTACATGCCTGGCTAACTTCCTAATACCTCGGCTAACTTCCCAATAGCTTGTCTATAACTTCCCTGGTTCCCTGGCTAATTTCCTACAAGCCTGGTTAACTTTCTATTTGTCTGGCTAACTTCCTGCTAGTCCATTTAGCTTCCTGATCGCCTGGCTAATGTCCTGACAGCCTGGCTAATTTCTTGGTAGCCTGCATAACTTCCTGGTTGCCTGGTTAACTTTCTGTTTGTCTGACTAGCTTTTTAGTAGCCTGGCAGTGACAGTGTAACCCATTTAAGGTTAAGTTTTGCCAAAACTTTTTCAAAAGTCAACCAGAATGAATCGTCAGCACTGATATGCTTTAACGGGTATCGTTTAATACATAGTTTTTAAGGTATATAGGTAGGATTTTGTGGAAAAAATTCCAGCAATGTGAAATTCAAAATGAGTGAAGTGAATTATATTTATATAGCGCTTTTTCTCTAGTGACTCAAAGCGCTTTACATAGTGAAACCCAATATCTAAGTTACAATTAAACCAGTGTGGGTAGCACTGGTAGCAGGTAGGTAAAGTGTCTTGCCCAAGGACACAATGGCAGTGACTAGGATGGCGGAAGTGGGATTCGAACCTGCAACCCTCAAGTTGCTGGCACGGCCGCTCTACCAACCGAGCTATACCACCCCTCAATAACAAATTGATAACTTCCTTTTTCACTTAGATAGCAAGTGAGTATGTTCGAAAATGTGAAACGCTGTGCTTAACTTATTTTTACACCTGTTGGACCCTGGGATAGAATTTTGCTATTCTCTGTATCTTTTTTTTCTAAGATAAAATGGCTTCAAAAGCCAACAATTGTCCCTGAATGGATTATTTTCAGCCCTAAAAGTTGTATAGTGTGGAAAAGAAGGAATTCGTTTTAATTAATGATTATTTTTATAAATAGCCTTGAGATTCTAAGGGTTTAGGCGAAAAGCCTATTTTAGTCATTATCCAAAGTCTCTGCAAAAATGGTCCAATTATTTTTCATTACCTTTTGCACGATTATCTCGTAACACGTCGAGAGAACAGATGGACATGTAAGGAATCTTTAATTGGACGGATTGATGCGACAAAAGTGATTCAGTCCAAGGTCTGATCTGGGATACAAGACATCAAAAGATTCATTAACTACACAAATGTCATATTCAGTTGGATTACGCCTTGATTGTGGTGCTATGGTACAAACGCCACATGTCACGTCCTGCAAACGTCCATGGTCGCCATTCGCTTTGTTGCTGTTTGTCCACCATCACTCATGACCGCCACTTTCCACTCCATTGCACCACATCGTCACCCAGCCCAATGACGACTCCCATGTGTGGAATATTGCGTCTAAAGTGCCGTTTCAATTCCAGCCTTAGAAGCCAATAATGAGGGGAATAATGAATCAAGATGATAATAATGATGGGGAACAATTGCTCGGCCCAGTTCTCTCTCTCTTCTTCCTTTGACGTTTGCGTCTTTTTTTTTTTTTTTTTTTTTACAAGGATCTGTGGTGTTCTGTTGCACAGCGTGTGAATAAAGCCTGACGGTTCTGCTTTTAATAAGCGCAGATTATAGGAAATGGGCCCCAAAGCTCAATAGAACATTTCCAGCTGGAAGTCCGGACTGCGAGCGAGTGGGCGCGCATTTAACAAGGAGTGAGATTGAATGCAGATACGACATTACATGGCACTTCTTCCCCCCCAATCTCCTATTTCTCTTTCATTACTGACGTTGGTGGCCGAGATGCTTCTGTGCATGTTTTCTCACACTCGCTCAGACTGTTTACATAAAAGTGGTTTGTCCTCTTTGTTTTGAAACATGGTCTGTGTTGAGATGACAGCACACATGAATATGCTCTTATCGTTGCATATGAAAAAATAATAAGTAAGGATGGGCATCATTTTAACAGATAATAGTACCAAAAATTTACTTCAAAAGAGGTGCCTAAGCATTGCCCAAACCATTCCTTTAAAAAATTCAAAACATGCACGTATTTGAACAAAAAAAAAAACAATACCTTTTTAGTTTTATGATAATGTGTGACAAGCAAGTGAAAATACTATTAAATTAAATATTTTGGTGATACAATTTAAATAACTAAGTAATACATTAAAAAATTTGGAAAAAAAAAACCCCAAGAAAAGTCATAATGCCCATCCATCCATTTTCTACCGCTAGTCCCTTTTGGAGCCTATCTCAGCTGCATTCGGGCGGTAGGTGGGGTACACCCTGGACAAGTCGCCACCTCATCGCATAAAAATCATAATGATTGCAGCTTTATAGAACATAGAGAATGTGCAAAACACAAGTTATTTGAGTTGTAATGTTTAATGCTCTAAAATTCCGGGTGTTCCTGAAAGCAACGTTGCTCCTTCACTTCCATGGACTAAATTAGTCTGATTTCTCAAATAGTTGTTTTTTTTCGCACTTTCACACCAATGTGTGAAGTCCAAGTGTCCATACGCACTCTAATGCAGGAGTGTCAAATGTAAGGCCCGAACAGGTTTTATCCGGACCGCGTGATGAGTTTGCCAAGTATAATAATTTGCTGTTTATTTTTTCTTTGAACGGAAGAAACTGCTGTTCTAAATGTGTCCACTGGATGTCACAATAGCAATTCTGTTAAGCAAGCAAACGGCCAAGCAAGAGGTACACAGTAAAATGGGACTGTGGCTCTTCCTCCTCGACCCACATGAGACTTAAAACCTGCCGTTTTATGTCTTCTGCTTTGAACACATCGTCATTTGGCACCCTCATTGGCACAAAATGTCTCTGTGTAAGAAGTGTCAAAAGATGGAGCTAACTGTTTTAATGACATTCAGACTTTACTTCAATCAATAACGGAGCAACATCTTCTCATCCGTGGCTCAATAATGCAACATCAACGCCAGAAATGTGTCCCATCAAAAACTGTCCGACCGCCACCCTCTATAATAACTGAAGTTCCGTTGGTGAATTATGGAAACCCACTACAGTTTTTAGTGCTTCAATAGCTAGTCTACTGACAGATATAAGTAAGAACTTTACGCTACTTTATATTAGAAATGGCAACAGAGGAAGATGAATGCAACATAAGAAGGTAGAGAAAAACAAGAAGCTTATGACTCCGGTGTCGACACGGACGACAATGGCGGACTCGCGCACGTTTACTGGCGTCATCTTGTAGTTTACACCTATCTCTTATGTATGACTACCATCTACTGGTCACACTTATCACACCACGTACCAAATAAAATGTATTCGAGGTCGGTAAGCACAACTAGAATTATGCAGTACATTAGATGCACCGGATTGTAAGGCGCACTGTCGATTTTTTGACAAAATGAAAGGATTTTAAGTGCGCCGTATAGTCCGAAAAATACGGTAAATCATATTTATTTGGGTGTGATACACATGTATTTTAAGCTTATACATCTATAGAAATGTTTGTTTTGAAATGGGGAAATGTATAAAAAAACATTGTGTAAGAAATGGGCTTTTTGCTAAAAAGTCAGCATAATGCCAATCACCATTATTTGGCTGTAGTGTATGTTATGCGGATGCTGTACACCAAATGAGTTAATGAATGAATGTTGTTTTAAAATGAAGGAGCCAACTATAATTTCTTTCAGCATTTTTGTGATACAAATTACAAAAAGAACGGGTAGCTGCCAACTTATTCTGCAATGTTAAGCTTGCTATCTGCCAAGCTTGGACTCCCATTCTATTGTACCTTCAAGTAAGTGAAGGACTTGTTTTTTTTTTTTTTAATTCTGTTTTGGCCTCCCAATAATGAAATAAAAAATGTATTAATTTTCGCTCTAATAAGTCCTTTTGGTACGGAGCCCCTAAAGGGACATGTCTTTTTTCCTACAGTATGTCAGTGAACCGGAAGTAAAACAGACACAACGATGGTGAACCGGAAGTGAAGTAGACACAGTGATGGTGAACCGAAAGTGAAACAGACACAGGGATGGAAGAGCGGGACCATAAAACAATTTGATGTTTTCATATTTTAGGCCAATACTAAAATAGAAATCAATAAACTTCTCCCACGGATGATGGGTAGGCGCCTCCATCGCTTTGTCTGTTTCACTTCTGGTTCACCAACGCTGTGTCTGTTTTACTTGCAGTTCACTGACATAGGAAAAAAACCTTTTGCGAGATCTCGCTAAATATTTTTTCACTCCATGTCCCTTAAGGGGCTCCGTACTTTAGTGATAAAGCACACATTTCTAAAAAAAAAAAAAAAAAAAAAAGCATAGGTTCATGGAAAATATCATGTCTTAAAAGGTCAGCTGCTTGTTTGATAATGTCAAGTGACTTATGAATCACTGTCACTTTGCTCACGTGGCATCAATACAGAACTTGGAAATTGCGGCGTGAATCAGTTCTGCCGTGCCGCAATAATCACTTCCTCACACAAGAAAGCCCTTCAAAGCCTCCCAGTATCTTTCCAATGCTCTGTGTTCGTTATTCCCTCTCGGTTATATGAGATTCTAAAATTAGACCGCTGACTACCTGCTTGGGGAATTATAGTGTCTTTGACAGCCGCAGCCTCCCTTCTTTTTGTCCCATGAAATGTATTTAAAAAAAGAGGCAGGTGCTTTGGGCTGCAGAAGACCTCGCTCAAGTGTCCGACCTGCTTGTTTATGTCTCCTTCTACAAAATGTTGCGACACTTGTAACAGGCCTTCGCTGCACCGTTCTGGTCGTACGGCATTGATCTTCCCAACGCCAAGGCGCCTGCTTTGACTAATCTCTCTCCCCTCACGGCTTCCCTCCCTTGCACACAATATGCATTCCAAGGTTGTTGTTTTTTTACAACAGGTGTAATGCAAAATGCCTGAGCAGGTCCACATCATACTGCAGCTCTCCATTTAAAAGATTGTAAAGCTATAGCTTAAGGTCTGCTTGTCCAAAGGAGACGCACAATGGACAGCTGCACCTGTCTGTCTTGCGTCCAGGTGTTCCCTGCAGGTGTCGATGCACTGCAGCAATGCTCCAGATGGTGGCAACAAGCTTTTTTGGCATGCGGTGAACACACCTTCCACACTCAGTGGTTCATAGAAAGTCAAGTGCAACACGTTTTGAGCCTGTTTCTTGTGGTAGTCCCAAAAACCATTACATTTTTTTTTATTACAGAATGTAATTTGTCAAGGAACAATACTACAGAAAAGAAGCTTTGCTTTAAACTAGTCAGTGTACAGCTTGTAAAGCAGTCTAGATTTACAGTCGTCCTTCCCCACTCGGCGCTTTAAATTTTTTTACTCGATCACTGTTTTTCAAAATAGCCTGTTACTAGTCCAAAATATGCATATTTAGGTGCTTTGTTGCCAAAATTAAAAATTTTCAAACATGAAAATGTCTTAACACAGCACATATTCAAACAAGTTGCTGTTTTTTTCACAGGTTAGTGGTTAAGAGCTCTGTGTGTGTGTGTGTGTGTGTGTGTGTGCGTGCGTGCGTGCGTGCGTGCGTGTGTGTGTGTGTGTTTATATAACTGTGCAGTATGTGTTATTTACGTCCTATATGTATTGCAGTACAGTATACAGTACATGCCAAAAGTTTCGACACGCCTTCTCATTCAATGCATTTTATTTATTTTCATCACTATTTACATTGTAGATTGTCACTGAAGGCATCAAAACTATGAATGAACACGTGGAGTTATGTACTTAACAAAAAAGGGTGAAATGAGTGAAAACATGTTTTATATTCTAGTTTCTTCAAAATATCAATGAATGAATCATCCATCCATCCATTTTCTACCGCTTATTCCCTTTTGGGGTCGCGGGGGGCACTGGCGCCTATCTCAGCTACAATCGGGCGGAAGGCGGGGTACACCCTGGACAAGTCGCCACCTCATCGCAGGGCCAACACAGATAGACAGACAACATTCACACTCACTTTCACACACTAGGGCCAATTTAGTGTTGCCAATCAACCTATCCCCAGGTGCATGTCTTTGGAAGTGGGAGGAAGCCGGAGTACCCGGAGGGAACCCACGCATTCACGGGGAGGATATGCAAACTCCACACAGAAAGATCCCGAGCCTGGATTTGAACCCTGGACTGCAGGACCTTCGTATTGTGAGGCAGACGCACTAACCCCTCTGCCACCGTGAAGCCCTGAATGAATCAATCAATGTTTATTTATATAGCCCTAAATCCCAAGTGTCACAAAGGGCTGCACAAGCCACAATGATATCCTCGGTTCAGATCTCATAAATAGCCACCCTTTGCTTGGTTATTTTTTTGCACACTCTTTGCATTCTCCCTGAACTTCAAGAGGTAGTCACCTGAAATGGCTTGGACTTCACAGGTATGCTTGAAGCTCATCGAGAGAATGCCAAGAGTGTGCAAAGCAGTAATCAGTATTTCGAAGTAAGGAGAAAACAAAATATGTTTTCAGTTAATTCACATTTTTATTAAGTACATAACTCCATATGTGTTCAATCATAGTGTTGATGCCTTCAGTGGCAATCTACAATGTAAATAGTCATGAAAATAAAGAAAACTCATTGAATGAGGAGAAGGTGTGTCCAAACTTTTGGCCTGTACTGTACGTCTTATTTTTGTTATTGTGTCGACTTTATTTGGTAAATGAGCTAAAATCGACTATTGTGGTGTTATTTCATGTCTAGAGCAGTGGTTTCTAGAGGGCTGTTTCTCAGCAGTGGTCCCTATCTGCCGCAGCAGTACTCGCGTGTAATACACGTTTTCACCACTTGTGGCAGTAATGATAATATTAAACAAAGAAGAAGTCTGGAGCTAAATTTATAAAGATGTTTCTAAAGCACAACAAATATGTGGTGAAGCTGTATTTTCATTTGCAATTTAATTTTACTGAAAGTTTACAAATGACACAGATATGTTGTATATTATTCATTTTATTTAGCACGACACAATTGTACAAACATTTTTTTTCGTCAGTTACTTGGATATTTGTTATGCAGTATATTTAGTTAATACTTATTTTTATAATCAGACTGATCTAAGTCTAAGAATAAATAGTATAAGTGATTAACACATGGTTTCATATATTTTCACAAAATTGTAACCTGTAAGTAGGTTAGATATAATTATTGAATATGATTGTAATTAGGAGTAAAATTACTAATTCAGTGTTTGTGTGGTCCCCAGACTTCTCTGTCGTGGAAGAGTTGGGTCAAGAGGTTAAGAAGCCCTGGTCTAAAGAGCTCTAAATGTATAAAACAAAAACTAACATATACTTTAAAGGTTGTAAATAGTTTTTTACACTCCACTTATAAAACATATTCGATTCAATAATAACAATTCCTACTTTTCAGGAATTCACTTATTGCGTTTAAAACCAAATAACAATGATAAACAAAGGACGACTGTAGCCATTGTTGTCTCAATTGCACTGCCCATTTCTCCTTGTTTAACCCACCTGGTCCATTAGGCTCCACCCCTTACAACTACAACAACCGTCAACCGGACTTGCATTGCTGCAAAACAAAACACAAATAATTCAGATTTCCAACTGTTTCACTAAATATGGTAGTAGTCTGCTGCTATGCCATGTTGTCAACTCCGGCTGCCACTGACAATGATTTGCCTTTATTAAGCCACTATTTAAATTCACTGCACTTTATAGAGTTGCACTTGGAGTTGTGCTATGCCAAAGTCTATTGATGCGCTAATGCGGCGGTCTTCAACATGGGGTCCGTGACCCCTGGTGGGTCCACAGAGGCACTGCATGGGGGAGTTTTTGTATTCCCCCTGCAATTTTTCAACACATTTAAGTGTCTTTAAATACATATTAACATGGATCTAATACACATTAGTGCGGTTTAGAAATGGTAGTGACATGCCCACCCCTGTACACTTGATGTACCTCGCAGGCTAGAAATAAAAACACTATTTCTATATTCATGTTAGCATTTAAGTTAACCAGAGATTAACACTCAAGGTGCCAGTAGGGGTGTGGGAAAAAATCGATTCGAATTTGAATCGCGATTCTCACGTTGTGCGATTCAGGATCTATTCTAATTTTTTTTTAAATCGATTTTTATTTTTACTTTATTTTTTTTTTAATCAATCCAACAAAACAATTCACAGCAATACCATAATAATGCAATCCAATTTCAAAACCAAACCTGACCGAGCAACACTCAGAACTGCAATAAACAGATCAATTGAAAGGAGACACAAACACGACACAGAACAAACCAGAAGTAGTGAAAAAAAAATGAATATTATCAACAACAGTATCAATATTAAATATAATTTCAGCATAGCAGTGATTAAAAATCCCTCATTGACATTATCATTAGACATTTATAAAAATAAAAAAAAAGAACAATAGCGTCACAGTGGCTTACACTTGCATCGCATCTCATAAGTTTGACAACACACTGTGTCCAATGTTTTCAAAAAGATAAAATAAGTCATATTTTTTGTTCGTTTAATAGTTAAAACAAATTTACATAATTACAATCAGTTGATAAAACATTGTCCTTTACAATTATAAAAGTGTTTTGAAAAAAATCTACTACTTTGCTAGCATGTCAGTAGACTGAGGTAGATCCTGCTATGTGTCCTATGTATTGAATGAATACAGAATCGTTTTGAATCAAAAAATATTGTTTTTGAATCGAGAATCGCATTGAATCGGAAAAAATTGATTTATAATCGAATCGCGGCCCCAAGAATCGATATTGAATCGAATCGTGGGACACCCAAAGATTCGCAGCCCTAGGTGCCAGCTAGCGATTAGTGGCGTTACCCTGTATTATAAGAACTTTTGAGTATTGCACAAAAACAAGGTACCATTTAGGTTCAGTTTAATTTAAAACACAATTTTATACAGGATATATATAAGT
This sequence comes from Nerophis ophidion, assembly GCF_033978795.1. NCBI lineage: Eukaryota > Metazoa > Chordata > Actinopteri > Syngnathiformes > Syngnathidae > Nerophis > Nerophis ophidion. Next base: position 33,800,384 of record NC_084624.1, on the reverse strand, counting down.
AGGAAAGTGGTATGTGAAGGTTTTTCAGCAAAATACTGAAAAGTCAAACATGCGGGGTCCATTATGATAGTTTTATTTTGTAAAAACAAAGTACTAAAAACCAACATATATGTCTAAAGAAAAAACTTTGTGTCAGGTTTGTGTTGTACATTGGTTACGAATGTCACAATTTCAGCTTTCTCATTAAAGTACATCTTTTTGCTTACATTTTTTCTGTTATGCGGTTTGATTTTATTTCGATTATATGCTGTGAGCCAACAAAACTCAAGCTGCGGTCCACACCTTGGAAACTGTGGAAGTATGGGGTCCACGCTACATCTTTCCTTCAGTTTTGGGGTTCTTGGCCTGGACAAACGTATGCAGTAATCTCATTACTATTTACGTTAATGGGTAATGGTGGCGGTAGGGTCAGGATCTGGCGTTGAGGAACTGTATTTTGCTGAGGAGAAACCAGGTTAACGCAACATGAGTAGGCTACATTTTTATTATCAGTATCAGTTGCTTGAAGTGATGAAAAATGTCTTGTAGTGTATCGATCGGCTTTGCTGAAGTAGGACGCAGAAAAGAAATAACAATAATAACAGAGAGCGCACTCGAAAAGGAGTGAGGAAAAAACACTAAGGATGTACACAAGAGGTGTGGAAAAACAGAAATCGCACACAAAAGTTGTGGAGAGAAAACGGTACCCAACACAGCAGCGGCAACGAGAAGCTTGAGTGCAGCCAAAGTGGAGGAGATGAACCCGACAGGAAGGGTGAACCATCAGGACTCTACTGGCGCCGAGCAAATGAATTGGAGAGCTTAAGTCACAGGTGTCAAACTCAAAGCCCAGGGGCCAGGTCTGGCCCGCCGCATCATTTTATATTGCCATTGAAGGCCTGGAAAAAATATGCGTCCATAAGGTACCATCTTTGCTTACTAAATGTAATGTTCTTTCTGTTTGGACAGAAAAAAAATTACTGTTTGCATGAAATTGCTAATTTTTTCACCTTTAATATTAACAAATATTTCAACAAAAATTGTATCGTCTTACTTTAAAGCCATTTTTGGGGTTAAAGTTCAAACAAATGCAGTATATATCTGCTTGAACAATGATTTTCAAATCAAGTTAACCATCAAATTGTTCACTGTAGATTTTAGGGGTTAGATTTATGTTTTTTTAATTTTTATTTTATTTAATTTTTTTTTACAGCATATTAACTTTGAACAGTAAAATTCTGCCGACTATGCGTTTTTTTTTCCATGGTAAAATCTACGCTTTTTATTTTTACCATGTATTACTGTAAACGGAAAAAAGTTGCACATTTTTTGACGGCAAAAAATTGTTTGCCAGAAATGAAAAAAAAATAACAGTGGTACTGTTTTTCCATTTACAGTAGGACGTTTTGAAACCACAGTACATTTTACAGTAATGTTCTGGCCTTTTGTCATGTCTTTATGATCATGTTCTGTTTAGTTATGTTTTGTTTTTGACTCCATTAGTTCTTGTTTTTTCACTCCATTGTTTTGTTTCATGCCTACCAATCAGTTCACCTGTCCTCACGACTCACGCACCTGATTCATTTGAACTCACGCACCTGGTTTCAAGCACCACAGCACTATTTAAGCCTGTAGTTGCCAGGCAGTCACCCTGGCGACATAACCTTCTATCATCCTCTACACACCCTTGCTCCATGCTGATGATCCATGCTCTTCTCTTGTTCCCCGTAAGTGTTATTATTCATGCCATAGTTTGCAAGTTTTTATATCCGTAGTTTATGTTGTAGTATGGTTTTGTTTCATAGCCAAGTTTTTGTACTTCCTCTGTGACCGCCTTTCGTTTGTACCATTTTTCGAATTATTAATTAAAAGATGTCCTTACCTTCATGCCATGTACGTTCCAATCGCTTTGCACCACGGGAAAACAAACCACACCAAAGTCCTATTCTTGACACCACTAAGCTGCAGTAAAAATTCCAGTGAGTAAGTTGCCAGTTTTTACTGTAAAATAAACAGATTTTTGTTTACAGTGTGCATAAAAAAATATATAATCAAATGTATAAGCAAATTCATATATCATTCGATGTGACAAGTGGCAGGCCGTGCGTTTCCTACATAGGCCGTCAGTGATGTCCGACTTCAATGATTACCTCTCAAAATACATTTATGTCACCACATGACCATTGCTGGAGAAATACTATACAGAAACACATTTATGCACTACTGGGCATTGTACAAAACGGGCTATTTTGTAGCTCATTTAAAAAATCAATAAACCCGCATCAGCAATTAAAACATATCTTATGTGGTACTTTCAAAATTAAAATAGCAAAAATAATTTTAAACATGAAAAAAATAAGAAATAAAATATTTGAAGTCACATTTCATCAACAGCTGAGCTAGCTTCCGGGGTTGGACGATATCGTCTTAGTAAGTTCTCTTTAAATATCCTTCTTGAAAAGCCTCGCAAATACATGTTGTCTTGTCTAATCATAAAAGATGCAGACGAGGCGTGTTAGCTGAGTTCTTAAAGTTTACTCCAGAGCATGCTCATCAAAAACATCCCGCTGCCGGCATGTCTACATTAAACAACCTAAGCGGGGCTACTGCATGCTCTTTACTACTGTGGCATGGTGGGTATTGGATTTTCTTATGTTACATGGCTCATAACATCCATTCATTTTCTCCCGCTTATTCCCTTTGGGGTCGCGGGGGGCGCTGGTGCCTATCTCCGCTATAATCGGATGGAAAGCGGGGTACACCCTGGACAAGTCGCCACCTCATCGCAGGGCAGCTCATAACATCAATATATATATCTGCCTTAGGCCAGCTAGAAGGCCTTACTGACAACAACTTGTGATCTGGTTGGCTATTGCAACTGTATCACTGTATGTCCCTGTTCACTTACAGTACACGGACTCTCGCATTGTTGATTCTGAAGGCCTGTGGCAGATTTTGTACAATTCAGTTCAGTTTCAGTTTATTTCAAACATGCATACAATACAATGTAGTGCATACAATTTCAGTTGTTTCAATACGGCACGCCTGAAAAAGAGTAGGAAGAAGCTGTGCTTCTTTAATCCTACCTCTTTTCACACCATAGCAATTTTATCCAAGGTCCTTGTTCTCTGTAACAGAACAGTGAACAATAAATAATAAATAATATACCGTAGTAAGCATACAAATTTCTAAATACATACAAACCCCGTTTCCATATGAGTTGGGAAATTGTGTTAGATGTAAATATAAACGGAATACAATGATTTGCAAATCCTTTTCAACCCATATTCAATTGAATGCACTACAAAGACAAGATATTTGATGTTCAAACTCATAAACTAGATTTTTTTTTTGCAAATAATTAACTTATAATTTCATGGCTGCAAAACCCTCCAAATTTTTTGGGAAGGGGCATGTTCAGCACCGTGTTACATCACCTTTTCTTTTAACAACTCAAACGTTTGGGAACTGAGGAAACTAATTGTTGAAGCTTTGAAAGTGGAATTCTTTCCCATTTTTTTTTTATGTAGAGCTTCAGTTGTTCAACAGTCCGGGGTTTCCGCTGTCGTATTTTACGCTTCATAATGAGCCACACATTTTTGATGGGAGACAGGTCTGGACTGCAGGCGGGCCAGGAAAGTACCCGCACTCTTTTTTTACGAAACCACGCTGTTGTAACACTTGTCTTGCAGAAATAAGCAGGGGCGTCCATGATGACGTTGCTTGGATGTCAACATATGTTGCTCCAAAACCTGTATGGACCTTTCAGCATTAATGGTGCCTTCACAGATGTGTAAGTTACCCATGCCTTGGGCACTAATACACCCCCATACCATCACAGATGCTGGCTTTTGAACTTTGCGCCTATAACAATCCGAATGGTTATTTTCCTCTTTGTTCTGGAGGACACCACATCCTCTGTTTCCAAATATAATTTAAAATGTGGACTCGTCAGACCACACAACACCTTTCCACTTTGCATCAGTCCACATTAGATGAGCTCGAGCCCAGCCGAGCCGACAGCATGTCAGGATATCGTTGACAAATGGGTTTGGCTTTGCATAGCAGAGTTTTAACTTGCACTTGCAGATGTAGCGACCAACTGTAGTTACTGACAGTGGTTTTATGAGGTGTTCCTGAGCCCGTGTGGTGATATCCTTTACACACTGATGTCTGTTTTTGATGCAGTACTGCCTGAGGGATCGAAAGTCCGTAATATCATCGCTTATGTGCAGTGATTTCTCCAAATTCTGTGAACTTTTTGATGATTTTACGGACCGTAGATGGTAAAATCCCTAAATTCCTTGCCATAGCTCGCTGACAAAAGTTCTAAAACTGTTTGACAATTTGCTTACAAAGTGGTGACCCTCACCCCATCCTTGTTTGTGAATTACTCAGCAGTTTATGGAAGCTGCTTTTATACCCAATTATGGCCTTCAACTGTTCCCAATTAGCCTGCACACATGTGGGATGTTCCATATGTGTTTGATGAGCATTCCTCAACTTTATCAGTATTTATTGCCACCTTTCCCAACTTCTTTTTCATGTGTTGCTGGCATCCAATTCTAATTCTTTAGATATTTAGGGAAAGTAAATTAAAAAAATACTTTATTTTTTATTATGACCATGATTTCTGGTTATATTAGGTCAGCAGAGAAGGCCTTGCTGGCCCTGACGGCACACCACTGCTTAACTGCAATGTGGCCCTTGACGAAAACAAGTGTCACACCACTGGCTTAAGTAGTCAGGTGGAAATGGGAATCAGGTATGCGCGTAGCTGGCTACAGAAAGCAGACATCCGAGATCATGACAGTTTGTGAACTGTTTCTGCAATTTTGTTCTATATTTTACTTTCCAGCAAAATATTTATTTCTGCACAGGATTATAACGCATATTCCAAAAAAACATGCTAACATGGTCTTGTTGCACTGGCATGCTCTTGTATTGAGGCATTTTCACTCTTCAGGGTCACTGTAGTTCTTTGGCAACAGAGTTGTAAGTAAAAAAAAAAAAAAAAAAAAATCATTGTGGCAGTCTATTTACATTTTCTCCCAACATGCATTTTGCATCCATTTTTTTCCTCTACTTGTTATCATCCTGTGGTACTGTAATGTCACACTTTTGCCACTCCTTTATGTCCGTGTGACAGATGTAGCAGTCGGACTGAAGGAAGTGAAGGATTGCATCTCAGCAAAGGGGAAGTCAAGACAAGCCTGTTCTTCATTTTGTGGCACCTCACATCTATTTACATGCACATGTAATGTAAGCAGTTGTCAGAGAAGGAAAAAAGGATGGCGGTCATGACGGACAGGAGCTCTTAAAGAGTGTTGCCTGAGATGGGGAGGGGCCTCCGTTATTAACGTCTTTATTCATGCTTGAGCGATGCACAAACCTCCCAGCATGCTTGTAAACAACTAAGCTCGAGGTATCAGTGATGTATCGTTTTAATTTTCTTCCCTCATGGAATGACTCGGAAGACAATATTGTAATATTTTGGACAGAAAGGGTCAAATATGAGAACACGTGCAGAGAGATGTTTGAGATGGAGAGGGGGGGGGTGGGGGGAGGAGAAGGCCCAGAGGGCCAAGAAGGATGTGAGAAGTGGACAAATGAAGCGGGGGTGTTGTGCAGCCAAGCGTGTGCTCGAATGCTGCAGCCAAATCGGCTTCCAGAGCCACAGCGAGGCAGGCAGGACCAGGCGAGCCCGGCGTGCTTGTTATCCGGTCCGAGTCCAAATCGTTCAGCAGAGCACGTTGAGCCAAACTAATCCGCCCGAGTGGCACTCGTGCTCCGTCATGTCCGTTGCGATCCCGCAGTTAGAGTGGCGCCACAGACTAGTGTTGTCCCGATACCAATATTTTGGTACCGGTACCAAAATGATTTCGATACTTTTTGGGACTTCTCTAAATAAATTGGACCACAAAAATGTCACTATTGGCTTCATTTTATCAGAACAATCTTACAGTACATTAAATGTATGTTTCTAATTGCAAGTTTGTCCTTAAATCAAATAGTGAACATAAAAGACAACTTGTTTTTTTAGTAGTAAGTAAACAAAAGGCTCCTAATTTAGCTGCTGACTTACACAGTAACATATTGTCATTTATCATTCTATTATTTTGTCAAAATTATAAGACAAGTGGTAAAAAATTAATTATTAATCTACTTGTTCATTTATTGTTAATGTCTGCTTACTTGGTGGCAGAGGAGTTAGTGAGTCTGCCTCACAATACGAAGGTCCTGCAGTCCTGGGTTCAATCCCAGGCTCGGGATCTTTCTGTGTGGAGTTTGCATGTTCTCCCCGTGAATGCGTGGTTCCCTCCGGGTACTCCGGCTTCCTCCCACTTCCAAATACATGCACCTGGGGATAGGTTGATTGGCAACACTAAATTGGCCCTAGTGTGTGAATGTTGTCTGTCTATCTGTGTTGGCCCTGCGATGAGGTGGCGACTTGTCCAGGGTGTACCCCGCCTTCCGCCCGATTGTAGCTGAGATAGGCACCAGCGCCCCCCGAGACCCCAAAAGGGAATAAGCGGTAGGAATGGATGGATGGATGGGTCTGCTTACTTTCTCTTTATGTTCTATCTACACATCTGTTAAAATGTAATACTCACTTATTCTTCTGTTGTTCGATACTTTACATTAGTTTTGGATGATACCACAAATTTGAGTATCAATCCAATACCAAGTCGTTACAGGATCATACATTGGTCATACTCATAGTCCTCATGTGTCCAGGGACATATTTATTAAGTTCATAAACATAATCTATATTTTTTTTAAATGAAAGAAAATGTTGTGATGCCAAAAAATATTGATGTAATCATAGCGGTATCGACTACACACGTTCCTGTACCTGGTATCATTACAGTGGATGTCAGGTATAGATCCACCCATGGAGTTTGTTTACATTTTGACGCCGGTGAGCTACGGTGTGTAGTGAAGCATGTTTAGCTAATCCTCGTCCTGCAGAGGTGATACTTGTAAGAAACGTACTCTATTTTTTGCCATGGAGGCGAGGATTAGTAATTTAGAAGTAGCTAAAACACTGCCGACTGGGGCTGGACTTTAGCCGCTAGTTAGCTTGCCATGTCTTAAAGCAACTCTTACGGTGAGCATTTCAGTGTTATAGCTTCACCTTTATCGTTACTTTTTAGGGCAAATTGCGTCTGTTCTCCCTTTTCTGTCCACACACTGTGTCTGCTTGTAAGTACTCTGTGATTGTGCACTGCCGAACATGCTCCTCTGATCGTAAACCAGCAATGACACAACGTGTCAACGGCGGGGGAACGAGGGGGTGGCAGACTGGTACTTTTCAGAGGCGGTATAGTACCGAATTTGATTCATTAGTATCGCGGTACTATACTAATAGCGGTATACCGTACAACCCTACCTCAGACCCTCTGCCATCTTATTCAGTGGACTATGAACCATCAACTTTATTGCTTAAGACTATGTAGTGAGGCGCACAGGCAAATCAGTGATGGATGTTTCAATTAAAGAAAGGCAAAGAGGGGGAAAGGTTAGCGGCTAACTGCTGGGCTGGGTATTATCTTTGGGAGTCTTTTCTCGTTAATGAAGTTGGATGAGGGTTGAATAAAGTTCCCTCGGCCTGGGGGAAAGATAGTCATCAAAAGCAAGCATATTTGGGAGGACCTGACTTAACTTATATTTCAGGGGGGGAAAAAAAAACTCATGGATGTTTCAATTGTTTTTTTTTTTTTTTTTTCTTGCAGTAAGCCAGCTGGCGATGCACCGTGCCAAGGAAGCAGGTGTTGCAGATTTGAGTGGCAGGAGCTGATCTATGCAGCTCGAGTGGACCTGGGAAAAAAAAATAAAAAAATCAATGCAATTTTTATTAGATGGTGCTGAAGCGGAACGAGCACTTGTGCAGTGAACGTGTCATCTTATAGCTCGTACGAATAGGACATAAGTGGAGACATGTTCGTAGTCCCAGTCAAAACATGCAGCTTTACATGCAGTGTTGTGATGATGTTACATTAGTCACACAGTCTAATGAGATCTGAAAACCAGCCTTTCCAAAAATACTTCTGAGTTTCTAATGGTTGTATTGACTTCATAGACCAAAAAAAGGATATCATAGCAAGAATTTTACTGTTTTGTCGCCAACTTAAGAGTACTCAGAATAAACTGGTTCCCATCACCATTCCCTTGGTTCAAAGCAAGAACACTATTGGTTTTGAATCACATCCAAAACTAGACGACTGAGGTGTTTGTGTGTTCACTGTACGAATCATGAACTTGTTAAAGGGGAACTGCACTTTTTTTTTTTTTTTTTTGCTTGTCGTTCACAATCATGAGAGAAAATAAAATAGAATAGAAAGTAATTTATTGATCCCTGGGGGAAATTCAGCACCACAGTTCGCTCGCAATAGACAATAATAATAATAAATAATAAAATGTATATTATATAAATATATTCTACATATTTTATACATTTAAGTACAGTCAAAAGGAACATATGCATTATACAGGCTGATGGCTGTCGGTATAAAGGACCTCCTGCATCGTTCCGTGTTGCATTTTGGGAGTCTGGGCCTTCCACTGAACGTGCTCATTCTCTCCGCAAGGTGCGAGTGTAGTGGGTGGGAGGTGTTGTCCATAATGGCTAGGAGTTTTGCCAGACTTCTCATCTCCGACACCACCGCCAGATAGTCCAGCTACACTCCCACCACGTTCCTGGCCTTCTTTACCATCTTGTCCAGTCTGTTTGCGTCCCTCATTCTCAGCCCGCTGCCCCAGCAAGCCACGGCGTTCAAGAAGTCGCCCGCCACCACCGACTCGTAGAACATCTTCAACATCTTTGTACAGACGTTGAAGGATCCTAGCCTCCTAAGGAAGTAGAGGCTGCTCCGTCCCTTCATTGTAGAGGGCCTCAGCGTGTTTAGACCCATTCAGCTTGTTGTCCATGTGTACACCGAAGTACCGAGAAAAGGAACCATTTCTTTTTTTTTTTATATAATTTTTTTAAAATGATAAACGATGCGGTTAATAGTAGTCACCATTGTAGCCTTCAAAACTCTCTAAAACAACTTCAAAACTCTCCATCAACGTTCTATATACACACTGCAAGTCTATATATAATGTAGGAACTGCCATGATCCGTGGTCTGCATCATGTTTTCATTATGTTCTGTTAGTTTGACTCCCTTAGTTCCTGTTTTTTGTGCACTCTTGTTTGTTTTGGTTGCCATGGTTGCGTATGATTTCCTCCTGCCGCTGGTGTTCGGGACGCTCACTTGGCTCTAATCCAGAGACACTATTTAAGCCTGCCTTTGCCAGTCAGTCGGCCTGGCGTCATTCTTCGGTTTATGTCTGATTCCAAGTTTATGCCAAGTGTTCGCCTTATGCCTTGTATACGTAAGTTTTTGTTTGTTCATGCCACAGCTAGTAAGTTTTCCTTGTCATATTTTATGCCAAGTGTTAGGTTAGCACCAAGTGCGGTCAACGCGTTGTGCCTTCGCCTTGTTTTCTGTTTTTTGTAGTACTTTGAGTTTTGAGAAGATTAGTAAATATGTTCCTACCTGCACACCTCGTCCGGAATAGTCTGTTGCATCCCGGGGGAACAAACCTCGCAGTAAGCCACGAAAATCCTGCTTTGATAGTAACAGACATGTTCATAACAATATGTAATATGTTCCATACTTATCGTATTTTTATCATTTTAATCATTGCCAGAGCTAATTCTGCGGCACATTTATTTCCATAGCAGCACACTTCTGGCAAGAAATGTGTTTCTACTTCCGTAAACAAACATGAGTGTGTTTTTTATGGCAGACTTGGTAATAGACAGTGAAGACGACTATTTTTGGATAAATTAAGATTTACAACCTTATCTTTTTGAAGCTGAAAATACGGAGGATGAACTACTGCTTGTAGATGTGAGCATGAAGGATTGGTGACACGTTGGAGCAGACAGAGAGTGAGGTGAAAATGTGGAAGTAGTGTCAAAGCGCTTTGAGTACCTTGAAGGTAGAAAAGCTGTATACAAGTACAACCAATTTTTTTTATCATTTATCTCTTTCCGTAGCTAGTTTTTACGGCCAATACCAAAGCATGCTGATGTGTTACTATGCTAGAAAAATGGTGTTCGCTCTTTCAATGATGATGTCGCTACAGTTTGGTTATTATACAGGTTACGGAACGTAAATTAAGTATTTACGTTTTTTAATGCATTTAAAAAAAAGTATTTTTAGGTAGAATCGATTGCTGTCTTTTGTTGTATTGCTAGTCACAGAGAATGACCTGATATTTACATGTTAGACTTGAAAAAAAAAAAAAGCTTTTGTCTTGTCTCTAATAATTGTGAACGATAGCAAAATTTCTAAAAAAAAGTGCAGTTCCCTTTTAACGACACTATTTGGTTTGACACGTGATTTGACGTGTGCATGTCCTGTCCGATCCTACCGTAGCGTGGGACAATAAATAGCAATAGGCAATGGATGAAGAAAAAGGTATATTGAATGGAAAGTACAAAGCCCTGGCAGGTTGCTCTCTTGACAAGATCAACATTTTTCCCATCTACTGTCTGCTTGTATTTAGTTATCACCCAATTAAATCCAGTCTCAAATAACCCTTGCTCGCTGCCAGGTGTGTGTGCGTGCGTGTGTGTAAACTAGTTTTTGTGTTGAGCTGTTTAAAAAAAGCATCATGTTTAATTAACAATCATTTGCATAAGTAAGCAAATTGTCCAGTCGTATGATGATGGCTAAAATTAAAAACTTGAAAAGGATCTGTTGATGGTATAATAAAACCGAGATTAATTGTGATGAGAATCAGCGCCTTCAAATCAGAGTCCATGGTTCTTGTGTCGGAAAAGGTTGGAATGCTATCTCAGGGTTGGGGAGGAAACCTTTCCCCAAGTGTAGGATTTCAAGTACCTCGGGGTCTTGTTCACGAGTAAGGGAAGAGTGGATCGTGAGATCGAGAGGTGGATCGGTGCGGTGATTACAGTGGTGCGGACCTTGTATCGGTCCATCGTGATAAAAAAGGAGCCAAGCCATAAAGCAAAGCTCGATCTACGTCCTCATTCTCACCTATTGGTCATGATCTTTGGGTAATGATTGAAAGGACAAGAAAAATGAGTTTCCTCCGTCAGGTGGTGGGGCGCTCCCTTAGAGAGCGGCTGAGAAGCTTTGTCGTCATCCAGGAGGAGCTTAAAGTAAAGCCACTGCTCCTCCACATCGAGAGGAGCCAAAAGTGAAGTGGTCCGAATGCCTCCCTAGGGGTGTGTTTAGGTTGCGTCTGACCGGTTGAAGACCACAGGGAAGACCAGGACACGGTGGAGAGACTATGCCTTCCAGCTGGCCCGGGAACGCCTCTGGGTCACAGAGTAGTCCGGGCTTCTCTGAGACCCAACTTGGGATAAGCAGAAGAAAATGGATGGATGGATGAATAATTGTGATTAATCACAAATTAACTAAAACCCGTCATGAATACATTTTGAACACAGTTATTTAATATTTCAGCAAGCGCCAACTAAACTTCTTTTAAAGGCTAGCTAATGAAATATAATATGGATTTATTGTGTGGTGGCAGTTGGCTTTAGTTTTATTAAAAATAAGTAAATCACAACCCTTGACACCCAAGGTTTTAAATCAGGGACGTCAAACGTACGGCCCGAGGGCTGGATCAGGCCCGGGAAAAGGTTTTATCTCACCTGCGGGATGAGTTTGCTAAGTATAAAAGTTAACCTGAAATTTTTGAATGAAAGAAACAGCTGTTTGAAATGTGTTCACTTGATGTCGCAATTGCAATTTTTTGTATCGTTGTAGATGATGCTACATATGTACAAAATGAACCACATGATGTTAGTACATCAATCGAGGAAAATTATCAAACTACTTAGATAACATCCTGTAATTTGATTTTGAAATTTTTTTTTATCTTGATAGATTGAAAATTAACACCAATGAGTTGACTGATGAACATTGTCACATCATTTATTCAGAAGATATAAATAACAACAAAAAAAGAGAAAAAACTATTAACCGCCACATGTAAGCGTGGAAAAAACCCCAACAACATTATGATTCGTACATTTTCAGAATGTGCTTGTTCTATTTTTAAGCAAAGACAACTATCTGAAGTTGTCTTTATTTTTAAGTTATCGTGCCATGATTTTACCAGTCCGGACCACTTGGGAGTAGACTTTTGTTCATGTGGCCCCCGAACTGAAATTAGTTTGACACCCCTGCTTTAAACCCTAAAATAAAAAAAAGTAACCATATACTGTAATTTACATGTTTTCTACTTTAAACTGCCTTTGTTTTTGTTCTTTTCCATTACTTGCTTCCTTTTTACATTACTTACTACTTTTTACTTGTTGACGTACCATGCTTGCTTCCTTAATAGCCACCAGCATACGCAGTTGTTCAAACTTTCGTGTTGCTATTAGGTTGATAATGATATTCCTATCGCCTTTTTCACCATTTGGGGTCGATTGCAGTTAGGTTGTAGTTTAAATGGTTCATTTTGATTTTGATTGGCAAATATCTTATTTTTTCCTCATCAGTCCTCCACCAAACACAAGGCCTACAGCGGATAGATCGCTACTTTCAGTGGTAGATCAGGAACCCTCTTGCTATTTAAGGATGCATGCTGGCAGGAGTCAAAGGTTGACATTTTGAAGTTAAAGTTAAAGTACCAATGATTGTTTCACCATACAGTACTTTTAGACCCCGTTTACATTAAGCCAGATAACTCCATTTCGGCGCACTAAACCATCGTTTAAGGTTACCCTCCTTGGATAATTTTTTTACACGGGTAAGTGTGCCATGTATTTCTTGAAGCTTTGGCTCTTAGCTAGGTATGGACTCATTGATCGTTTACAAACTGAGTTCAGAGAGGAAGTGACGCCAGAAGGACCACGCCCCACACTGGAAGTGACGTCAGAAAGAACGTGCCACAGCCAGCTTCATAATAAAGCGGTTTCATAACTCGGAGCTAACCACTGGAAATATGGAGGCGAGTCATCCAGACATGCCTGTGTTTCTCCTTCCGTCTGTACTAATGCTAGTGGAAATCACAAATGAATACCTTAAGAGAAAGTAAATGCAGCTATTTCAGATACAACACTTCTCAGACGACAAGAGAACAGTCAAATGTCAAGGTCAGCTGTGAGTCTACTTACCAAAAAACATCCATTTGTCGAAGGAGAGACAACGAGAATGCGGGCTCCCGTAGATGTGATTAAAAAAAAAAAAAAAGGTAGCGTGTGCTTTGTATTACCTGGCCGTCGTGGGAAAACTACGGAAAACGCTGAATGCTTTTGGACTGGCAAAGCAGACTGTATCAGTTATTGTCCTAATGTAAGTCGCCGACTCAACGTCTAGGTCCAGAGTATATAAAGTCACCAAAAACGAATGGAAAATGAAGGTGAAGGCAAAAGAGTGAGGAATGTCCCGACCAGATATCTAGATCCCTAGATTGATTGATGTAAAATGTTCTTTATCACATTGTTTACTTTCACATGTCCATTAAAGATTTGATTAATTTATAATGGCTCAGGTGTGATTCACTACAATAGGGCCCCACAGCACACTGGATTCCAGTAATTGAAGTACCACAACACTGGATATTGTTCAGATAAGTTAAATTCAAGAACTTGTACACAAAGCAACACTAGAGGTGACTATGACGTGCGCATTTTCCACACATGCGTACTAGGTCGTGTTGCGCCGGCGGACGGAGGGACGTAAGGCGTTCTTAAACGACCATTGTGTGTGTGGACAAGGATAAGGTTAGGTTAGATTTACCCTGGATAACCTTAGCCGGTTTAGTGTAGAAGGGGCCTTAGAGTAAGTGGGGTTGTGTTGTCTTGAGTCAGAGCAAGAACACTCAAATACTGATGATCGCTGTCTTCCAACAGGTGGGGCAAAAAAGCCAACACCAGCTCCTGAGGTATTTTACTAAAACACTAATTGCCTGTTTCAACTTGTCGTCCTCGTCGAGATTCAGGAATGTTGGTCTTTTCTAGCTGTGCTCAGGGGGGTGCCGCCGACGCGCTCGCCGCCAGTCTATCATTACGACAAAATAGATGCAGGAAACGAGCGCGCAAGCACATACGAGAGCACTTTGACAACATCACAGTGTCCACGTCAAGACCACTTGTCAGTCTCCGCGGCGAGAAAATTGCGAGTTGATATTACGGAGAGGTGGAAATCTCCATTGGAAAGCAGGGAAGTCGTCCGGGCGCCGTATAAATTATGGATGCCTGTGGATGTTGTGTCAACATTCATTCGCTGTATTCCACAGCACGCCGGGGTGCACTCATGGAAATGTTTGCCTCTCCTCGCACACGAGCGCTCCATCAGGTGCGGAACCGAAGCATTGGGATGACGCTCACACCTGCGGCCAGCGGCTCCCCAGCTCCAATGATCAATGAGACTATGAGATGAAAAGGAGAAGCGCCTTGTTGCAGCTCACAAAGTGATTGGAATCAATGTGAGGAGTGAACTGCGCCGCAAAATGTCGACAATTAAATTCTTGCCGGCTGATCTTTCTCAGAAGTTGAGACAAACTTTTTGGCAAATGTACTGAAAGCTTCTTCTTTCTTTCTTGCACTGCCCATCAAACCCCCATAGCAGTGACAACATATATATTCATAAAAAAGAGAAATAGTTCAGCATTTACTCCAAAAAAACAAGCAGAATGTTTATGCTTTTCAAACAAACCCAGGATAATTTAAAGCAACAGTATGTAAAAAATATATATATATATATTGGACTTGCTAACCATGTCTTAAAGACCTATTGAAATGAGATTTTCTTATTCAAACGGGGATAGCAGGTCCATTTTATGTGTCATACTTGATCATTTTGCGATATTGCCATATTTTTGCTGAAAGGATTTAGTAGAGAACATCGATGATAAAGTTTGCAACTTTTGGTGCTGATAAAAAACCTCGCCTTTACCGGAAGTCGCAGACGATGACGTCACAAGGTTGAGGGCTCCTCACATTGTTTTTAATGGGAGCCTCCAGCAGCAAGAGCTATTCGGACCGAGAAAACGACAATTTCCCCATTAATTTGAGCGAGGACAAAAGATGCGTGGATGATGATATTGATAGCTAAAGACTAGAAAAAAATAAAATATAAAATAAAAAGCGACGGCTCCGGGCGGCGGCAGTGTAAGCGTTTCAGATGTAATTAGACACATTTACTAGGATAATTCTGGAAGATCCCCTATCTTCTGATTGTTTTAATAGTGTTTTACTGAAATTGTAAAGACATATCTCGAGGTCAGATGGCTGCGGTGAACACGCCAGTGTCTCAGAGAGAAGCCGAGGAGCCAAGCTCACAGCTGCCTTTTAAACAGCTACTGCAGGAGGACAAATAATCCAATGATGTCTCCGGTAAGATATAGATCACAATTTTCCCATCCAAAAACATGCTGGTTGACGTAGAGAAACATGTTCGATTGACCGCTCTGTGTTAAAAACAAAGAAACACCGGCTGTGTCTCGGTGCTAAAGACAGCTGCAATACACCGCTTTCAACCAACAGCATTCTTTTTTATAGTCTCCATTATTAATTGAAAAAAATTGCAAAAGATTCAGCAACACAGATGTCCAAATTACTGTGTAATTATGCGATGGAAAGAGATGACTTTTAGCCGTAACTGGTGCTGAGCTAATATTTCCTGACAGTCTGTGACTTCACGCGCACGCGTCATCATTCCGCGACGTTTTCAACAGGACACCTCGCGGGAAATTTTAAATTGCAATTTAGTAAACTAAACCGGCCGTATTGGCATGTGTTGCAATGATAATATTAAATCATTGATATATAAACTATCAGACTGCGTGGTCGGTAGTAGTGGGTTTCAGTAGGCTTTTAAAACTGGCTTTTAATTTTCTCCCTTAGTGATGCCACGTTAACCGTTTCAATTGTCCTGACATTTTAGGTGGACCAGCCAGGTCACCATGTTGCAATACTCTCCAAACTTGTGAGGAGTGCCTATACAACGTTTTCCATACTCTAAAATGAAAGTTATTTCAAAACACCATGCTAATACATGGAAGTTTTGTTAGCATTCAGGAAAAATTACAACTGTCAACTCTCCTGTTTTCCCCAGGAAATCCTGCATTTCTTCCTGCTTTCCCCAGCGTCCGTCATTTTAATTTATTTGAAGAATAAAAATCGTCTTGGGCACTGCTGAAGCACAATAGCTTGGTCTGTGCCACACACTCTAAGGCCCCATCTACACCAACACGGCTAAGGTTATCCAGTGTGAATCCCACCTAACTTTATCCTTGTCCACACACACAATGGTCGTTTAAGACCCCCAGGCCCCTCTGTCCGCCGGCGCAATGCGACCTTAAACGCATGCTCAGAAAATGGGCACGTCATATTCACCTCCAATATTGGTTTGTGTACATTCATCCATCAATTTTCTACCGCTTGTCCTATTTGGATTCGCGAGGGGTCGCTGGAGCCTATCTCAGCTGCATTTTGGCAGAAGGCGGAGTACACTCTGGACAAGTTGCCACCTCATTCATTACAACAAGCTTAAACGTCAACACTGAACGCGCACACAAACACACGTGTTTGTGAATTGATTACCATGAATTGATTAACGTGGACCCCGACTTAAACAAGTTGAAAAACTTATTCGGGTGTTACCATTTAGTAGTCAATTGTACGGAATATGTACTTTACTGTGCAATCTACTAATAAAAGTTTCAATCAATCAATCAATCAAACGTCTCGTTGGTGTGCTCAAAAACTAACAAAGAAAATAATTTTACCTTGTGTCTGGGAATATGTGTGATATAGTTGAACATTCTGGGACTTTCCGAGTGTTTATGGCTTCACATAGTCACCACCAGCATTAGTACAAACTAGCAATGTAAGGCGATCCCTCATTAGATCGTGTCCAAGCAGCGCCTTCTCTTTCGCTTTAATAAATGTCGGCTGTGGCATCCTTTTCGGTCTCATTACAATTAAAAACTTGGAAAGCCCAAGGCTAACTACATAGCTAAAATGCTAGTTCGGTGGTTGTCCAGCCACCTGAAGCTACACAGCTGGACTGTTAGTTTGGACACATTTAAAGCATTTTTGATCACACAAAGTGATCTCTAAGACCGACTGGCACAGCTATGACCATTGCAAGATACGACAACTGTAGAAATAAACTCCTTAGCAGTGCCGTTAGCTTCGAAGCTCTTCGAAATGGCTGCGATTACAGGAAGTTATGTCATCAAAAATTCCACAGGGCTTCCTGTGGCAAACAAAATTATGAATGGATGAATAAATAAATGAAACGTTGGCACGCCGAGACATGATTGGCACACAGAAGCATATTTGGTGCAATGTAAACGTTTGCAATCCGAAAATAATGCAAATAGAGGCGTTTGTGAATCAAGATGCCAATGTACTAGTTGTTTGTTTAGTTATTGTGTACAATTGACTTTGTTTTGCTCAACCAATTGTATGTAGTAAAAGAAAATAAGGAACTATTTTAAATATTGTGCTGATATTGTTAACTGGTCGATACCACTCTGCACTGAAAAATGTTGAAGTCAATACATGTGATCTTGATCAGTGTTGGTATCGGCTGATCTCTCTCAAGGACAGTGGCGGGCCATGCCTTTCCCACCTAGGCCTTCAGTGATGTCTGACTTCAGAGATTACGTCTCAAAATATCGTACTTGATGTCACCACATGACTATTGCTGAAGAAATACTATACAGACGCACATTTACGCATTACTGGGCATTGTTCAAAACGAGTTATTTTCCGACGCATTTAAAAATCAATAAACCCGCATCAGCAATTAAAACGTATTCTATGTGGTACTGTCAAAATTAAAATTTCCAAAAACATTTTAAACGTGAAAAAATAAAGAAATAAAATATCTGGACTCACATTTCACCGACAGCTGAGCTAGCTTCCGGAGTTGGTCGAGGTTGTCTCACAAGATGTAGTTTCTCCTTAAATATCCTTCTTGAAAATGGCCTTGCAAATACATGTGTTGTCTTGTGTTATCATAAAAGATGCACACTAGGCATGTTGGTTGAGTTCTTAAAGTTTATTCCACAGTGTGCTCATTAAAAACATCCCGCTGCCGGCATGTCTACATTCAACAACGTAAACGGGACTACTGCATGCTCTTTACTACTGTGGCATGCTGGGTAATGGAGTTCCTAGGTTTCCTACCTCAGTGGTTCTCAACCTTCTTTCAGTGATGTACCCCCTGTGAACATATTTTTAGTTCAAGTACCCTGTAATCAGAGCAAAGCATTGTTGGTTGAAAAAAAAATAGACAAAGAAGTAAAATACAGCACTATGTCATCAGTTTCTGATTGATTAAATTATATAATATTGCTCATTTGTAGTGGTCTTGAACTATTTGGAAAAAAATATATAAAAATAACTAAAAACTTATTGAAAAATAAACAAGTGATTCAATTATAAATAAAGATTTCTACAAATAGAAATAATCATAAACTTAAAGTGTCCTCTTTGGGGATTGTAATTGAGATTCATCTGGATTCATGAACTTAATTCGAAACATTTCTTCACAAATCACAAATCTTGAATTTAACATCAATATTTATGGAACATGTCCACAAAAAAATCTAGCTGTCAACACTGAATATTGCATTCTTGCATTTGTTTTCACAGCTTTTGAACTTACACTCATATTTTCTTGAAGTATTATTCATCCATCCATTTCCTACCGCTTATTCTCTTTGGGGGCGCTGGTGCCTATCTCAGCTACAATCAGGCGGAAGGCAGAGTACACCCTGGACAAGTTGCCACCTCATCGCAGGGCCAACATAGATAGACAGACAACATTCACACTCACATTCACACACTAGGGCCAATTTAGTGTTGCCAATCAACCTATCCCAAGGTGCATGTCTTTGGAAGTGGGAGGAAGCCGGAGTACCGGGAGGGAACCCACGCATTCACGGGGAGAATATGCAAACTCCACACAGAAAGATCCCGATTGAACCCCAGACTACTCAGGACCTTCGTATTGTGAGGCAGATGCACTAACCCATCTGCCACTAACCATCTGACCAAGTATTATTCAATAAATATGTTTATAAAGGATTTTTGAGTTGTTGCTATTTTTAGAATATTTAAAAAAAAATCTCACGTACCCCTTGGCATACCTTCAAGTACCCCCAGGGGTATGCGTACCCCCATTTGAGAACCTTTGACCTAGCTCATAACATCACTATATATATCTGCCTTAGGCCAGCTAGAAGGCCTTACTGACAATGTAGCTGCTGACTGAAGCACATTGTATAAATGTTATATAATTTCCTAGTTGGTTCTAATAAATAAATACAATGTATAAATATTCAGTTCATATTTACATATAATGTGATTAAAATTTGATTTTATCTGGTAATTTCATGCAAGTATTAACTTTATTTTTGTTACAAAACCCATGTAAATTGGAGAGGAACATATTTTGTTTCCGGTTTGGTCACATTGTTGGGGGGACAATTAATATGTGACGGAAAAAGGGAAGCAGCATGAGACAGCAAACATTTGATGGAAGAGGTTAATGGAGTCTCGGCTGGAAAAGAAACTTTATTCCCTCTGAGTTTGTGAGGCCAATGAGGTATGATTCTTTGTCATAATGAATGTGAAATCTATGTGTTTTCTTTTATTTGATGTCAGACTAATTGTAAGTTCTGTTTTTCTTATTCATTAGTTCTGACGGCATTTGTTCGGCATTTGTTCGGCATCATTTGGGAGGAGAAGAAGGCGTGGCTGAAATAAATGTCTGAGAAAAACGAACAACTTGAGCCTTGATTAAGACCTCGGAGGGAGTAACAGACAACATTGCGTTATCTGATTGGCTATTGCAACTGTATGTAACTTTATGTTCCCCTTCACTTTACAGCATTGCTGAATCTGAAGGCCTGTGGCAGATTTGGTACAGCATGGCAACATAAACTAGCTGAATTCTGATTGGATAAAAACTCTAACTAAAAACAACAGCACTGAAAGGAGCATAATATGACATGAAGAGAATATGAATACTTTTAGATATACAGGAAAAGTAAATAAACACTTTTATTTTTAATTATGATCCTGAGTTCTGGTTATGTTAGGCCAGCAGAGAAGGCTTTGCTGCCCCTGAAGGCCCACCACTGCTCAAGGATGGGTGATCGTCACAAAACCCTGATCGGAACATCCCTAATAGTTTCTAGTAACTGCTGTGTTTTTCCTTCACAATCCTCCAGAGATTGTTATGAGAACAGCCTCTCCCCGTCTTTGCCGCCTCGTTATAAGTTTTCACAACTCAATTCGCTTTTATTTCGACGCAGGCTTTAAGTGGCTTTGCAAAAGCGACAAACTCTCAAGCTCTTTTGCCTGCGGGCTCTCGACAGACGAACTTCCTGTTGTTTTCTCAGCCTGAACGGGTCTGGAAAAGCCTCCAGCCAGGATTAAATGGAACAACGGCTAATATCGGCCTGATGAAGTGACTCCAGCCCGTCTCCTTGCGTGTCCACGTAAGGACAGTGTGGCACAGAAATGTCGACTGTAATGGCGGCCGGTGTTAGACACTTGTGCAAATAGCCCATTCTCACTCTATTTGCCCAGCCAGATTTCCCAGTCGTTGAGCTCCTTGTGCACGTCCCCGGAGATTGAGTGACATGCGCCGCTTTTAAGAGGATTGTGTTGTGTGAAGCCGGGAATGAGATGGACCGTGGCGCTAATCTATTCTGACACCGCCATGCCGGTGGAGCTGCAAGTCATTCAAGCAAAGCAAACAGCCCACTGAAGGCGGATCACTTTTTTCTTCTGTGTGTTCTTCCTCTTCCTTCATTGTGTGGAAGCCCTCAGGTGTCTTCTAGGCAGAAAGCTGTTTGGGATCCTTAGCGTCAGGGACCACATGCAGTCTTGGAACACACCTCAGACTCTGCACTTAATCGACTATGTTTGCTCCGTATTTGAATTTTTCATCTTACAATTTAGACATGCTTCCAACTAGGGCTGGGCGATATATCGAATATACTCAATATATCGCGTGTTTTTCTCTGTGCAATATAGAAAATTACTATATCGTGATATTCGAGTGTACGTTCTCACGCAGTTGCTTTTAGCTGCGTGCATTACACTACAGACTTTTATCGCTCTTTGTTGTCTCTCCTTCTCAAAGAGACTTAAAACAAGCGAACCTTCTTATATCCGTCACGCGTGCAACGTCACACGCCCTCCCCGAGCAGAGAGGTAGCGACATGGTAAAGTTAGCTGTGATGCTAACGGTGCGTTGCGAGAGGTAATACGAGAGAGAAGGTGCGAATCATGTAACAAATGGAGGAAGAATTAATTCCCAAGAAAAACAGCATGGGGTCCAACATCTGGTGGTGGTTTGGCTTCAAGCGGGAAGATGTTGAACAATTATGTGGCAAAAGAGTTGCAACAAAAAGTAGCAGCACAGCTAATTTGTAGCATCTTTTGAAAAGTCACCCGCTAGAAAATGAAGAGTGCTTGAAACTGCATGTCAACATATCCGTCCGGGGCCACACCCTCAAAATGCCGAAGCAACAATTTCCAGATCAACACCATGTGATAAAAAAATCAACAGAAGGAGATAATGTCCACAGGAACCTACCACAAAACAAATGACATACACTATTTGATTTTCTATTATGCAGCTCTTTTTTATTTGACAGTTTTTTAAATATCTTATGTGACATCATGCACAAGAGTGCATTTTATTTGTTTTTTAACTATTGCAGTGGCGTTCTGTAGAAAAAGTGCACTTTTAGTTTAGTGTTGTTTTGATATGTCATTTTAGTGACATCATGCACAAAAGTGCACTAAAGTTAAAGTTAAAGTACCAATGATTGTCACACACAAACTAGGTGTGGTGAAATTTTTCCTCTGCATTTGACCCATCCCCTTGATCACCCGCTGGGAAATGAGGGGAGCAGTGGGCAGCAGCGGTGCCGCGCCCGGGAACATTTATGGTGATTAATATGGTGACTGATAGCTTGTTTTAAAATGTCTCTGACAATCTTGCACTTTCTGTTTTGGAAATTACATGAATGTTTGTGCCACTGCGTAATAACTGTTTAATAAATACAGTTTTGCTAAATTGACTTAGTTGTGATTTCCCCCTCTGCATGAAAGTTTAAAATGAGCATATATTATTGCAGTATGAACAAGAATGGTTTAATATAGACACATAAAATTATCATACTGCTGTGGTTATATGCATCAAGTGTTCATTCAAGGCTAAGGCAAAATATTGCCATATATATGGTGTATCGTGACATGGCCCAAAAATATTGAGATATTAATAAAAGGCCATATCGATCAGCCCTACTTCGAACTTAGGTGCAAAGGTTGCAGTGCCCCACCAGATGCAGTTGACTGGATTGGTTTTCTTTCTTGAATGTTTTTCTAGTCAACAGGGTCGCCACGCTCTACACGTGCTGTTTTTAGGGGGCCCATGATACCGGGAGGGCTCTGTTTTGTGCAAAAAAGCGCATGTAGAATGATACTTCATATGAAATTTTACCGCAACAAATTCCTAGCCGTCACTTGTAGGAATAAAATGGCATATTTCCTCACTGAGTCACAACAGCTCCTGTGGACACATTAGTCCTTGTTTTGTAAGGCAGAGGTACTGGGTTCGAATTCTTGACAGAGTTGGTTTAGGAAGGTATAGAATTCGCTTCCTAGCGGCACCACTGACATACATTTCACAGGAGCCAGGCGTGCCAAGTTGAACAAAGTTTTAATGTACATATATTTTATCAAAGTCTTTTCTCCAGCAGAACGTGACTTTTCAGTCACGTCCGTATCCTCTCTCCCCTCCTGCTCCCTTGCCGCTTACTGTTAAAGACAACAGATGATTAGATAAACACATACCACCTGTGAAATCTAATCACAGATGTGTCTCGCCGTCAGCACTGCCACGCCCCTGTCTGATGGTGCTCTATCCTCAGCACCATGGACAGAGGCGGTGACCTTTGCTCCTGCAGGCAGCGCTCGCCACACCTCCCCCCACAGAAGGTTTATAACTTTATGTTTAATGATGTTAAAATTATGTTGTGCAAAAGAAAGTATTAAAAAATGTATTTACCATTACAGCTGTTTTTTTAGTACAACACATCCATCAAACTACATTCATCTTTGATTGCAAAGGTATACACATCATTTCACGTAAATAAATTATTATTATTATTTTTTTTAAGTGTTGTAATGGGCAGTGGCGGGGGAGGTCTCCCTTTGAAATGATGCTTAGAGCGCCAGTATAGTTTCGGGTGGACCTGTTAGTCCATAGGTGTCAAAGTCTATGGTCCCTGGGATGATGTTTGATTAGTATTAGAACCGGCCCGCAGGCCACAGTCGCCTGCTGCTGTTTTGCACGCACCAATACCCCATCAGTGATGGCACAAGGAATTTTTAAAATGGGGTCCCAGGGACCCCATCAAGTCATAAAAATTAGGTCCCACAGTACATTTTTGGGGTCCCACTTTTTTGTAACTGCTTTGAAAACAAATGATAAATATTTGCATTATCCTGTTGTATCTCACATTTTATATTGTGTTTTGTAAAAAGGTTGTCATAAACCTTACTTAATTCACAAAAAAAAATTATACAAAAGAAAACACATTTTTATGCATATGTATTCAGTTATAAACATTCATTCACTTTCTTCTTTCTCTATTTTTATTGTAATATTTTCAGAATGTGTTTGTTCTATTTTTGGCCAAAGGAAGACAAAGAAAACAATCTTAAGTTGTCATTATTTTTTAGTTTTAGTGCACAGATTTTCCTTCATGCGGCCCCTGAGCTAAAATGAGTTTCACACTCCTGTGCTAATCAATACAAAACAACAATTCAGTTGTGTTGGGCTAAATTGAGAGTCATTTCATTAGTAGGGCCGTGACAATTGAGCCCTGTGAATCCTGCCTAGCAACTAAAGGCCAGGAAGATTTTGCATTGATTAATTAGAGCGATACTGCTACAATCGGTAGATAATTTTTTTTCCAGCAGAAAATGTTGATTTGTACAATTTAATTATTCATTATTTAGTGGCAGCTTGAATACTAATTGTTCGCCCTCATAGATACCCTGCAACTTAGACTAAGACAAACTTTAATGATCCACAAGGGAAATTGTTTCACACAGTAGCTCAGTTTCAAAGGATGGAAAGGGTAAGGTTGGAAGGATAATGCAGGTATTAAATAGACAAAAACGTACCATAGTAGCATTATAAAATACATGTCATATTTGCATATTGTATATACACAGTATATAATATACACTGATATTATAGTATTATATTATATTTTTATATAATACATACAATATTTAACAAATCCCAATTACCATGTACAATATTAAAGTACATGTAACAGCTGGAGCAAAAAACAAAACAAAAAAGGCCACCATAAAATAGAGAGTAGATCCAGCAGAAAATATACATTATAAACAAAGAAGAGGTCAGGTAATAGACTGATATCATCTATTGCTGTATGGCGAGTGATTATACAGCTGGATAGAGTGCGGAATGAAGGAGTTCTTGAATCGAACACTGTAGTAAAAGAAGCTGCAGAAGGATTGTCCATGATGGCAAGCATTTTGTCCAGTGTCCTCCTGTCCCTTACTGACACAAACGCCTCCAACTGCGTGCCAAATGTTTGTCTGGCTTTCCGGATCAGTTTGTCAATCCGGTTTAGGTCCATTTTGCCGGTGCTGCTCCCCCAACAAACCAGTGCAAAGTACAGGGCACTGCTTGCTGCACACATTAAAGGACCTAAGCTTCCTCAGGAAAAAGAGTCTGCTCATGCCCTTCTTGTGAACAGCTTTGCTGCTGTCCTTCTTGGCTCTTGACTATGTTCATTTATAATCATAAACATTCATTTATTTTCTCCCTCACTTACTTTGTTTAAGGTCTTTGGATTTGGGTGCCTGACGGTCAAGTTCTTGCAAGAACTGACATGTTCCGAATCCTCAGGTCAGTACGTCTTGACATTATGTATGTTGAATGTTATTCACTTCAATTATTCACGCAAAATTATGTTTTCTTCCACCTTCACTTCCTGTATGTGCCTGTATGTCCCAATACTTTTGCCCTTATTTGGTCTTTTCCATGAATACTGTATTCAAATCTATATACATTTGTTCAAGGGTCATACACACCAAAAAATGCACACAGTCACCCAAAAGGGTTCTCGCTTAGTATGGGTGATTACTGTTGTGTTGTAAAGAAAGAATCCCATAACTGACATGGCCGGACTTGCTGCCTGTGTGTGTGCGTGTGCTTGTGCGTATGTGCAGCTACAGGTGCCGATGTGAAAAACAGGAGGTGCTCATCATCTGTTTTAACCACTCAAATGTTAATGTTTCAAGACAAGGCTGAAAGCCTCTGAGTGAAAATATGTTCCTGAGATCGTCAAATGGAAAATTAATTTCAGCTTTTAAGTGATAATTAATGACTGTATGACCACTCACCACCGAGAAACATGTTATTAAAAAAAGATATATATATATATATATATATATATATATATATATATATATATATATATATATGTATATATTTTTCACCTTTCCTTTGTTGGTTGGCGCAGTATTACACAAAAAATGCATAAGTAATTTTAAAAGCTATTTGTGAAGCTGAACTTCAGGGGTCAAGGAAGAATCCATTGAATGTTGGAGCAAGTCAGTATAAACGTGGTGCAGAGTGTCTAACGTGTGCAAAACTGTGCTTTATCTTAATGACAAAAGTTGGGCATGTACAAGGTAAGTGTTACTGAGTACAATTAGTTTAAAAAAATAGGTTTGTGTGACCTTAGAGGAGTGCTGTGCTCAATGCATTAGTTATTTTTGTTGTCTGTGGTTGTGGGTGTCATTTGTAAACCCTTTTTGATTACAAAACCGCAAGATAAAGAGCCATTCGTCAGATGCTGGAAATGCTCTGCAGCATCTTGTTTGGGTTATTAGTAAATAATCTTGATTATAACAAAAATCTCACAAAACTGGGCCATGGAAGTTTTGGGTCTTTCAACATTTGATGCAGGTCCAGAATTCACCTAGCTACATTTATGAGGCCCCATTTTTTCTTAATTTCTCCACAACAATGTGTCTTCACTAAAAAAAAAAAAAAGTTCAGTTTTACAGTTTTGGATTTTTTTGGCCTGGCTAAAGACCTGCATACTGCCAGGTAGGTGCCTTTCAGAAAACCAGATGGTTAACTCAAAATGTTGCTTATTAATTGTTTCTTGGTTGTTTGATTTTATTATTAGAGACATACAAATGGTAGTAAGTAGTGTGCTCTGAACAAATGGCCACCATGCCTGAATTTGGATATCTCTTGTTTGTATGCAATAGTAAATGTCACATGTTTTTTTTGTTGTTTTTTTAAATAGGGGCCCAATTGGGCCCCCAGCAAAAAAGGCTGGCCCCTGGCATAAACATCTTATTTAGGGCCACAACCACCTGGAGGTACTCTTAGTAGGGGGTTCTAAGCCCGAGGTAGGACTTCATTTAGCCTAAAATGGGAAACTGAGTGTCGGGTTCCAGAACAGCAGATCTGACTTAATTCAATCAATCCTGAGTATGTTGACTGAGTTAAGATCGCAATTAAAAAAACATAACATATGG